>NC_143059.1:40418125-40718750 GCF_052426305.1 Pelodiscus sinensis
TTTTAACCCTACTGTAAATGAATATTGCACACACTTGCTTGACATCTGAAATGTTCAAAATAAAAGTTTTGTTAAACCTTATAGAGTACAGAATTAATGTTGGATTATATTAGACAAATATAAAAAGGGCTCAAAATTTACATTATGGTAACTAGCCATTAAATTTGTATAACATACAATAGATACAAAACTCAACATGGATCATACTGTCCATATACAATGGAGGTAAGACACACTGTAGAAATGAAACACTGATATCACGCAATAGGATGATTTGGTACACTTGTTTAGAGAACTTTCATGGGGATAAGAATTGGCAGTGGTTATAAAGGAGGAAATCCAATCTCTATATAGGTGACATAGTAGGTACTGTTCTGAAGACAAAGACAGAACGTATGTATGGAAAAAGAAAGAAACAAAGCCATCTATAGAATGAATAGATGTACTGCAAAATGTTTGTATTACAAACCTGGATAATACTGAGGATTTCATCATAGGTGCAGTGTTCACCTTGGCAATTCACTAAGAAGTCATTGAGTTGCTGGATGCCCACTCCAAATATTCCTAGTGATGTGCTTTCCACTCCAGTTCCATTAGTTACAATACTAGCCGCAGCAATGGCATCAGATATCTGTCTCTGGTTTTCTGATAGCTGCTGTCTACTCTTAATGAACAAACCCAGATCTGAAACATTCCTGGTCAATAAATCTAAAAGACAAAATATGAACATAAATATTTGAAGAGTTTCATTTTATCACTCAGAGATATTTAATTAAATTAGGTGAGTACTATTTTATTATTCATACCACATTGAACTATTAAAAAACAATTGTATTCACTGGAAAAATCATTTTTCAATAACTAACTCCTGAAATTCTTAGCAAAGTCATAGTCAGGCAAGGTTCCCACTTACATCAGCGGAATTCCTTCTTTATTAAGAGTTGAATAAGTTCTTCAGGATTTGGCCCAATATTACTGACTTGGCCAAATATGAAGTTTTCATTCTGAGACATTTTGGAGCTGTGACAATCCACTTTGTCAATTGAAACCCTGATTCTGCCTCCCCCACTTCATCAGAATTTTTAAAAAATGTCAATAATTAAAATAGTTCAGCTCTCTAAAGTCTAATTTTCTTGTTGAAATTAAATTTAACAAACCTAAATCAGGTTGGAGTCCACTGGTGTTCTCATCAATTTTCAGATTAGTATAAAGTGGAGTAGAATCAGATCCTGATCGATTGCAGGGTACAGCATAGACATCAAAGAGGTCTTTAAGATCCTTGCGGCTTCGAACACTAGCATACAGGAAGAATGCTCATTTTGTGCTTTATTTCTTAAAATACTTTTGCTAATTTTGATGTGATGTGATTAGACAAATAGATTTTACCTGAAAGATTTGAAGAGCTCTACAAACTCAACAAAACTCATATTACTATCAGAAACCATAAAGCTCTGAAAACCCTTCAATCCTCCTTTGACTCGGCCATGCCAGCTACTGCTGCTCCAAGTACTAAAACAAAATGAGATTGCTGTTATTTTCTTGTATTTAACTTCCACTGATTGTGAAATATTAGGCAGCACTGCACTAATGATCTATTTTAGGCTTTCTTTAATATATTTACTATCAATATTTGAAAGAAAGAAACAAAAACAATACTTCTTAGGATATGCCTATACTACAGAGTTATTTCAAAATAATTCATGTTATTTCAAAACCACAAGGCAAGTGTCCACACAGCAAGCTTGTTATTTCAAAATTATTTCAAAATAATGGGCTTGTTACAGACAAATAATAACCTCTCATTCTACAAGGAAGAACGCCTATTTCAAAATTGCTATTTCAAAATAGGATCAGTGTGTACATTCAGCTGTGCTTATTTCAAAATAATTGGCCTCCAGGGCTTCTCACACTGGCACTCTGTCCACACTCCTCAAAACTCTATAGTTTCCCTTTTCCCGCACGGTTTAAAGCTGCAGGCAGAAGGGAAAGGGCTTGTGAAACCAAACCGGTCCTGCTAGACTTGTGCCACACAGCAGCACCCTGCACTGCCTGCACGGCTGCCATGGCAGACCTAAGCACTCCTTCCGAGCCCCCATCACTGCACACACACCAGCAGCCACCTCTAAAGCCCCTGGCCACAGATGGAAGAGAGCCCCATCCTGTACTGGTCTGGAGATCCTGGATCTCATAGAGATATGGGCAAGGAGTCTAACCTCCAGGATCTCCACACCAGGTGCAGGAATGCAGATGTCTATGGCTGGGTGGCCACCAGCTTGGCCCAAAAGAACCACACACATATGCTGGACCAGGTGCACATGAAAATCAGAGAATTGAGCCAGGCCTACACCAAGGCCAGGGAATGAAGTTCCTGCTCTGGAGCAATACCCAAGACCTGCTGGTTCTACTCCCACCTGGATGCTATCCTTGGAGGGAGGCCAGTCACCTCTCCGCCATCATGGACTCTGGCCTGGCCATGCCTATCCTCAACCTCCAGGAGGGTGGGGCTGTGGACCAGGACAATGAGAACAAGGAGGAGCAGTCCAGCCTGGATACCATGCCTGAAAGCTAGGAGGTGGTCATAAGCCTGGAGCCGGATCCTCCCACTTTCCCAGGATGTCTCTCAGGCCTCAAAGAAACCTGGGGAAGACACTTCAGGTGAGTTCCATTACTTTCCCTACACATGCATGGGGGAGGCATCAGGCTACGAGGGGCTGCACACTCCGTGCTCAGCTTTTTTGGCCTGGAGCTAGCACAACAGCCTGTGCATGTGGGTATAGATGGAGCGCCCGTCTGGAGCATCCAGCCCCCTAAACCTGTCACACAGGAACTTGTTGCTCCTTCTAACAAGATTCCTGAACAGGCCTCCTTTACTCCCAACTCCATGGTGGAACACCTTTCCACGACAAGCCACCATTAAGGAGGATGGGGTCCTGGAAACACATAGCAGTGCCCACAAGCACTGTGGTAATGCCCACACTCTCGAGTAGCATCCACTCCTGGTCAAGCACAGCGAGGCGGAGGACAGTGCCTCCTACATGAGAACCTGCCAGGGAGAGGAAGAGGAGGGGACCCCAGTAGCACTCTGGAAAGCAGCATCTGCCACTCACGCACACTTCCCCCAACACCCTCCCCACTCTCTTCTAGTGGGCAGGGACAGAAGTTCTCTCTCTGTGGGACACTGCCACTGCCGGACCCAGTCTGTGCAGGACATGAAAGGAGGCTGAGCCACCCCATTCCCCAATCCTGCCTGCAAGCTCCTCACTTGGTCGGCACCTTCCCATGCCTGCTGGTCTCCTGGGACATCTGTACCCCTGTAGGACAGGTCCCACTGTCTAGGCAGCAAATGGCCTTTCTCAAAGCACATCACCATTGTCTGAACTAAGACCTTTGATGCTGGCTCAGAGATTAGGGCTAGGCTTCGTGCACACTGTCTCCTGGGATGACTGCTCTTCTCACTTTTCTTCACAGCTGGCCAAGCTACAAGCGGGGAATATGCAATATCTCCCATGCCATCCTCCCAACCCCATGAGACCTGCAGGCACTAGTGACCATGCAACGACCTGGTGCTAGAACATCTTGGGTATGTCTACACTACCACCCTAGTTCGAACTAGGGTGGTTAATGTAGGCAACCGGAGTTGCAAATGAAGCCCGGGATTTGAATTTCCCAGGCTTCATTTGCATGTTGCCAGGCGCCACCATTTTTAAATGTCCGCTAGTTCGGACTCCGTGCCCGCGGCTACACGTGGCATGAACTAGGTAGTTCGGATGAGGCTTCCTATTCCGAACTACCGGTACACCTCGGGAAATTCAAATCCCGGGCTTCATTTGCAACTCCGGTTGCCTACATTAACTACCCTAGTTCGAACTAGGGTGGTAGTGTACACATACCCCTTGAGTGCCTCTATTCCTTGAACAGGAACTTTGAGGAGGACCGCCAGGAACGTCGGGCTGACTGGGAGCTGAGGCAGATGATCTGGGAGCAGCTGTGCTGCCAGCATGAGGCTATGTGCTTCTCAATCACCACCACCATGGCAAGCCTGATTGTGGCTATCAATCGGTCCACCAGACACATCCCCTCACCTGCCATTCCCTAACCCCCAGCACCAGCACCTGCTCTCCTCCAAGTCCCTCCGGCACTCGCACCTGCCCCTCCAGTTCTCCTCCTAGCCCCACTCTCCTGAGGCCGCCAAGGGATGCACACGAGGCAGTGGGAACTCTCAGGCAGCCGAGTCGTCCCAACATACCTGAGGCAGTCACCAGTCACAGCCCCATCCCTGAGCCCCTTTTCCTCTCTCCTAGGTTCTTTCACCAGTCCCTCCCCATTTATATATTCCCCAAATAAAAATGACTGAGTTTATTGTTTCAAAACAAAAAGCCTGGTTTATTGTATCTGCGGGTGATGGGGGGAAGGTGGGAAGAGACGGCAGGGGAAGGAAGAGGTGTGCGAGGAAAGGCACATCCAGGCAATGCAGAGTCCCCTTGTGGGGCGATCTGGGAGAGTCTCATGGCTGGCCTTGGCTGAAACACTCCCTCAGAGCCTCCTGGATATGCACAGGCCCTTTATGGGCTTGCCAGATGGAAGAGGTGCCCGACTGCTCAAAAGCCCTGGTCAGCCGCTCAGCCCCTGTGCCCCCACCCTGACAGGAAAGGTTCTCCTTTATTTTTGCAAAGGTTGTGGAGCACACAGCAGGCCACCTCCACGTGGGAGATGTTCTGGTCGCCGAGGTCCAGGCAGGTGAGGAGGCTCCGGAACCTCTCCTTCAAGTGGCTGAAGACACCCGCCACAACGATGCGGCACCTGCTGAGCCTGGTGTTGAAGGGCTTCTTCATGGGTTCCAGGTGTCCTGTGTAGGACTTCATAAGCCAGTGGAGCAAGGAGTAGGCTGGATTGCCCACGATGCACATGGGCATGTTCATGTCCCCGACCCTGATAGTGTGGTAGTGGAAAAATGTGTCGGCATACATCCTCTGGAAGAAGTTGGAGTTCCTGAACACGTGGGTATTGTGCACCTTCCCCAACCACCAACGTACACATCTGTGAACTGGCCTTAAAGGTCCATGAGGGCCTGCAACACCATGGAAAAGTACTTCTCCCTATTGATGAAGTCTGAAGCATGGTGGTCAAGCGCCAGGATGGGGATGTGGGTGCCACCAATGGCTCCCGTGCAGTTAGGGAAGCCCATGGTGGCAAAGCCAGTGATGATGGGCTCCATGTCATCCAGGGTGATGACCCTGAGCAGCAGGATGGCGTTGATCACCTTGAATTACAGGGTTGCCAGAGCCCTTGGGAATTCCCTGAGTCCAAGCCCCTTCCCACACCAGGAGCAATCCCAAGTATCCCATCCCCAGCAGGGTTTTGTGAAGCCAGGAGTGAAAAATCTCTAGGGATGAAGATTCCACCCCCTTCACTAGGGAACCCCATTGTAGTGCTTGACCACCCTCATAAAACAAAAGTAAAAAAGAGTCAAACCTGCATAAGCCTGGCCCCAAAGGTTGATTTCCCCATGCCAAACTGGTACCCCACAGAGCGGTAGCTGTCTGGCATGATGAGCTTCCAAAGTGCAATGGCAACACTCTTCTGGAAGGGAATGGAGGGTCTCATCTGGGTGTCCCATCGCTGGAGAGCAAGGGAGAGCCATCTGCAGATCTCCAGGAAGGTGTTCTTCCACATCCAGAAGTTCTGGAGCCATTGCTGTTTATCCCATTGCTCCATGACAGTCAGAAATGGTCTCCCAGCACCAGAAGCAGCAGTGCATGGTGTGCAGGGGAGGATGGATGGGTATGTGGTGCATGAGGAGAATGTAGCCTGGGTGAGGAGGTCCCCTATTCCAGGCTGCTTATCGTCCTCCTGCAGCACCATGTGGGAAGCCTGCATAACTGTACCAGGAGTTACAGCAGGAGGTCTAAGAGCCTGACATTGCTTTGCAGCCGGTCCGGCTCCATGGTGGATGTTCTGTGGTGTCTGCAAGAGCAACCAGAGCACATGGTGTGAGTTTGCTGTCTCTCAAAAATGGAGAAGAGTCTGAGGTGCGGCTGTAGAGGGGAGCCCCTTGAAGCACGAGCCTCAGATAGCCTCAGGAAGCAGCTATAGGAAGTGACTGCTGTTCTGATGCCCTGCCCGGAGTGCTTCCCGGGGGGGTTTAATGTGATTCAGGCTCCGATCAGTGTGGATGTGCTATTTTGTTATAATTCTGTGCAATTTCGATAGAGATCTGTAATGTGGATGTGCTATTTTGAGTTATTTCAGAGTTGCTGTTTTGAAATAGCTTATTTCGAAATAAGCGCATAGTGTAGACATAGCCTTAGTGTTTGTACTTGGGGTCTGTATTTCATATTGGCCACTCATTCCCTTAAAGACCACTGCAAACTTTGCCAAGGCATATAAAAAGGAAATTCTTTTGAAAACGTATCGATGCATGGAACAATCTAATTTAGATAGGTACACATTAGTTTTCATTTTTTTCCACAAAGTAATCCTACTATTGCTCTAGCATGACGTCTAAAGGTAATATAACCTGTTGATTATGAGGATCACGGGAAGTTTGCGCTTAGTATTTTACTAGCAAGATAATTAAAATGGGAAGCATGCTTGAAAAATACATAATTCCTTAAGGTATAATATTAGCTTAATAAAGAAATTATCATCTCTGGATTATATGCAGGAAATAAATAATAAATAAATGTATCACACATCTGGATATCTCCAGCAACTGGGCAAATCAGTGAGGAAAAGAAATGCCCAGTATGGACTCCCCAGCCTGTTGATTCCATTCAAAGTAAAAAAAGACAGCTCTGCACTACAGCTATCTGCAATGACCTTTTCATGCTATTGTCTTTCCTTCCTTATCATCCCAATCCGCACTATTTATTATAGTATTTGTTTAATTTAGACTGGAAGATCACCCATAATAGGAATTTGTCATCTTGTATGTCTGTAAAGTGCTGTATACACCTATAATATAATAAAATAAATAATAAAAATGAATTAACACAATGCCACATCACTTAAAAGCCTGACCTTCTGCAATGAATATAGGACTGAAAAGTAATACAAGTAAAAAGTGGAGGGAAGCAAATGGGAAAGAGAAAGCTTCCAAAAATATCCCCATTATTCCCTCCAAAATGGGGCAACTTCCACCAGAAATCCCAGTGCAGGTTTATGCTCCTTAAGGTTGAACTAAAACACATATGCACTTCAGTTTACACAGTTGAAATATTTCAGTTGATCACAGTTACTTACACACATTGAGCACCTGTGACCAAAAGTCTGTTCATATGATCTCTGAAATATCCAAAAGCTGGAAAGGTAAGCTCCATATGCATGTGTATCTAGGACAGCACTTCAGTTATCTATATATTTTAGAGATGTTTGTCTGTCTGTTCATCTGTGAGTCTCTTTGTTCAAGAATGCCTCTTAAAAGGTAAGAACTAGGACCCCGAAATTTAGTGTACAACTTCCTCTTATCATAACTTAAAGCAAAGTCTGGGTTTGGTTGTGTCAAGAAATCAGGAAGTGCTGGGAATGGGACTGTTTTCCATAACATGGAAAGTGGGGGACACAGAGAGGAAGGATGTGATAATGACAGTGGCCACTGGGCACAGTGAATGCAGGGGAGAGACCACTGGGGGCAGCCACACCACCAAGAAAGTGGCCAGCAGAACTGGGACTCCACCAGCTGGGGGGGGGGGAGAGAAAGCCCTGCCAGATGGGACCACCTGCCCTGAGCCCCTCTTCACCCCCCAATTCTCACTCTCACACTCCCTTTCGCCCCCACCTTCCTACCCTGCTCCCCTCTCCCACAACCCAAATGCCACACCCTAACTCCTGCACTCCCAGGCAACATCAGGTAAGTCTTCTAGTAAAGTATAATGTTAACAACTAGATTTTTAACAAGTAAAGTACTGATTTTGTCCTTACCTAGATTGGTTCTTGCTTGAAGGTGACATTACAGGAGAGGAAACTGGTCTGATTGGTGCAGAAGCCCCGGCTGCTAAGGTAGGGGATCCAGATGTAGTCAGAGAATGAGCTCTTCTAGATGGTAGAGTGTTAGAGAGAGAGGGGCTAATCACTATATTCTGATCTATGAAAGAAAACAACATTTTTTCATCACTAGTATAATTTCTACACAACACCCACATAGTATCACTA
Organism: Pelodiscus sinensis; assembly: GCF_052426305.1. Lineage (NCBI taxonomy): Eukaryota > Metazoa > Chordata > Testudines > Trionychidae > Pelodiscus > Pelodiscus sinensis. Next base: position 40,426,277 of record NC_143059.1, read on the forward strand.
AATTAAACTGAGTAACCCCACACCAAAAGTTTCTAAATTTATTTTGTACCACTCAAAACATATACTTAACAATATTTTTTGAATTTTAGGACTTGTTAGGCCTAAAAAGTAAAAAAAAAAAAATGATTATTGAAAATTCATTGAAAAAGCAATCATAGAAAAAAGCTCCCTACCTTTTGTAACTGTTGTTCTTTGAATTATGTTTCCATTCTAGAAATGTGTGCATATATGTGTGAACAATAAAGATAGTTCCTTTAACAGTGTCCATAGGGTGGAGCATGTGCCAGCCCCACAACCTCTCCATTCTTTCTTGTCAGCAATTCCAACAGAGGGAGGGGAGAGCAGGTAATAGAATGGACAAGAGCAACCCATCTCAAAGAACAACAGCTATGAAAAGCATGTAACCATTTTTAATTCAAGTGCTTGCTCATGACAATTCTATTCTACACGATGCACAAGCTCAGGGATGGACAATAATTTTTGATGGGGTCCACTCTAAGAATTTGGAAAGTGGTCAAGGGCTGCACCCTTCCATATTAATGGAAGAAGTGTGGGGTCTGGAATGGAGGTTGGATGCAAGGGAGCTTGCAGTAAGGGATTGGGGTGCAGGAGAAGGATTGGGGTGCAGGAAAAGGTGTGGGGTATTGAGTGAAGGAAACAGTTGTGACATGGATTAGGGGACTAAGGTGCAGGGGTTTGTGTTGTTACCTTGAGCAAGAGGGGGTTGTGACTTAGGGCAGGGGCCTGGGATGTAGGAGCTGGGAGGAGATATGGGTACAGGAGGGAGCAGAGGGTTTAGTTGTGACCTGGAGCAGGGGATTGGGGTGCCGGATTTTGGATGGAACATGGGGGCAGGAGGAAGGCAGAGGGTTTGGGTTATGAAGGGTAGGGGGGCAAAGGGTTGGGGTGCCAGAGGCAGGCTCTGGCTAGGAGACTTACCTGCTTGACTCTCAGCCAGCAGCCTTCCCAAGAACACTCCCTTCCTGCCCCACCCGTGCACTAGCTGCAGAGGCCATGTGGTTTTTGAACAGCTACAAGCCTGAGGGGAGAGGAGGAGTTTCTTTGCAAGATGACTGTTGACAACAGGTAGATCCCTTTGGCGTAAACCGGCCAATGGGATTGTGCTGAGGGCAGGAGCACTGTGCAAACCCTTTCCTCCCTCCCCTGGAGCTCACAGCTGTTCAAACAGCTCCACAATGGTTGCATTTCTCAGCAGTGTTGGGGAAGGAGAGGGGGGAGAGGGAGTCTAAAGGCCAGATCTAGCATCTTGGTAGGCTGAATCCAGCTCATGGAGGGTATTTTGCCCAGGTCTGCACAAGCTGTATCCATGGAGGTGGGCTCAAAATTCTTAGTTGTGCAGCTTGCAACACTGCTATACCACAACATTGTCTTGGGCTTGCACCAAGGTAAGTGCATAATGAGTCATAAATATGTGGATAGATGACCCCGGGAATAGTGGCCCTGTAGACCAGGAAGACCAAGGATGAAGCTTGCACCCAGGTTGAGTTGCTAGTCATAGACACCAGTGTAGGCACTTTCGCCAGCCCACAGCAATAACAGATGCAGACCATGATCCAGAATGAAATCCTTTGTGCAGACCCTGGGAAACCATTAATTTTGTCTACCACTGCAACAACTGCATTTATTTGCAAAACACCATAGCCCTGTCTATAGAAAATGTCCAGGGTGTGCAACTTGCACTCTGCTTCTGATTTATGAGGCTTTGGAAAGCAGACAGGTAAGTATATGTCCTGTCTGTGAAACTACCATGGGCAGGAATGCTGGATCTGGAAACCACTGAAGCTTGCCACGACTGCACAAGAGTCAGGTCCCAGGCAGGGAATGGATCCCAGATGTGCAGGTAGAGGTGTTCCAGGCCATATAAGAACTGGACTGTCATGCCATGAGCAAAGACCAACCAGGCTTGGAGTGCAGGATGGAAGGCTGAAATAGAAGCCAAGTGGACTTTAATTGATGATAAGGACAATCCCTGAATCTTGAGGTACCAAAGACAGTCCAGGATCGCCTGTGAAGCTCAGATATTGTGGTCCAAAGTCCAGCATGTTAACCATTTCCACTTGGCCAGGAAGATCACTCTGGTGAAGGGCTTTCTGCTACCCAACAAGTCCTGTTGGACATGGGCTGAACATTCCCATTCTTTTGCATTCAAACATGCAGTAGTCATGCAATCAGAGCAGCATCGCCACATTCAGGTGCAGAAAACTGCCACAGTTTTGGTATAGCAAGTCCTGCCAAAGAGGCAGCTGCAGCAGGGTGGCCACCGAAAGGTCCAGTAGCATGTTGAACCAGTGCTGCTGAGGCCACACAGAGGCTATCAGGATCACCTTCACCCTGGTCTGTTTGATCATGAGGACTCTATGGATAAACTACACTGGTGGGTACTCACATAGCAGAGCCTCTGACTATGGGAGAGAAAAGGTGTCTGACAGGGATGTTTGTCCATTTCGTGGATCAAGCAGATCACATATAATTTCCTGTTCTGATGGGACAAGAACAAATCCACCTGGGGAGTCCCCCTTCTCTGAAAGATAATACTGCCTCCAGATGGAGTGATTGCTCATGAAAAGACAAGAAGATCCTGCTAAGGCCATCTGCTAACATGTTCCTGGCCCCAGACAGATACATGGTTACCAGATGGATGACATGCCATACACAGAAGCCCCACAGGCAGAGAGCTTATTGGGAAAGGGCTGACGACCTTGCTCTGCCTCTGTCTGTTGATGTAAAACATCATCTTGCATGTTAAGCTTCTGCATGTGAGCTCCTCAGCCCAGGTCCGAAGCATTGGAAACTAGGATCAGCAATGGAGTTAGGGCTGCAAACAGAACTCTCTCCAACACTGAGGGTATGTCTACATTACCCTCCTAGTTCGAACTAGGAGGGTAATGTAGGCATACCGCACTTGCAAATGAAGCCCGGGATTTGAATTTCCCGGGCTTCATTTGCATAAGCGGGGAACCGCCATTTTTAAAACCCCGCTGGTTCGAACCCCGTGCAGCGCGGCTACACAGGGCTCAAACTAGGTAGTTCGGACTAGGATTCCTATTCCGAACTACCGGTGGAACGAGGTGTACCGGTAGTTCGGAATAGGAATCCTAGTCCGAACTACCTAGTTCGAGCCACGTGTAGCCGCGCTGCACGGGGTTCGAACCAGCGGGGTTTTAAAAATGGCGGCTCCCCGCTTATGCAAATGAAGCCCGGGAAATTCAAATCCCGGGCTTCATTTGCAAGTGCGGTATGCCTACATTACCCCGCTAGCTCGAACTAGCGGGGTAGTGTAGACATACCCTGACAGATTACTGGATGTGAACTGACACCTGACTACCCAGTCTAGGTCATGTCTGTTGGAGAATGTCACATAAAAGTCATATGTGGGTCCTGCAGCTTAGCAGGCCTAGGATGAAAGCTTCCATCCCTGCTGTACCCACCTTAGCACAGTGTGGGACGTTGCAAGCCCAAACAGCAGCTGAGGGCTTTAGCAGCGTTAACCCAAGCCTTAAGCTGGGAAACTACTACGCAGTAAATAAGTTTGACGTCGGTCTCAGCCTATAAAAGTAATAAGCATGGCACTGAGCCAGGTATGCGCACACCGGGTAAACAACTATAGTATCATTAGTGTAGAAAGTCCCACCCCTAACTGAGTCTTAACTGGGACCCCAACCTCGAGGGCTGACCGGGATTCCCCCCATACTGAAGCCACATCCACTGCGGTCGGGTGCAAGGTAATCGAAACAGGACTCCCCGCAAACCTGAAGGGACGTGAGCATTCCAAAAAGCCTTTTACTCCTTTAACCATTGTTCTGTAGTGCTTTTGCTTGCTAGAGTGTACTCTGTAAAGTGTAGTAACAGTGAAGTAGTAAGCTTAATAAATTCCTAATCGGCACAGTGTTGAAGCAAATCTACAACCCGGTTGAGCCCTGGCCCTTTAAAATGACAGAGATGTAGACTGACACCAACGATGCTTGCAGTTGTCGGAGATGGAGCAGGGTATGCCAGACCATGTATGTACATGTGTCCTCATGGCCTAACAACTGTGGACAGGTGTAAGCAGTGATCAGTGGGTAGTTTTTTACATGGGAAATCAGTTCCGACATGGTCTGAAAACATGCTTTCAGAATGAAAACTCTGGATCGTGTGAAGCAAAGAACTGCTCCAATGAATTCTATGCACTGGACTGACATTATGTGACTTTTTTTGTTGTTTATTAACAACCCCAAGTTGCCACAGGTGAAATGTACCAGATCAAGGTTCCTCTTCCACTTGCATCCAAGATCTGCCCTTTATAAGCCAGTCATAGAACAGAATCATAGAACCACAGAGCTGGAAGAGACCTCAGGAGGTCATCGAGTCCAATCTGCTGCCCAAAGCAGGACCAACCCCAATTAAATCACCTCAGCCAGGACTTTGTCAAGCTGGGACATAAAAACCTCTAGGCATGGAGATTCCATCACCTCCCTAGGTAACCCATTCCAGTGCTTCTCCACTCTCCTAGTGAAATAGTTTCTCTTAATATCCAACCTAGACCTCTCCCACTGTAACTTGAGACCATTGCTCCTTGTTCTGCCATCTGTCACTACTGATAACAGCCTCTCTCCATCCTCTTTGGAATCCCTCTTCAGGTAGTTAAAGGCGGCTATCAAATCCCCCCGCACCCTTCTCTTCTGCAGACTACATAAACCCAAATCCCTCAGCATTTTTTCATAAGTCATGTGCTCTAGCCACCTAATCATTTATGATGCTGGACTTTCTCCAATGTGTCCACTGGTGCCACATGTTGTAAACAGCTTTGGAGCAGGAGGGAGATCAAAGGACACTGCCATGAACTGGTAACTGCACCCATCTACTATAAAGTGGAAGAATAGGCTGTGATCTTGGAAGGTGGAGATCATCTCATCTGGGGACGAGGATGATGACTGGATCACTGAGGGTATGTCTACACTACAAAGTTAATTCGAACTAACAGACGTTAGTTCGAATTAACTTTGATAGGCGCTACACAAGCGCTCTGCTAGTTCAAACTTAATTCGAACTAGCGGAGCGCTTAGTTCGAACTAGGAAAACCTCATTTTACGAGGATTAAGCCTAGTTCGAATTAGCTAGTTCGAATTAAGGGGTGTGTAGCCCCTTAATTCGAACTAGTGGGAGGCTAGCCCTCCCCAGCTTTCCCTGGTGGCCACTCTGGCCAACACCAGGGAAACTCGTCTGCCCCCCTCCCAGCCCCGGACCCCTTAAAGGGGCACAGGCTGGCTACGGTGCCCGTGCCAGGTGCAAGCCTGCCAGCACCCAGCCAGCAGACCCTGCACCTGGCACGGATCGAGCCACCCACCTGATGCCCCCCAGCCCTCCCCCTCTTCCCGGGACCAGGCTGGCTGCTCCCGGGAGCTTGCCCGGGACCGCAAGAGGCGGGCACCCGCCTGGGCTAGTGCAGACATCGTGGACCTCGTCCACGATCTCCGCACTAGGCACAGGAAAGTGGACGGCTAGGGCAGAAGAGCTGCCAGCCTGGCCACCCAGGAGCAGGTGTGCAAGAGAATCAAGGGGGTCCACTGAGACCCCCGACCCTGAGCCCTGAGCTTACAATGGCCATACTGGGTCAGACCAAAGGTCCATCTAGCCCAGTAGCCTGTCTGCCGACAGCGGCCAACCCTAGGGAACCTGGAGGGGATGGACCGAAGACAGTGACCAAGCCATTTGTCTCGTGCCATCCCTCTCCAGCCTTCCACAAACCTTGGGCAGGGACACCACTCCTACCCCCTGGCTAATAGCACTCCATGGACCCAACCTCCATGACTTGATCTCACTTCCCTTTAAACTCTGTTCTAGTTGTAGCCTTCACAGCCTCCTGCAGCAAGGAGTTCCACAAGTTGACTCTTTGCTTTGTGAAGAACAACTTTCTCTTACTAGTTTGAAGCCTGCTACCCATTCCTTTCCTTTGGTGTCCTCTAGTCCTTCTTTATGGGAACTAATGAAGAACTTTTCTGTATGCACCCTCTCCACCCAACTCCTGCTTTTAGAGACCTCTATCCTGTCCCCGCTCCGTCTCCTCTTTTCTAAGCTGAACAGTCCCAGTCTTTGTAGCCTTTCTTCATCTGGGAGCTGTTCCCAACCCCTGATCATGTTAGTTGCCCTCCCTTCTCCCAGCCTCTCTCTTCCCCTCTCCCACCTCCTTTTCCCAGTCTCCCCCAATTTTGTTCAATAAAGACAGATTCCATTTTGGAAGACACGTTATCTTTATTTTGTACATCAAGAAGAGGGGCTAGGGAAGGGTAAGTAGAAGGAGGTGAGGGAGGAATGGGGCACGAGCCCCCGATGGGGAGGACTGGGCTGGCTCTGCGGGCTTCTCAGGGTGGAAGCTCTCCTGAAGCCCCCCAATTGCCCCCTCTCCCCAGATGGCAGCCTGCGGCAAGTGCAGCCGGGCTGATGGCTGAGTGGTGTGATATGCCCAGTGTGGGTAGTCCGGGCAATCCAAGCCAGGACTGCTTTGCAAGCGGGGCACCCCTGAGAACTGTCTGTCCGGGGTGGGGGTCGGGACCCTTTAAGCACAGCCCTCGGCTAGCCTGAGACAGCATCTACACGCTCTAAGTCCTCCTCTGATGCCCTTCCGGCACTGCTTCCGGCCATCCTTAACCCCGGTTCAGGGTCCACTTAATGTGGACATGCTAGATCGAATTAGCAAAACGCTAATTCGAACTAGTCTTTTAGTCTAGATCCGTTAGTTCGAATTAGCTTAGTTCGAATTAACTAATTCGAACTAAGTTAGTTCGAATTAACATTGTAGTGTAGACATACCGTGAGGGAGGCCCCTGCTGGAAAAGAGTTTTTTGGGATAAGTGCTTGCTCCTCTACCCAGGCCTCTGAGTGCAACTCATGCATTGAATTAAATGCCACCGGCACCATTGGTTGCTGGGCTGAGATGACATCTGAAGGATGGAGTGAAGGAGGCATTTGTAACACAGGCAATGCTCCACATGGTGCAAAGCTCCACATGGTCCAATAAGGGCACTGTACTGGTCACTGGCCTGGCTGCCAAGACAGCACTGTAAAGGTCCACACAGTCTCAAGTACCCAGTATCACCAGCATTGCCTCAGCAAAGGGCTGAATTCCCTTTCCATGCCACAGAAATCACATTCCGGTGACCACCAAGTGGCTGTCGAAGCTTGCGTCCATTGGTTAACCATCACTAGAGGAGAATGGTGTCTTGAGGTGATGGATAAGTGCTGGGGGAGGATGGATCACTACCATGTCAGAAACTCTACTCATGATCTAGGGCAGTGGTTCCCAAGCTTTTTAATATTGGGGAACAGCAAACATGTTGGGCTGACAACATTCTATTTGCACATCTGAATATTAATTATGCAAATGAAAAATATGCAAATAAAATGTTTCCTTTTTGCCAAAATATGTACCGCTGTCCCCTCATACACTGTGCCCCCCATATTATCCTATTCAGCCCCAGCAGTCAGAGCAGCCACCCACCGGGAGGAGCAGGTCATGGCCCCCCTGCTAGAGCAGGCCTTGCCCCCACTCCACACGGTAGGTTACAAACCCCCTCCTCCACCAGAGCAGGCCCTGATCTCCCCCACAATGCAGCTGCGACAGGTCCCAGCCCCCTGTCAAGTGGAAGGTTCCAGTCCCCCTTCATCGACACAGGCCCCACCCCGCCACCACTGCAGCCTCTCTCCCCCACCGGAGCAGGCCCTGGCCATCCACAACGCAGCCACAGTGCAACCCACTCCCAGCCCCTGGAGCAGGCCCAGCTGCTAGAGCAAATCCCAGCCACGTACCACACAGCAGCAGCACAGGCTCCACCCCTAGCTGCCGAAGCAGGCCCCAACCACACACCCCGCAGCCAGAGCAGGTCTTGGCCCCCCATCCTTCCCCTGCCAGAGCAAGCCCCAGCCACCTACCATGGGGCTGCAGTCTCCTCCCTCCCCTCGATGCCACAGCCACTCTCCACGTGGCCCTGCCAGCCAGGCCTTGTAGTGGCTGCTGGAGTTGGAACTGGGGCCACAGTGAGGCTGCACCAGTAGAGACAGCCTCACTGTGATCCTGGCTCCAGCTCCAGCCTTGCCCCGCCACCTCACTCAGCCTGCTACTGCATATTGAAGTGGGCGGAACATAATTCCCTTATGGGGAACCCCAGCTGGCGGGAGCATGACTGATGCCAGCAATATGGTGACTGAAGCCTCCCCTTCACTGAGAGGGTGGAGACTGCGATCACAGGGCTGAGAATCTAGAGCAACCTGCTGAAGACAGAAACCTAGGGCATGGAGACAGAGAGCATTATCTTGGTTCTGGACGCTGGTGGCATTCACTTGGAGCTGCTATTGGAGGGGTTCACCAACAGGTATAGGCCTGTTGCCGACAAAGCAGGATTTAAAACCCGGAGACAGGTGAAGTCCCCACAGAGACTCTTTAACTATATTATGTAACTAACAACTACTTATTAACTAACTTCTGTAAACTATTTACAAAGCTTTAAGATCAAGGAGAAGGAACTGATAACCCTTAGTAGGCAAGAGAAAGGTGCTCCAACTAACCAGTGATAAGAAGGAATTAAAAGAGTGTAAGACCAGCAGTGCCTAATATACCAATGCATGAGTGTGGCACTCAAGAAAGTGCCACAGCTAACCCTATGAATACCACTAAGTCAAAAATCTCCAATGACTACACATGTGCATGCATATGCACATCTAGAATTCAACTGACATGGGCAAGCACTTGAAATAGAACATTAGAAATTAATGTAAAATGCTTACAGCAGTTGCAGAAAATACTATCTTAATAACACTATCACACAACAAATGTGTGTCAGAGCTGTAACTTCCTATTAATAAATAATAATTATTATTTTTGTATAGCATAAAGCCTATTGAAACTGTTTCCTATTATAACAGTTCTCCCATGTTAACAGCTGTGTCAAAATCATTCAAAACAAAGCACTACAAGGGATTCAATACCATTATCTACCTGATTCTTCTTGTTCATCAATGTCTTGAGGATCTGAACCACTTCTATTACGATATTCTTTATAACTTTTTGTCTTACGAGTTGCCATCTCATCATCAGTAGCATCTCCACTTTCGCCCTGGACACAGTGAACATTGTCATAGATATCTTTAAAATGTTACTTTATTTTATATTCTTTTTGTGAATGTCAAAAACTGAACACAAATTGGGTATTCTACATTAAAGACTGAAGAAGACTGCTGTTAATACTGATATTTGTCACCATCATTCTAGATAGTAAAGAGGTAATTTAAGTCTCATGAAAGTTACCCAAAGGAGTGTGGGAACACTGGCTATCATCTCAATGCAACATCTCACAGAAGAAGATAACGATCTTGATCTTGATAACGATCTCACAGAAGATGATAACGATATTCTGGAGTGCTCTGGTTAGTTCTGTGTTATTACACTGGCATAAAACAGTTCTAAGCAGGGTGAGACTGGCCCCTTGAAGTATCTCCCTGGCTAAAGGAATTTTTGGGTAATGTCGTTTCTACATCACCTGTCTGTTGGCCTCTGGTGCAAAGGATGTATGTCCAGGAAAAAGAAGATGTGGACTGGGCAACTCAGGTGCACAGCTGATCTTCAACTAATGAAACAACTCTGAGGGGCTGCTGACAGCAAGCAAAAATACAACTGCTTGCAAGCTTAAGGAAGCACAAGGTAGGGGTCAGAGGCAACTGGTGAGGAGGACCAAAGTGAGGGCACTGGCCACGTGTCCCCCCAGACCAGGGAAGGTCCAGAGCAACCTCGCTCTGCTCCAGCCCCAACTCCCCTGCCTTTGCCCTGCCCTAACCCCACCTCTTCCTCCAACCAAGGCTGCCCAATGGACTAGCAAGGCTGGAGAGTTAGCACTGGCAGCAGGAGTTCGCCACTCTCCTACATCCTAACACTAATTTTGTTATAATTTGGGCCTTTCCACCTTCTCTTGGCAAAGAGTTCCCCAGGTTGATTGTGAAGAAAGAGAAGGTTACTCATCTTGTACAGTAATGGAGCTTCTTTGAGATGGTTGTCCCTGTGGGTGCTCCACAGTAGGTGTCTGGGGTGCCGCTGCACCTCTAGTTGGAGAATTTAGGTAGCAGTGCCCTTGGTAGGCTGTGTACGCAGGGCAGCTGCATACGCGGTTGTGGCTGCTTTGCATGTGCAACCAACCATCCCTTCAGTTCCTTCTCTGCTCCAGAAATAGATGGTTTTGAAGAAGAGGGAAAGAAAAATGGGTAGTGAAGCACCCACAGGGACAACCATCTCAAAGAACCTCTGTTACTGCACAAGGTGAATAATCTTCTCTTCTTCGAGGAGTGTCTCAGTGGGTGATCCACCTTACTTGACTATGAAGCAATACTCATGCTTGGAGGAGGGAGCTTCAGTTGATCATGAGAATGCATGGTAGCTAATATCGTCTGGCCAAACTGAGTGTCATGAGACAGGTAAGTTTCAAGTGCATAGTGCTGTGTAAACGAACAAACGGAGGACCATGTGGCAGCTCTGCAAATGTCCATGAGAGGTATGTTGTGCAGGCAAGCTGTAGATGTCACCATTGCTCTTATGGAATAAGCATGTAGTTGCAGCGGAGGGTCCTGCTCAAAGGTATGGTAAGACAATAAATTGGCATGCCTCTGGCTCTTTTTGTAGTTATGCGAATCACCAATGTTATTTGTGTCATCTGTTTAGTTCTATCCAAATAAAAAGCAACCACTCTGCAGATGTCAAGTCAGTGTCATTCAGCCTCTCTGGTATCCGCATGGGGTTTTGGGAGGAAAATAGGTAAGTAAATTGGTTTGTTACAATGAAAGGGGGTTGGGACCTTTGTGAGGAATTTTGAATGTGGTCACAGAATGACTTTGTCCTTTTGGAATATTGTACAAGGAGGATCTGCCATAATAGTGCTGAGTTTTCTTACTCTTCTGGCAGAGGTGATAGCGATTAAAAAAGCCACCTTCATGGAGAGGTGGAGCATCGAACAGGTAGCAAGCAGCTCGAAAGTCACTCATCCACAAGCCCTAAATACTAGACTGAGACCCGAAGGTGGGGTTGGAATCTTTGTGGATGGATGTTTTGAATTCCCTTTAAAAATCGGTTACCAATCAGGTGGGTAAAAACAGACTTGTCATCTATAGGGAGATGAAAGATGTTATCGCTGCCAGGTGAACCTTTAGGGAGGTAAATGAGAGTCCCAATGTTTTAAGAGACAATAGGAACTCTAGAATCAGAGAAAGGGGCGCAGTCACAGGAGCTATTTGTTTCTGTGGGGACCATACAGAAAATCTTTGCCACTTACACAGATCAATTTCTCGTAGTTAATGTGTGACTATTGAGAAGGATCTCTTTAACTGCTCCAGAGCCAGTCAGAAACCATGCCTGCAAATAAAGAATCTCAAAGTGCGGATGATGTGTGCAGCCACCGTTCTGCGTCAGGAGATGCGGCAACATCGGAAGATGCCATGGTCTCCTTGTGGACATCTGCATTAGGTAAGGGTACCATGTCTGTCTGGGACCAACAAGGAGCAATTAGAATTACTGTGAACATGTAATTCTAATTGCTCCCTGTTGGCCCAGGCAGATATGGTTATTGATGGAGAAGCGGGATTGGTGGGAATGCATATGATAGTTCCATGTTATTATGAACGCATCTCCTAAAGAGTGTGTTCCAATGCCCACATGAGAACAGTACTATGGACACTTCTTGTTGGCATTGGCTGCAAACAATTCCACTACTGGGAATCCCCACTGACTGAACACTTGTAATAGGAGATTGGAGTCTATCTCCCATTCATGATTCGAATTTAAGTTCCTGCTGAGGACGTCTACCATGATATTGTCTTTGCTCGGTAGAGGATTGAAGATGTATGTTGTGTAGAATGCACCATCTCCATAGGTGGACCGCTTCCAAACAGAGTTGGTATGACCTGGCTCCGCCCTAGTGATTTATATACTGTATGGTTGTCTCATTGTCCATAAAAATCTGTACTGATTTGTTGCAGATTAGATGCAGGAAGTATTGGCAAGTATAGGCTACTGCTCTGAGCTCTAACATATTTAAAATGCAAACTGGATTCCTCCAGGGACTATCACCCTGCACTTTGAATTTGTCTGTGTGCACACCCCAACCAAGGAGAAATACATACAAAAATGATGAGATTTAAAATAGCTGTTAAAGAAAGAGATTTTGGAATCGTTGCAATCTAAAAAGCTAACAGTATTGGGAATTATTAGGAAAGGAATAGATAGTAAGACAGAAAATATCAGCTTTTTAGATTGCCACTGCACTTTGAGCTGATGTTTTTGAGGAACTATCCACAACGATTCCAAAATCTCTTTCTTTAACAGCTATTTTAAAGCTCATCATTTTTGTATGTATAGTTGGGATTATATTTTTCAAAACTTTGGTGGGGGGGAAGCTCTGTCTTAAGCAGTGCTGTGTCTTCTCTTTCTTTCCCAGGCGGCATAACCAGAGAATACTAGAGAGAGAGATGTGACCCTTTGCCTCTCTTCCTCCTGCATGCTATCAGGGGCACATGATCCCTCATGCACCCTCTCACAGCGCCTATGGTTGTGGTGGTGCTTTGTGTATACAGAGGTGAGAGTGGGGTTCCAGTCACTGAGGAAAGGATACTGACTACAGGACCCATGTTACTTTCCATATGATTACTATCAGGGCTCGACAAATCGTGTAATCTACTCGCCCGTGGCGAGTAGATTACAAGCCGGCACAGCTGGCACCGCTCAATCTGTGCATGCGCAGCACGATCTGTGCATGCGCAGCTCGCAGAACCACGCTGCTGGCGATCTGGCCTTGCCGCTGCTTGGCGAGCCCTGATTACTATGATTTATCATAGATAATTATAGACCGGTCAGTTTAACGTCTGTCCCAGGGAAGATAATGGAGCAGGTAATTAAGGAAATCGTATGCAAACACTTGGAAAGTAATAAAGTGATAGGGAATAGCCAGCATGGGTTTGTGAAGAACAAGTCATGCCAAACTAACCTGATAGCTTTCTTTGAAAAGATAACGAGCCTTGTGGATAAGGGAGAAGCGGTGGATGTCATATACCTAGACTTTAGTAAGGCATTTGATACGGTCTCGCATGATATTCTTATTGATAAACTAGGCAAATATAACTTAGATAGGGCCACGATAAGGTGGGTGCATAATTGGCTGGATAACCGTAGTCAGAGAGTTGTTGTTAACGGTTCTAAATCCTGCTGGAAAGGGATAACAAGTGGAGTTCCTCAAGGGTCTGTTTTGGGACCCGTACTATTCAATATCTTCATCAATGATGTAGATATTGGGATAGAGAGTACGCTTATTAAGTTTGCAGATGATACCAAACTGGGTGGGGTTGCAACTTCTTTGGAGGATAGGGACATAATTCAAAATGACCTTAGCAAGTTAGAGAAATGGTCAGAGGTAAACAGGATGAGGTTTAATAAGGAGAAATGCAGAGTGCTCCACTTAGGAAGGAACAATCAGTTCCATACATACAAGATGGGAAGCGACTGTCTAGGAAGGAGCATGGCGGAAAGGGATCTAGGGGTCATAGTGGACCACAAGTTGAATATGAGTCAACAGTGTGATGCTGTTGCAAAAAAAGCAAATATGATTCTAGGTTGTATCAACAGGTGTGTTGTAAGCAAAACTCGTGAAGTCATTCTGCCGCTCTATTCTGCACTAGTTAGGCCTCAGCTGGAGTACTGTGTCCAGTTCTGGGCGCCACATTTCAAGAAAGATGTGGAGAAATTGGAAAGGGTACAGAGAAGAGCGACAAGAATGATTAAAGGTTTAGAGAACATGACCTATGAAGCCAGGCTTCATGAACTGGGCTTGTTTAGTTTGGAAAAAAGAAGATTAAGGGGGGACATGATAGCGGTTTTCAAATATCTAAAAGGGTGTCACAAGGAGGAAGGCGAAAATTTGTTCCTCTTGGTTTCTGAGGACAGGACAAGGAGTAATGGGCTTAAAGTGCAGCAGGGGAGGTTTAGATTGGACATTAGGAAAAAATTCCTAACTGTCAGGGTGGTCAAATATTGGAATAAATTGCCAAGGGAGGTGGTGGAATCTCCCTCTCTGGAGATATTTAAGAACAGGTTAGATAGACATCTGTCAGGGATGGTGTAGACGGAGCTTGATCCTGCCTTGAGGGCGGGGGGCTGGACTCGATGACCTCTCGAGGTCCCTTCCAGTCCTATTATTCTATGATTCTATGATTCTATGATTTATAATGAAGTAACATATAAAGGTCTCAACAAGTCTGCGCTCCAATGTTCTACGTACTATCCTTCAAAAACTGGGGCCTCCCTGTGAGTGAGGAAAATAAGCCATTCCTAAATAAATAATAAGCCAAGAAACTGCCATTGCAATTAACATAGTTTCAAAGTTTAACAGCTATATTATTATATACTGATTTTCCCTCTGGTACAGAATACTGTATTATGAGTAGCTTAAATTGGCAAGATGACAGGATTAGTACATAAATAACAAAAAAATTCTACCCTCATGATGACTTTCTTCTTTTTCTTGGCTGTGTTTATTCCTAGAGTGTTGTTTCTCTGCACACTGGGTTTCTCTGTGCTTTTGATCAGGGCTCCTGTGCTTGTATTCCTGGCACTCCAGCGTCTGCCTCCAAACAGTTCAACAGCCTGGGCCAAAGTTGGGCCTTCAAATCTGCCATCCTCCTACAAAAATTCTCAGTATTACAAAAACAACAAAACAAAACAAATCTCCCCCAAACCCCCCTACATACAGTATTGCAGAAAGACTCAAACATTTTCTAAAACAGTAGTGAAGACACTCAGTATGTCAGTGAAAGAACATGCAGAACATGTAAAGCAGAGCAAGTTTTCTTATAGTAAAAATACTTCTGTTTATTTTTTGTTATTATTGGCAAAATGTTTTGCCTTTTGTGTTTTTGTATCCCACCTCCCACTGCTCAAAATTTGAGCCCTTCTGAAAGTATGGGCATTGTTTCCTCTATAATCAAATGTTAAAATCAAAGGCCCAAATAGCATACCAGTTTCACGTTTTATTCTATGATATATTAAGAACAGCTTAATACAAAAGGTATGATTTTAGTGTATCAAAAAGCCTTTGATTAAATGCAGTATCAAAGGCAAGATTCACTAATTTTACGCTAGTGTCAATCTATTGACTTCATCGGAGCTACGCTGGTGTAAAATGAATGTAACAGTGGAGAATAATGTCTTGTATCTTTAACCTTAACCTCTCTAAAACACATCTGAATATGAATATTGTTATCTTAGAAACCTTCACTTATTTATATACTAGATCGGGGTAGGGAACCTTTTTTGGGGTCAGAAGCTGCTGACCTACAGAAAAATCTAGATGGAGGGGGAAGCGTGGGGCTGGAGTACCAGCCCAGATGCCTGATGCTGGAGGGGGGGAGGACCTGAAGTCTTGGGGGCCAGATCAAGGCAAGCGAGGGGCTGAATCCAGCCTCAGGGCCATAGGTTCCCCACCCCTGCACTAGATAAAAATGTACCTTACCTGATAAAGGCAAACATACTGTTTCCGTAGCCATTGCAATCTCTGATCAGGGAATTTCCTCATTTTTCTTACAGCTTTTGTTAATTCCAGCAATCCATCATACAGCATTTTGGCAGTATATTTTGGAGCCACAAAATGCAGCAACTTATTATCAGTAGTCTGAAGTCCATATAGCAGTGTTACACCATTCTCTTCAAGGGACATACTACAAAGTTTATTTTGAACACACACAGTGTGCAAATCAATGCCAGGGTGTCCCATGTACACAGCCTTTGCTGAAAACAAATCCAAAAAACCTTCCACCAGTCCATTCAATCCAGTACTGCCAAGAAACTGAAATTTACCAAGCTCAGCAGTGCTACTTAACACACCCAGTTTTACTTTAGTATTTGCAGGGCAAGTTGTGGTGGGTTTTATCCATGTCAAAGTACTATTGTCAGGTTGCAGCTGAAGAAAACAGCGTGCTGAGAGATGCATCTCTTGGTCATAATGTATGACAGTTGCCCCTTGAAGCATGAACTGATGGACATCAGCTCTGATTGATAAGATATACCAAGGAATGAGTTCTATTCCATGACTGTAGGCCTTTTGCTGCTCTTCAGTCGTATTTGTGTCCCATTCTTTTGACTGCTCAGATATGTCACTTTCTGAATCTGAGAGATCTCCAATTATAAACCTGTATGTGAAGTAGAATACAACACTTTACATTATCAAGTATTTGTATATATACTATATACATAGTGGAACATCTGGTACATATTTTTTCATTTACTCTATGCACGTTTAGCTACAATGCTGTCTTTATAATCAATATCTCTGTATTAGAGACAGAGAAAATATGTATGACAATATTTTCAGGTATTCTCTCCTTCAAACATCACAAGTACAAAATATAAATAAACATTTAAAAAGTTAATAATAACGAACATTTTTCACAGGGGATCTAAAAACAAAGTGATTCCTGCTTCTTAATCCAATCCATACAATAGCTTTGATTATGTACAAATCTCATGTGTGAACACTAGTCGCACAGACTAGTGGATTGAGGGCTAACTCCTTCATTATATATCTACTTTTCAGTTATTCACTCTGTGGCCTTGAGCAAGTTACTTACACTCTCTGCTTAGGCCATAGCTACATTTTGGAGCTAGGGGTGTGATTTCCAGCTCTCTCAGACATATGTACACTACCTCCCATTCAACTACCACACTTAAAATAGCAATATAGTTGGGGTGGCACAGGCTGCTGGTAAGCCATTCCAAATACCACAGGGATCAAGACGGTTTGTACTCAGCAAGGCTTAGCCCATGTCACTACTTACCACTAACTGGGGGTATGTCTACACTACCCTCCTAGTTCGAACTAGGAGGGTAATGTATGCATACCGCACTTGCTAATGAAGCCCGGGATTTGAATTTCCCGGGCTTCATTAGCATAAGCGGGGAGCCGCCATTTTTAAATCCCCGCTGCTTCGAACCCCGTGTAGCGCGGCTACACGGGGCTCGAACTAGGTAGTTCGGACTAGGGTGCCTATTCCGAACTACCGGTACACCTCGTTTCACGAGGAGTACCGGTAGTTCGGAATAGGACCCTAGTCCGAACTACCTAGTTCGAGCCCCGTGTAGCCGCGCTACACGGGGTTCGAAGCAGCGGGGATTTAAAAATGGCGGCTCCCCGCTTATGCTAATGAAGCCCGGGAAATTCATTAGCAAGTGCGGTATGCATACATTACCCCGCTAGTTCGAACTAGCGGGGTAGTGTAGACATACCCTGAGTCACCGTAGGTATATCACTATATTTAGTATGCTAACTCAATGACAGTTACTATGAATATGTGTACATAATGTGGGAATTACATCCCCAGCTCATAGCATAAACCATATCCTTAATGTCCTTAATAGTGTCAACAACATGTACCTTGCCCAAAAGAATGTTGTGAGAATTGGAGAATATTTCTATTTTGAACATGTAATATGTTACATAAGTAGCATATAATTCTCAATCACAGAGTCTGTAGCTACCATTCCAAATATAATGAACACCTTTACTGTTCTTACATAGAGTAACTATGAAGCAGGAAGATCTAAATTAATAAATATGGTTTATGAGGACAGAATTCACTTGCACCAAAATCTCCTCTCCACAGAATCATCTTCTACCAAATTAAAACATACATATACTGCAGTACGGAATGTAAAAAGAACAGATCCTCAGCTGTTGATTTCAATGCATCTCACCCTATAGCTGCACATTAAATGATCTGTCATCATGACCATACAAGAAAACCTTTTTCAAACTGAAAAAAATAAGCAGCCAACCCCACAGATATCCCAGAACATATTTACAAAATTTAACAACAGAGAGGACTTGCAAAGAGTGGGCCAGGATGGACAGGTGTGGCAGACCCTTGTCTGTGCCTTAAGCAACACCTTGCAACACAGGATGGAGTCAGATGTAAATGAAGCAGCCATGCAAAGAATGCACACAATTCATTTCTAGCAGTAGCTAGCACAAGCAACATAGCTTAGGAAGTACTGAGAACAAACTTACAGAACTCGGTTTGATTCACAGGCTTTCTTTGCATATGTTGCACTTAGATGCATTAGGAATGAAAGAAACAGATAAAAGGAAATATTAGAAGAGAATGTAGTTTTCAGAAGGAAATAGCAAGACATAATATATATGAAGAAAAATTCTGTGAATTTTTATGCTTACACTATAGAAAAATTACTGTGCTTTAAAGGTGTTGATTCATACACATACAATATGACTTGTGTTTCCAAAGTGGGACCAATCATTAAAAGGATTATATGGCAAAATTTAGAACTCCTACATAAGTTAGCTGATTAACAAATCTAGAAAAAATACAAGTATACCAGCAAGCTTCTAAAGGTCAGTTCTTTTCCATTCACAAACAATGCAAATTTATAACAAATCAAAATGAAATTCCAGTTCTTCTTTTGGAGTGGATAAGTGAATGTGATTCTCACAGCCATACACTTTTAAGGACATCAAATTACAATTATATTATGCAATTTCTCCTTCTGCAATGACATCTATCTTTTATATATTCCTACTCTCAAATACTGTTGTGTGTGAAAACATTAAACCACAGAAAAATTAGGAGAGCACCTGTCTCAATTAACTCTGGTTTACCTTGATTCAGATAATCATTACATGTTACAAATTTGAAATAATAATTTGAATCATATAAGCATTTTAAATTAGAAAAATAACCATAGCCTCTCTGTCAAAAGAGTGAAATACAAAGGAGATGACAATTAATTGTACTTGCATTGGCAGTATGTCTTCCTGCCCAATTTGTTTTATTCCTAAAAAGAGGAAGCCCTAACAAAAATGAATCATTGACACATACTTGGCATTTCAGGTAATTCCTGGTGAATAGTCAAGTCACCAATCACAGTGTGCTAAATATCCTATCAACTAGTAAAAGTGAGAAATCTGATTAACACATTTCCTAAATTTATTAGGTCCCTCTTATGTTCTTCAGATCAAACTAAATTACCTATTTTGTCAACTCATGGCCTAAGTTCTATATTTAATTCAGGAAAAAGCAATTAATGGAAGAGCTTCATTTTCATTTTGAACTATGACACTGAAGCAAATGATATGTTTTTATTTCTCCAAACCTCAAAATATTACTGTTTTATATATCACCCTTAGAAAAAAAATCAAGATTTCTATTATGACACAGTCTTTAGTTAGAATAAATAACTATAATTAAAACTACTTTTTAACTTTACTAAGTAAAGAGCATAAGTTAATGACTTTGGTATACTACACACAAAATACTATTCTCATCTCACTAGAAAAACTGACAGCAATTCACGATATTTTAAAATAAATACTTTTCCAGCCTCTACACAAAAAGAGAGCAATGCAGTATTGCCTCATCCTCTTGTGTTGTCATTTCCTGTTCCTTCCAGTGTTGTCAGTGTGCGCAAGAAAGAGAAAACAGGACAGTGGGAAGGGAAAGGAGACTTTAAGCACTGACTGCTCTCTGCCAGAAGGGCCTGGTTATTTAGGAGTGAAGACTTTGGGGAAGCAAATGGGGGCAGACTGCTCAGTTCATTGATGTATATAGATATGAAACATATGCTCCAAAGCAACAATTAAACATTTACAAGATAAGTTACCTTTCCATATATTGTTTGGCCATTTGTAGAAGCATTTTATTTTGTCGGTAAGTGAAATGTTTTCCCAAGT
This sequence comes from Pelodiscus sinensis, assembly GCF_052426305.1. Classification (NCBI taxonomy): domain Eukaryota; kingdom Metazoa; phylum Chordata; order Testudines; family Trionychidae; genus Pelodiscus; species Pelodiscus sinensis. The sequence continues at coordinate 40,446,037 of NC_143059.1, forward strand.
TTCTGTGAATTAAATGCTACTTTAAAAAGTGCTACGAGTTAGATGCTAGTTAAGAAAAATCATTTCTGGAAGTATGCATTTAAGTTGTATGCCTATGGGCTTTCTACAGCCCTCTTCTGCAATCAAAGTATGATGTGAATGGATAGTGAAGTAGAAAAGCCTTTCTTGGCATCAGCTGCTGATTTGTTGCTCAGAAGGAACTAAGGCCAGATGTTAATAATTCTATTAGAAAACATTATTTCAGGAAACAATTGCATGTAAATGAAATAAGCACAGGAAGCAGGTAGTTCCTTCTCAGATGCTCACTTATTGGACTTTACATATAGGTGGCTGAACCAGTTTGGATACTTCTAAACATGTGGGTATTTTACTATCTGTCATGTGATTGAGATTACTTTAATTAATACCACTAGGGAATTAGGGTGCATGTTCCCTGTTAATTATCTGCTACTGTGAGATTTTAAATTGGTTAGATTTGACTAAAGCTCTTGGTAAAAACAAAAGTTCCTCTTTCTAACAGAAACACACCTGTCTTTGGGAATGACTGTGTGATGGACATAGAACCATCATCTCACCCAACTACATTTTTCTCTTGTTTTTGTGTTGTATAGCTCTGGTTAGTTAGAAATGCACTGTGGGAGTCTCATCCTAAATTGGAAGCTATATACATAAAACCAAATCCACTCCCATTTAAAATGCTTTCCTCTTTACATTCAGTAAGAGACAACAAGAAAAACAAGGCAACAATTTGTGAGACCAAATGATTTCGCAGTCTCTGGACATAACACTATTCCTATGTGACCAGTACTGTACAGTATGCTCTATGGTACTGATCTACTACTGGACCTTTCACTGTCCAAGTAGAATTGGGACTCTGAGGTTGCTATGACACCTATGATAAATAATTGGACCAATCCAGTGCGAAAATTCCAAGTCTTTAATAACTTTCAACAATTTTTCCTGAGATAATTTATAAACATCATATGAACATATCCTTAAAAGGTAGCAGGTTTATAATAATAAACAACTTTTATATTAACTAGGGAAAAATACTGTTCTAACCCACAGGATACAATAGTCTGAGCTCTGATAACAGAGATGCCATGGTGCAATTCCTGGGACAACTGATCTGTGTTGGGATTTACTTTCTCCTCATGAGTGCTCTAAGTGTGTGCGCCTGCATTCTCCATTTCTTCCTGCTCCAGGATAAAGCAGTATCCCAGAGCTCCCTCCTCAGACAATGTCTTCATCCTCTTACTACTGATTTCTATCTGCGCTACTATACTTCAATTCCCACCTGTGGGGTGCCTCAGTGTCTGTGGGACCCAGGCCCACCCACTACTCTGGGTCCCAGCCCAGGGACCCTATATATAGCAGCTGTCTGTTGAGTCCCTTCATTCAAGTTCCACCACTAGTCTAATTCCCTGGGCCACTTCCCCACAGCCCTGCACTGTCTTTGCCCTTATCTCAGGACTTTGTCCAAAATAGAGTCCCACTACTCAACTCAGAACTCGTTTTCATCCTCTCTAACTCCTGGTAGAGTTGGTCCTGTTTTGGGCAGGGAGCTGGATACAATGACCTCTGGAGGTCTCTTCTAGCCCTAGGATTCTATGATTCTATGATTTTGGTATCACTGCTCTGTCTGGGGTTCTTCAGTTCTGCCAGCCAATCACACTGTACACACTGCTACAGCTCAAAAAACTGTCTTTGGCCCAGAAGCTCTCTTTATACTGGCTTGCTGGGCTCTCACTGGTTGCTTCTCACACAGCCATTCCAAGGAGCTTGGAGGACTTCCTTATTGCTCTTTTCATGGGCAGACCTCAGCAGGGCCACAAAGCCTCCAGCAGGAGTTGTTGGGGCCTACTCCACCCCATCTCATGATCAAAATCATAACTGTAACTGTAGGTTTCTAAAGCTCTCTAAACAAAATGAAAGGGTTTTGCCTGCAAGTAATTTTGCCTGCAAGTAATTTCTCACAAAAGAAAATAAAACTAGTGAGAAAGAATCCAAGCATCTGAGCAACCTGGTATAATTCTGGGAAAACATCTGAAATTGGAAAGGGCAAAATTCAAGAATGCTTATATTGAAGTTTCATATTAAAGTTTCATGCTGTTATCATAACTAAAACTCAGGCAACAGCAAATTAAAGATGAAAACTCTTGAAACACAGAGAAAAATAGCACAGCAACCTATGAAATATAAAACCTACTGGTATCGGTTTTTATCCTTCAGTGAGTTTTTTCTTGAATTGCCTCCTTCACTAAAATTGTCTTCTCCATCTTCAGATTCCAAATTGCGGCTACAGCTCCGAATGGTTTGAAAGATGCTGTTTGCTGTTGATTCTTTTTCTGAATTATTTAAACCATCGTAGCCTACTCGTTGCAAGAAATTATCTTGCCCATTGTAATCTGAAATAAACTAAAAAAACCCAAATAGTTAGTACATTGAACAGTTAGAATAGAGCAGTTAAGTTAAACTGACAGAGTTTGGACCTGAGATTTTCAAAGTCACCTTGGTGTATGAGACACAGATCTCCCATGACTTTCAATGGGAGTTGGATGTCTAATTCTGGTCCATTAGGGCTTCTTGGCATTATAGTAATATAAATGAATAAATAATATGAATTCCTTTCAACATTTTGAAAATCTCAGCTTTATTCTCTACATTTGAGGGATGATTTGAAAGGACAAAAAGTAAAAATTGTAAGGAAAGAACAGTAATTTACCTTGCAATGCTTGTGATTTTTCAAGATGTTATAGTCAGGATGGAGACCACTGTACATATAGCTATAGCACATGCATGTAAAATTGGATTTCAATGTCCACCAATGAATATGCCCCTGTGCCTTCTTGTACTCCCATGGAAGAGGATTAAACAGGGAACCTACCCTCACTCAGTTTCCTTGCAGTTTGAAGCTTGTAGATGATGCAGAGGGAAGGTAATGGGACCCACACTACTCACATTATGTCGAGAAATCAGTTACTATAGGATAACATTTTTCTTCTTCAGGTATGTGTATGCATGAATCCCACCAATGCAGGTGAATGTCTGGTAGCAGCCTATTCAAGATGATGGGCATGAGGAGTACGTCTCTTTCAAACTTTGCATCAAGTCCAGTGTAGTGAAAATAGATTAAACACTTGTATTGAAATTGTCCATTGCCACTTGTAGTGGTGTCTTGGCTATCATCTGCTCCATCTTGAGCATGTCTATATGTACCTGAGGAAGCTGAGATAGGAAGGAAGTTATTGTCTCCCATAACAGAAAGTTGTATTTTGCAAACTCCACTAAACTGGTTGTAATGAAGAATTGGAGAGATGTTTTCCTTCCACAAAGCATCCATCCTTCCAGTTTTTAGAGACCTTTACCTTGAAGGCTCCTTGGTGGATTTGGCCCTCTCCCGGTCAGAAGATGAGCAACCCCAGAGTCAAGATGGGCATAAAAGTGATCAAAACTTCTGGATGGGACTTGGTATTGTTTTTCTAGCTACTTCCAGTCAGAAGAGAATAAGGCAGGGACATGCCTCAAATCCTTGAGTCTAGAATGGCCTCATTGACTGGGAAGGCAATTCTTGTGGGCATGGAGAGATTGCTTTCTTGGATCACCATCATTTCCATGTCCAGTGTGTCAGCTATCTCTGGTGGCAGCTCCAGGAAAGCCTAAAAGTCACTGATAGCTGATTCATCCGGGGCGAATTCTCTAAGTAGAGAAGGCAGCATGTTTTTGGAAAACAACGAATTCCCATAGCACTTTAAGGACTAACTAAAATATAAAGGATGAGGAATTTACTCACGTTGGTGCAGTAACAACAGTTATTCAAGATGTGTGTCCCCGTGGGTGCTCCAACGTTGGGTTGGATCATCCTGGCGCCACAGATCGGAGATTTCATGAGCAGTGGTCAGCTGACCACGTACGTGCAGCATGCAACTTGTGCTGTTTGATCTCTGGCAGTACCTGCCCTGGTACCTGCCTCCGCCCCGGTACTTGCAAGATATAATAAGAGACTCTGAAGTGGGGAGGAGGGCGGGTAATGGAGCACCCATGGAGACACACATCTCAAAGAAACATCGTTACTGCACCAAGTAGTGTCCCCGTGGGTGCTCCACTGTTGGTGACTGTGTAGCAGTACCCAAGTATAAAGAAGGCGGGTAATGGAGTCACTGCTTATTCATAGTTGATGCTACTGCAGTGTCAGCAGATAACTTATGAAAAATTGCATAATGTTCATAAAGGTATCTATCATTGGTGGACCATGTGGCCGCTCGACAAATATCTTTAAGAGGAACTCCATGAAGGAAGGCTATAGAGGTTGCCACAGCTCTCATAGAATGAGCTCCGGCAGTGGTTTATTTCATATAGCATAGCACTTTTTAATGCAAGTAACAATAAAGTTTGAGATCCATTGTGATGAGAAGGGTTGGCCTCTGCAGCGTTCCGCTACTGAAAATAATAGGCAGTCTGTTTTGCGAAAGGTTTGAGTTCTGCCTAAATAGAAGGCAAGTGTTCTACACACGTCTAGGAAATGAAGCAGGGCCTCGCGACAACTCGCATGTGGCTTGGGGTAGAAAGATGGAAGTACGATTGGCTCCTTTATGTGGAAATCTGAGCAAGCCTTTGGGATGAAGGGTGGGTGTGGATGCAGCGTGACTTTGTCCTTGCTGAAGATGGTGTATGGTGGCACTGCCATTAGCGCTGCTATTTCTCCAACTCTGCAGGCTAGCTTTGAGTATCATCATTGAGAGCGGTTGCTATTGGCTGGAAGAGAGCACAGGTAAGAGTGTCGAGAACCAGCTCCAAGTTCCATGCAGGTGGTGGTAGTCTGCGTGGAGGATATAGATTGGAGAGGTTTTTGAGGAACCTCCTGGTAGAGGGATGTACAAACATGGAAAAACCATCCACTGAGCTTTGGAACACAGTGATTGCTGCTAGATGTACTTTCAAAGATGCTAGGGCTAACCCTGTTTCTTTTAATTGTAGGATATAGTCTAAAATGAGGTGTAAAGATGCTGTACATAGATCCAGTTTCTTAGCGGTGCACCAAGATAGGCGTCTGCACCACTTCTGAAGGTAAGTGCATCGAGTGGATTGCTTCCTACTATGCAATAAGATATCTCTCACTTTGTCCAAACAGTGGAATTCATCTTCTTGGAACCAACAATGAGCCAGGCTGTCAATCGTAGCATATGGGGTTGAGGATGAATTAGAGTCCCGTTGTTCTGGGTTAGGAGACTGGGATACGTGGGAAGGTGATAAGGTGGTTGAGGAGACATCTGTTAGAGATAGGGGAACCACATTTGTCGTGCCCAGAATGGGGCTATGAGAATCACTGTTGTACTGTCTCTGTTGTTTTTCTCAAGAATTCTTGGTATGAGTGGTGTTGGAGGAAGACGTATAAGTGGGGGCCCCTCTGATAGAAGGGAAAGGCATCCCCTAGAGATCCGTGTCATATGCCAGACAGGGGCGGATGAGAGTGCCACGGGGCCCCAGGCAGTACAATTTCGCAGGGCCCCCCCCCTTGACATGGCGCATGCCACGGCACATGCGCAGGGCTTCTGCAAGCGCGGGGCCTGGGACAGCCGCCCCGCTTGCCCTGCCCCAAATCCGCCGCTGATGCCAGCCCTGGAACAGTATTACTGACATTTTGTATTCTCGTGTGAGGTGAAGAGGTCTATCTGTGGACGACCCCAGCAAAAATGGGCTGGAGAACATGCCAGTGAAGTTCTCATTCGTGGTTTGGGGCAAAATGTCTGCGGAGGGAGTGTGTTAACTCATTATTGACTCCCAGTAAGTAGGAGGCTGTCAAGGTAACCACACTGCGGATGCACTAGTTCCATAACTAGATCACCTCAGTGCACAGGGAGCGAGAATGAGCGTCGCCTTGTCGATTTATGTAATACATTGTGGAGACGTTGTCGGTAAGTATCCTCACTGTGGATCCTTGGATGTGCAGCAGAAAATGCCTGCATGCATTTGCAACTGCCCTGAGTTCCAATAAGTTGATGTGCAAAGTAGATTCCTTGGTCGTCCATAGACCTTGGATGGACATGTCTCTCATATGAGCTCCCCGTCCCATGAGAGACGCATCAGTAGTAATCTGTGTAGCAGGTTGATCCCGATGGAATGGGACTCCTGCAAGTATGTTGTTTGGCTCAGTCCACCACTTCAGAGATGCTATAATGTTGGAAAGTAGGGACACTTCTCTGTGTACACCTCGCTTTGGGTGGGTGTAAATGGAAGTAAGCCAGAGCTGAAGACAGCGAAAGTGAAGCCTCGCATGAGCAACCATGTAAGTTGTAGCTGCCATATGACCTATGAACTAAAGACAGGTGAGTATTGATGCTTTGAGGCTATTTGTGAGAGTAAATACGAGGTCTTGGATAGCTCGGAATAGTTGCAGTGGTAAGCACCCTCTTGCTGTGGTGGAGTCTAGGTCGGCTACAATGAACTCTAAGGTTTTTGTAGGTAGAAGCGTTGATTTCTGTTCATTGAGAATGAGACCTAAGAGGTCTGGCTATGGATATCATATGGAGAGTGTCCGTATCTGTTGGCCCTTTTATTATAAAGTCATCCAGGAAGGGAAATACCATAATCTGTTGCCGACGTAGGTATGCCGCTACGAATAGGAATTGTCTGTGCGCCAGATGTATGGTAATATGAAAATAGGCATCTTGCAGGTTGAGGGCCGCGAAGCAGTCCCCTTGTTCTAATGCTGGAATAACGGATGCTAGGGTTACCATCTTGAATCTTGCTTCCATAAGTATCAGTTCAATCTGTGAAGGTCTAGAATAGGTCTTCAGCCACCTGTCTTTTTTGTTGTGAGAAAATAATGGGAATAAAAGTCCTTACCCTTGAACTCTTCTAGCACCTTCTCTACTGCTCCTATGTCTAAGGGTATGTCTATACTACAAAGTTAATTCGAAATAACAGCAGTTATTTCCAATTAACTTTAATAGCATCTACACAGCCAAACCGCTATTTCAAAATACATTTGAAATAGTGGAGCACTTATTTCGAATTTGGTAAACCTCATTCTACGAGGAATAACACCAAATTCGAAATAGCTAATTCAAAATAAGTGCTGTGTAGACAGTTATTTTGAATTAGGAGGCCTCCAGCCCTTCCCAGTTTCCCCTTGGTGGCCACTCTGGGCCAAACCAGGAAAACTCCTCTCCTCTCCCCCAACCCTTGGGCCCTTCAAGGGGTAGACTATGGCCACTGGGCACGTGTGAGAGCCAGGCCTGCCAGCAGGCGCAGACCCTCAGCCAGTCGCCACACAATGGCAACCAGTGGCAGCCAGCAGTCCCCCGCCCAGTCCCCCAGCAGCCTGGGGCCAGCCAGGGGCCGTAGATGGTGCGTGCCCTCATGATCTCCGCACTAGGCAGAGGAACGCAGCCGTCTACGGCCGCATAGCGGCCACCAGGGCCAGGAAAGGCCACAGGCACATCCAGGAGCAGGTGCGCCTGAAAGTGAAGGAGCTGCAGCAGGCTTAAGCCAGGGCCACCAGGGACAGCACCACAGCAGGGGCTGCCACCTGCCCCTACTTCCCCGCCCTCAACCAAATCCTGAGGGGTGGGGCAGTCCACACCAGCCCGGGGGGGCAGCGAGCCGGGAGCTGAGGGCCCTGACCCGGGAGCTGCAGAGGGGCCACCACAAGCTGTCCCAGCACCAGAGTCGGCAGGGTTGTCCGGATAGGCCATACCAGGTAAGTACCAGCACTGTCCCCTACCTGGGCGGGGGGAGGCGAGGAGGGAGACCAGGGACTGTGAACGTGGGCCATGCCTCCCACGGATCACGCAGCCACCTGTGCACATGCGGCCACGTGCTGTGCCACCCTTGGCTCCAGCTGCATGCCACACAGGGGCTGTAGCCTGACAGCACTCATTTGTGTGAAGAGACTCGACACGTTCCCGACCTTGGAGCGGGACACAGCAAGGCGCCTTCCCGTCACACTCCCCCTCTACACAGGGGCAGGGGACATCTCCCCCTCGCCCCAGCCGCACTATACATAGCACAGGAGCACAGGTGCGGTCTCAGGGCAGCTCTCACTCCCGGGCAGAGCCGAACTTGCTGACGATGGCCTCTGTGAAAGCACATCGGCTCTGATGGTGCAGGGCATGGTCGCCCTCACCTCGCAGGAGGGGCCGGGCATCATCCACTGTGTCCCCAGGGACAACTGACCACTTCTCTTCATCCCCAGCTGCTCGTGCAGGGCGCACAACCCCACGCAGGAGATGCTCCTGCACCCGCAGCCTCAGCAGGACCACCACCACGCAGCAGGGGTACAGAGAGCAGCACCTGCAGGCCCTGCGAGCCCAGACCCAAGTCATGGAGCAGCAAGCGCAGGACAACCGGGAGTTCCAGCAGGAACTGCTTGCCCAGGGTCATGCCATCTGTCACCATCTGCAGGCTCTGCTGCCCCGTGCCAGTCCTGCGCCTGCTGTCCCCCAGCTACTGTTCCTCCTCCCACTCCTGCCCCCCTCCCACCTCTTCCTCCTCAACCGCCACACCCTCCTCCTCAATCTCCACACACACCCACATCAATCTCCGCACCTTCCTCCCCACCTCACTGGGGACGCTGCGGCCCCCTCCCCCGCGGTGCTGGGAGGCAGTTGGCCCAGCGAGACCTCCACCCCTGAGCACTGAGCTTCCCCTCCCCCTTCTTCCCCCTTCCAGCTTCCTCCTCCCAGTTTTCCCCCTCCCCTATTCCACCCTCTCTCCTGCCCTCTCCTGTCTCCTTTCCCCCATCTCCCCAGAGGTTTATCCCCCGCCCCCCAGTTGTGTTAAATAAAGACAGTTTCTATTTTTGAAAATACATGTATTTTATTTGACATCAGGAAGGGGGGGCTAGGGAAGGCTAAATGGAAGGATGAGAGGGAGGAATGGGGCATAAGCCCCCAGTGGGGCAGACCGGGGAGACTGTTAGCGCTCCTCAGGGTGGAAGCTCTCCCGCAGAGCCCCCTGGATCCTGACAGCCCCTCGATGGTCCTCCCGGATGGCAGCCTGCAGGCAGTGCAGCCAGGCTGCTGGCAACATGTCCACGAGATGCAGCAGAGTCCCCGGGGGTAGGTCTGGTTCCATGTTGCAGAGTGCCGTGATGTCCCGAGTGAGGGCAAGCAGAGCACTCCAAGACACAATTGCTTTGCTGTCCCTCAGCGAGGTAGACCAGCAAGCAGAGAAACCTGAGAACTGTCTGTCGGGGATGGGTGGTTGGGTCCCTTTAAGCACAGACCTCGGATAGCCTGAGGCAGTAGCCCCACACACTAAGTCTGACCCTGATGCCCTTTTGGCACTGGTTCTGGCCAGCCTTACCTTCGATTCAGGGCCCACTCAATGCGGACGTGCTATTTCAAATGAGAAAAATGCTATTTTGAATTAGTTTTTGTGTCTAGGTGTGTTATTTCAAATTAGCTTATTTCAAATTAACTAATTTGAAATAAGTTAATTCAAAATAGTGCTGTAGTGTAGACATACCCTAAGAGACAAGAGGACCTTCATAAGAAGGGTCCCTGAAGAGGGATGGAGGTAGTGTGTGTGGGGGGGGGGGGTAATGCTACAAAGGATATGGTGTAGCCTGATGACATGATCTCTAGGACCAGCAATCTGATGTGATGGTGGCCCAGCGGTGGTAAAATGGTCTCAGCCAATGGTGGAAGGTTGGGGTAGATTGATGGTGGTGACTCAGTAAGGGGAGGTCTTGCAAGTCCTCGTCCTGGAAGTCAAACCTGCTGTTTGCTTGTCTGCTGGCCCTGGTTACAGTTGTTCTGAGGTCGTTGCTTCTGTGGTTGTTGCTTCGGTCTGAATTGATCAAACCCCCATTGTTGGTATCTACGTCGGTACGGTGGGGTGCACATACCCAAGGTATGAAGGGTGGTTCTTGAATCTTTGAAAGTAGGAATAAGAAATCCTCCGGAAAAGGCTTTATTTTCCAGAGAATAACGTCTAGACTGGCGCTTTTCTCCGGCTTTTCCCCAAGCCGGAAAAAAGCGGCAGCCATGTTAATGCAAATGCCACGGGGGATATTTAAATCCCCCGTGGATTTGCCTATTCCAAAGTCTACATTAGCATCCCTTTTCCGGAAGGGATGCCAGTGTAGACGTAGCCTACTTGAAGAAGAACATGAGTTTTTGTGGGTAAAACCCACTTCGTGAGATGAGTTGTCTTTGGAAGGTCATATAGTTCTGGTGAGGGTACTTTAGGAAGCATTGCTGATGGTGATGGAGATCACCTCTTTTTTTTTTTAGGCATGAGAAGAGGCTCTGGTCTGAGACCCATCAGAAGATGGGGCCTCAATATATCCAGTACAGCAAGTAGTACTGCTACTGGTCAAACTGGGGGTATCCCATCCATTCCCAGTCCTGCACTGGAGCTCTGTACTACATACCTTGCAGATACTGTCCTTTCCTCTTGTGCAATGGTTCCTTGCCTGAAGCGGGAGAGAAGGAATGGCCTGGTGATGAGGAGGGGAAAATAGCTTTCTGGAAAAAAAACGTACTAATCTATATGGTATCTGGCACTGATGTTTGTGGAGTTGATGACAATGTCAGTACTGGTGTCTGGGCTGGTTCTGGCACCAAGAGGAGTGGGAAGGGAAGCTTTTTGATGGAGTACCTTGATATCAAGAAGGGTTCTGGTTCCATGATCAGTAATGGAGTAATTCACTGTATCAATTTCAGTACCAGTGCAACCATATCTGGCCTCTTTGGTCTCACTGCTAGTGCCATGACACTGTATGCCTTATCAATGTTGAGAATTCCAAGGGGTTCTGTCTAGGTCTTGAGTCCTCCCTGAAGAAACTGACTTTGATACCAGTTGATTGCTGTGTTGGTGCTTGGTGGTGGAGCATCTTTCCATCTCAGAAATGTCTCCCTGTCCTGAAGACAACGTCAGTGAAGTCAGTAGTAAAGTTGTTATTAACATCTGTACTGTTTGTCTTCTCTTCCTCCTTGGAACCAGAGATGTGGTGCCTGATAGAACATAATCTCCTCACTTCTAGTGTTCCTGGATCAGAAGTAATCTTCCTGGATATATCATAAAAGGTACAATTTGAGCCTCATGCCTTCAGATTTCCAGGTATGGTTTGAAAAGGAGTGGCATATGGAACATTTGTTAGCCTTATCCAAGGCAAAACAGACTGGAAGCTGGGGCTAGACAAATTTAGACTGAAACGAGGTATACATTTTTTTAACAGTGAGGGTAATTAACCACTGGAACAATTTATCAAAGGTTGCGGTAGAATTTCTCTCACTGGCAATTTTAAAATCATATTCAGATTTTTTAACAAAAAGATCTTTTCAATTTTAAATGTAATTAGTTTGAGAAAGTTCTATGGCCTGTGTTGTACAGGAGGTCAAAGCAGATAACAGTGGTCCCTTTTGGCCTTGGAATATATGAATCTGCTATGTCATCTATGAGAGTCAGGAAAGCATAATTGGAAGGACACACATTAAACTTAGTGGGTTTTGAGCATGCCATAGTTTGAGATTAGCACAAAGCACCCTATCTATCTGCTGTACGGGAGGGAGGGTCTCCCTCATGTTTGTCCTAGTTGCTTGTTCTTTCTTTTTTTCATGAATACTCAACAAAAAAAAGTCTAAGATGAAGGATCTAATTAAAAGGAGAAGTGCAGAAGAGTTTCTTCACTGGAAAAGTGTTCGGAAACCAGGAGCAGGTTGGACAAATTGTAGGCCTGTCACGCTGCCACAGATAGTAAGAGGGAACAGAAGAGGGATCAGGGCCTCTCCTTCCTTCATGCCTTCGCACAAGAGCATGAAGTAGTACATGGATGTATCCATGGCCCTGTCAGATGTTGCTATTCAAAAGATTCCATGCTTGCATGCCTGAGCACCTGCCCAAGGATTCACGCTGACACATACTCCAAGAATTGCTTCTTTTCATACAGTAAGGGCCTAAAATCACCGAGGCTCAGAACTCCTCCATACCTCTATTCTTATTGAATTAAGCTGGAAGTTAAGAGCACTATCTTTCAAAGGAATGCCTTAGCACCTTCCAGAATGAGATTCTTTTACATAAATAATCAGTGTTCATTCCGACTATAGTTGTAATGTATTTATTTGTCATTCCTATATGTAAACAATCTATTTTAAATTATTTTTAAATGAATATTATGAACTATTATTGTATAACTGGTTTGAGATTCTTCTATTTGTTACCATGATTTGTACTTTGAATTAGAGAAGGCCTAAAAAAGTTTCATCATCTACACTGAACAAAAGGGAATCAATTGACTGACATCTTCAATAACTGTCCAATAATAATTTCACATAATCTAAAAATCTGATAGAGAGCCATTTTCACTGTACACAAGTATGAACATTTAACCATACAGAACATCAATGCCATCTATTAATTTACCTCTAATGTTTCATCCTGGGAATTATACTGTGGGCAAAGTCTGATAAGGCTTGCTGCTCCATCTAGTACTTCACAAAGTTCCTTTAAAAATACACCACAGAATGGAACTACTTTACAGCCTGGAATATTCAGGGCACGATTTACAACTTTTCGGTATTCAGAGGATGATTCATGTTGCGCCATAGCATCCTTCAGACTTCGCATGGTTTCAATATCAGACTGATCCATGAACTGCCACATTTTTAAAACTTTTCTAGACCTATTGCAAATAGACAACAAAACATATATACAAAATTTAAAAAAATAGTTTAAAGTTTAACATCAGCAGTCCGTCTCTTCTATTAGAGAAAATCAGCCTTACTTTCATTGGCATTATTCTAAAATAAATGAGACAAATTCAGTTGGGTATGCCTAGAAAACAGCATTTTTTTTCTTTTTGAATAATTGAATACCAAAATGAATGTGCAAAGCTGAATAATGAGATCTAGATATTGCTAAAGTTACAGCTGGGATTTTCAACAGAACCTAATGAATTAGACTGGGAAGGAAAAGGGGAAATCTCTTACATTTATCTTGTTAACACTGCCTTAAAATAAAGACTATTGATTGGAAATCAGAGATAGTTAAAGGAACAATAGGATAAGACTCGTCTGTATATAACATTTCCTCTCTCTTTTGCATTATTAGTAATCCTTTAAATAATCAAGAGTTAAATAATTTCCAAAACTGATTTTAAATCATTGATATTATTACATTTTTGCATTTCACTCAGATTGGACAATGAAAATAAACTATAAAATATTTCACTTTTGTTTCTAGTTAGTTTCAAAGACTGTGTTGTAGATGCTCAAAGGAATGTTTATATCAAACAACAGCATGGTTTTAGAACTGCAGAAGAGAAGGCACTTCTAGAAGCTTCCCCATTCTGAACGACCATGTTTGGGCAGAGCTATGGCTATTCTATCCTTCCTCAACTTGTACACCAGCAGTGCTACAGGACTGCTAACTAGAAGATATCTCTCTCCATACTATCTCCTTGTCCACCGTATAATGCCAGCAAACACTGGTGCTCTGAAACTACTCTTCCCCCTCCCTCCACCTTTCACTCATGCAGTGCATTCACAGAAGGCATAATTAAATTCTTATTATAGTTTTGACTTTCCATAAATAGGCTGGCTTGTCATAGAACAACCATTCAAAGCCTTCTCAGGCTTGCATGGCCTGGGAAGCCGTGGATGTGTTCTGCTGGACAAGGCCTCTTATGTTGTGAGTGTTCCGAATGTGTCTCATACATTAAAAATGTAAACTAACACCACAATGAGTGTGCTTATTAAACCACAAAAAGCTGCAGTAAAAACACATTAAAGTTTGCTATGCAAACTTAAAATACAAGGAAAGTCAGAGTTAAGAGGCTAGAACTTTAGACTTAAACTCTTCCTACTACAGAATAATTCACTATAGTGACTTCAATCTCCATATTTCAAGTGTCCATGCTGATGACTCGGATTCCCCATAGACAGAGGAAGCAGCATGGAGCGATCAGAGGGAGCCGGTCTGCATGGGAAGCTGGTTTTTAAACTGGCTGATAGAGAGGCAACTGTGCAGGGTGGCAAGGGGCTCCCCGGAAGTGGGGCCGGGAGCTCATTGGCTACTGGCCCCGCCTCCAGGGATTATCGAGTAGTTGTGTAACTGCTAAAAATTGATGTCGTTACATGATTATTCAGTTACATGCTAACATCGCTATATGTAAGGAAGTCGCTGTATTTGACATTTATTTTTTACCCTAAGTTATAATCAGAATGATTACTTTAACAATTACAATTTTACTACCCTTTTTATTGAAACTTCAACCCTAAAATTATAGGGTTGTAGTGGGTTTGACAGATATAATAGAACTGCTTTTACAGTTTTCTTTTCTCATTTAAAACAGCTATTTGAAAAATGTAGGCCGAGGTTTCAATTTAACATATTTAGCATGTACCAAGACAGATGATGTTGTCTCTAGAGCATTCTGAGAAAATGTCTGTCTTTTACCATGTTTAATTTTTGCAGAATGATTATGAGAAATTCAAAAGATGAAATTATGTGACTAAGCAACAGAATACTATATAGCAGAGTGATTGATTCAATGCCACAACCCGTTCTTCAGAGAGGAATAATGAATGACAGAAGCTTTATCGCTCTCTAAAAATGAGTTACCAGTACCTAAGCCCCGCCAAGAATTCCATTACAGCATTGTAGTTTCCCATGTTCCAGCAGCATTTTGCCACATGTACTAAATATGAGAAGACTTCTCGTTTCTCCTCCATAGAGCCGGCAGTAAGGATCAGCCATGTAACCCATGAGCTCACCTAATAAAACAAAATGTACAATATAAGAAATCAGCTGTGGCTATGTTATTTGGAACAAACACATTTAATGCCATAGAATCAATGTATTTTAATCTTCATTTGTTTCTATGGGGGGGGGGGGGGGGGAGAGAATTAGGTATTTCACCAAAGTTTGTATATATGTCAACACACACAAAAATCATATTATCACATATATTCTATATGTATATAGATATCGCACATGCATATATGCAAAGTATTTGAATCTCAAAATGCTTTTAAAGTTATCTTTCTATATATATAACAATATTTTCTTTCGGGGTGACAAAGCGACGTCACCATGTCAGTCTGCATCGCCCTACCCCCTAGCCTCAGCAGAATCCCCAGAAGAGGAAGAGCCAGCCATAGCTCCAGGACACCTCCCCCCCACTCCTCCTCAAGAAGGGTCCTGGGCTCCACACTGGTCCCTGGCTCTCTTGCAGGAGGGCTAGGTAGTGTTGGGAGCAGCTCCTCACTGAGCTTGGGGCCCCAACACTCCAGGACTCAGTGGGGAACCACTGCCTCCAGATGCTTTGGGCCAGGCACACCAGCCTTGGCCTCCCCACAAATTGAGAGTACCAGCATTGGCTTTCTGTGGAGCAGGTAGAAGAGGAGGAAATCCTGAAGCTCTATGCTTGATCCAACTTATAGGGAAGTGCATGTGCTGCTGTGCTGTGCACTTCCCCACAAGCAGGTTCTAGCGGCCGAGGGTGGCCAAGAGGTTGGGGCTTGAATGGCCCCAGCAGCCAGGGAGGGGCTGAGAGTAGGGTTGCCAGATGGCTGAAAGAAAAATACCGAACACCCCCGCCCTCAAAAAAACCCCAAACCACCAGGAAAAAATTTTGTTGAAGGAAAGAAAAGAGAGGGGGCGGCCAGGAAGGGAGCGCTGCTGGCTGGGAAGCGCTGGAAACAGCTAACGGGGGGGGGGGGGGGGGGGTGTGTGGCAACGGGGCTGGCTGGAGGAGATGGGGGGGCAACGGGAAGGTCATGGGGGGGGGTCGGGTGGAACGGGGCTGACCGCAGGATATCGGGGGAGGAGGAATCGGCCGGAAAGGGGTGGGGCTGGCCGGGAGTAAGGGGGTGTGGGAAGCCCAGCTCGGGGGATCAGGGGCCGCGAGGGTGGCCGGGAAGAAGGGGGAGTGGGAAGCAGAGCTGGCAGGGGGTAGGGAGGGGTGTAGCGGCGCTGGCCAGGAGGAAGGGGGACCGCGAGGAAGGGGGGGCGGGAAGCAGAGCTGGCGGGGGCAGGGGGGTGCAGCGGCGCTGGCTGGGGAGATCAGGAAGTGGAACGGGCCAGTGGGAAGCAAAGCTGGGGGGGGAGTTGGGGGCTGCGGGGCTGGCCAGGGGATGGGGAGCGGGAAGCAGAGCTGGCGGGGGGGGGGGGGGGGGCTGCAGCAGCGCTGGCTGGGAGGAAGGGGAGGGGCCAAGACATAGAGCTGGCGGGGGCAGGGAGAGTTGCAGCAGCACTGGCTGGGGGAGATAAGGAAGAGGAACGGGCCGGTGGGAAGCAGAGCTGGAGGGGATGCAGGGGGGCTGGCCACGGAAGATCAGGCGGGGAAGTGGGGGAGAACCAGCTGGCCAGGAAGGGGGAGGGTGAGCAAATTGGCTGGGGGAAAGTGGGACTGACCTGGGCACTTGCTGCCTGTCCTGCGCAGGCTCCCAGCGACGCACGAGCGAGGAGGAGGCTTCCCCTCCTCCTCACACTCAACCAATTGAGGGCTCCTGGCAGCAATCGCAGCGCAGCTGGGACTCCCAGCCACTCTCCCACCAATGCCAGGCTTCCGTCTGGTGCGCAGCCAGAAAAATCAGAAAATACCAGACATTGCACATTTTCAGTATTTTCTGATTTTTTTTACCGGCCAGAGCGCGCAAATACTGGACTGTCTGGTACAATACCGGACACCTGGCAAGCCTAGCTGAGAGGACCGGGGCTGGTGCGGCTCCGGCACTGTCCTCCATGGTGGCTGGAGAGGGGACCAAGAGGCCAGGGCTGGCATGGCCCCCAACCCTCCCCTCCCTGCATCCAGGGGTGGAGGCCAAGAGGCCAGGGCTAGCGTGGCCTTGGCCTTCTCCTCCACAGCAGTAGGGGGGCGGAGAGGAGGGCATAGCTGAGAGGCCGGGGCTGGCATGGCCCTGGCCCTCCCTAGCAGCCGGGGGAGAACTTGGCTTGCCTATCCCCAAGGACAAGGGGTTGGCGAGCATAGTGAGCAGGGGGCATAGCCCCCTATTTTATTTTAAACAAAAAATGCTGAACAGATATTCTGTATATATCTATACTGGGGTAAGGAAACTTTTTTTGGATCAGGGGTTGCTAACCCACAGAAAAATCAGTTGGGGGCCTCACACAAGTGAGAAGCAAAGTGAGACACCGCTGACTGAGAAGGAAAAAGGCACTCCTCACATTCCCCTTGCACACCAGAGCCTAAGGGGTTCCAGGCTAGTAGATTTTATGTGCTCCAGCCCTGTGGGTGGGTGGCAGAGGGCTAGAACAATAGCGTGAGCTTCCCATTGTGTTTATGTGGGGGATCCCTGAGCTTTGTGGGCCAGATCCAGGCAAGCCAGGGGCCACAGCTGGCCCCCGGCCCTGAGGTTCGCCTCCGCTGATATACACCATTGAAGGCGGCCTATTTAGACTAGGCTAAGATTTTCAAAGCTGCCTAAGAGATTTGCAGGACCAAGTTGCAAGGATTTACAATCAATAGGATCTGATACACAAATCTCCTGGGTGGCTTGGAAATTTTTAACCTTAGATGACTCAGTTTATTCAACTTGAGCAACAGGTCAGAAGCAATTTTATAAACCAGAGAATATTTTTGCTTCAGCTGACTGACCTGACATTTGTATATATTTTTCTTGATGTGCAAATGTGTTCACTACAACATACTCTATATACTTTTAATAATTAGCTACTATAGCTATCTACTATATATCTGAGTTTGTGAGTGACCAAGTCTGTTTGTCTATTCATCTGAGAACTGCTCCTAAATAGTAAGAGGTAGGACCACCAAACTTGGTCTGAAGCTTTCTCTAATAACTTAAAGATAAGGGTTTGGTTGTGTAGGGGGAGGAGCTGACACTCCACGTCCCCACATGCAGAAAAGAGACAGAATCACCAGGCAAGTGAAAGGGGCTGGTGGGGAAGGGGATGACCCCTTAGTCCATCCATGACTACCTCAGCTCTGAGCTTCACATCCTCAGGCACCCGTAAGGAGGGTGGGGGGCAGAAGCAACTCTCCCATTCATACAGGAACATTGCTGGCTGTTCCCCTTCTTCAAGGAGGGGAAAGTGCACTGTTTGCACCATTCCTCAATGTGGCTGGGGAGTTGCAGGGGGCAGATGAACTTGGACCTGCTGCAGCTGGTGGACATGCACCCCCTTCCCCAGCTGTGCCCATGAAAGCATGGAGCTGCAGTGGGCATGGAGAGGCACTTCTCGCCTGGCCCCAAGTTGCTGTGGTGAGTGAGGGCTGGGATAGTCCTCTCTCCTGAGGAGAAGCCTGCATACTGAACCGCTCATCCCCAGTCTTACCACAGAGCAATGATTTAAATAATGAAAAACAAAAATTAATTGAGTTAAGGACCTGAGCAATGCCGGGTAATCTTACATTTTGTTATTTATTTTATCTACAATATATTTTAGAATGTGTCTGTTCATCCAGCCATCTGCAAGTCTGTTTTTCAAGAACGCCTCCTGAAAAAAGGTAAGATCTATGACCACCAAATTTAGTCTACAGCTTCCTCTTATCATAACTTAAAGCAAGGCCAGGGTTTGGTTGTGCCAGAACAATGGGATATGCCTGGAATCTGACTGTTTTCCATAAGCACAGAAAGAGGGTTTCCACTTAATATTTCTAACTTCACACCTATGAGGAGGCATGACATATGCAGTGCACTAGTCTACAAAAGAAATCTATAAACTCCAGTGCATATTACTGTGTTGTCCTTGTGGACTCCTGTTAACATACTTGAAAAGTTCCATGGTGCACATTAATATAGTTCAATTTCAAACAGTACTACAATACCATGCTCCAGGGAACTTTTAATGTGTGCCTCCAGAGTTCCACATGGATAACTTAGGGCATGACACACTACTGTGCATAAGAATCTACACCTTCTAGCACAGGGAAATGCATGTTGTAGAGAAGACCTAATTTACTCGAGAAGCAGAAAATGGTTCTATATATCCTGCCCTGACTCCTGCTATGCCCCCCACCTACCTCCTTGCCCTGAGCTCCCCACATTCCATCACACGCTTACATTTCTTAAAGGTATTGTATCACACACACTCCTTTCCCTGCCTTGAGCACCCTGCCACAGGGGTGCAACATGACAGTAATTACTTACACTCCTGTCTATATTTCAAGTAAATGCACACTCTAGTAAGTATATTTTCAAAATAGGCTGTACATAGAGGGTGAAGTTCTGTGCTATGCCTCCAAAAGGTGCAGGATAGAGCTCACAAATGGAGCAAAGGTGCTTTTAAGTCATGCCTGATTCTGGGCTGCTTCCACAGCTGCATAATCTTAACAGGCTTTTCATGCCTGCCTAAGGGCAGCATCACTGTCCAGAATTTCTGCAGTTCTAAGTGCTGCTGTGGCTGGGGCTCTACTCTTTGAACACCCTTCCCGCCCCAAACCCCATCCCCTGATTGCCTCTGACATCAGATTTCTTCCACTATTCCTGTGCATGGGGAATTCTCTCCTAGATAGATCTGGAACTGTTAGCACCCAATAACACCACTTGGATCCTTTTACTTAGCATAATCAGATGTGAGAGTATCACCCACAGAATGTATTTGTAAAACAACTAGGAAATTAAGGCCTTGATTTTCCTTTTTGGGAAAAAAATAAAACATTGAATTAATAAAAATATTTGCATTTCAGTGAACTACAGCTCAACTGTGATGTACACTGCTGTTTGGTACACTAAAACCTCTGTAGTCCCTGTGTCCCTTACCTGGGAACATCTGTGATATGGAGCTCTGTGGACTGCTGCTCTCCCTCTCCCCCTTCCCCTCCCCCTCCCCCTCCCCCTCCCTGGGGGAATGGCAGCTTGCAGAGCCTTGAGGCTTTTCCCCACAAGTCCCATAGCGATAGGGGAGAAGAGAGGGGTACCTGGGAGGAGCGTGGAGCCGGATGTGGCCCAGGGAGCAAGGCAGCAGGCAAGCACCCCACCTCCTTGAAGAACATTACACAAAATAAACAATGCTTGAGCAATACTGCAAATACTATAACTAACATTCGTTTGACCATAAAGCAGAATGTATAAAAGGAATGTCCCAATTTCATATCCTGTTACAATTTTGTATAATGCATAATTGCAAAATTACAAAATTAGAGTTACAACATTTCATGGTGCATCCTGTAATCAGTAATTTAATAAAGCATAAAGCTTACAATTACCAGTTACAATTTTGGCTGTGATATGGCATCTGGATTGCCTCAGTTGCTAAATTGAAGTTCAACATGTTTTTCCTTCCACTGAGATATGTGCCACATTATCCGTACATAATATGCCATAATCTTTGTTGGTATAATTTTAAAGTATCAGAGAGGTAGCCGTGTTAGTCTGAATCTGCAAAAGCGGCAAGGAGTCCTGTGACACCTTATAGACTAACCGAAGCTTTAGCGCATAAGCTTTTATGGGAAAGACCCAGTTCATCAGATGCATGTAGTGGAAATATCCAGAGGCAGGTATAAATATGCAGGCCAGAATCAGGCTAGAGATGACGAGGTGGATCCAATCAGGGAGGATGAGGCCCACTTCTAGTAGCTTACTTCTACATGCATCTGACGAAGTGGGTCTTTGCCCACGAAAGTTTATGCTCCAACACTTCGATTAGTCTATAAGGTGCTACAGGACTCCTCTCTGCTTTTGCATAATTTAAAAGCAGTATCATTCAATTCTCTGCTTTCACTAATTGTTTAAGAATACAGGGTAACAAACAAATTAGAATAGGAAATCTGCCTCTACTTATCTTAAAATTTCCTTCGAGTAATAAGACACATAGATCTGTCAGAATGGATACTTCAGTTTGTTTACATCTTGGGGGGCAGAAAAGACAGTTTCCTGTTTTCATAACTGGTGTACTTCAAGATGGGTTGCTCATGTTCATTCAACATGTGTGTGTGCTCGCTACGTGCACTAGTGCTGGAAGATTTTCCCCAGGCAGTATCCATATGGGATTGGGTCCCGGTGCCTCCTGGAGTGGTGCAAACATGCCATGTTATATAGGGAGCTCCAGGGCCCTCCTTCTTGCTGGAAACATTGACAGAGAGGAAGGAGGGGGATGTTGAATGGACATGAGCAACACATCTCAAAGAACATCAATTAAAGAAACAGGTAACTGTCTTTTCATCTTCCAGTGATTGCTCATATCCATTCAACATTGGTGACTCCAAGCAGTATCTGCGGAGGTGGATAGGAGTTTACTTTAACTTTCTTTCTTTTCTTCTGTTTATGGATATGCAGAAGAGAAGAAAGCCCTATAAAATGTTGCATCTCCTTTGGCCTGCTGTGTGATAGCACAGCAGGATGTAAACGTGTGGATTGAAGACCACATTGCAGTCTTACACATCGGCAATGGGGACATTCACCAGGAAGGCATCTGAAGAAGCTTGCACCCTGGTGGAGTGCGCCTTCACAAGAGGTGGGAGGCTGGATACCTGCCAACTCATAGTACGTTCTCATGCAGAAGATGATCCATCTGGAGAACTACTGCAAAGAAACAGGAAGATATTGTCTGCAGGGGAGCTTCAATGGAGTGCCTCTGCACTACCCAAACTGAGAATTGGGTCCATTTCACCATATACTCGTGGATGGCTTCCTGCTCTTCAAAAGGACTTACTGCACCTCCAATAAGCATGCCTGTCCCTGTGGGTTTAATCACGGAGCATCCACCCCATTACATGGAGAGACAAAAGGTTCAGGTGCAGCAGTCAATTCTGGTCCTGTAAGAGGTCTGGGCAGGTTGGCAGTAGCCATGGCTGCCACTTCAGAAGACTGGCAAGTGTGCTGAACCAGTGCTGACAAGGCCAGGCTAGCACAATGAGGATTACTTGCATTGAATCCTGCTTGATCTTTTGCAGTACCTTGCCAATCAGAGAAAAGGCCAGGAAATACCTTCCTCTCCCCTTCCCCCTGTCCCGACAAATGGAGGAGAAACAGCATCTGGCAGAGAACCTTCCTTTAGCCCCGGTTGGGAGCAGAACTGAGGATACTTCGCATTCTGCTTGGTAGTGAAGAGATTGACTTGGGAAGATCCCACTCTTGAAAGAACCTGGAGACCCTGTCAGAGTACCGAGCCCACTCGTGGTATGAGGAGAACTGCCTGCTCAGGCAATCTGTGACTGTACTTGACCCCTTAGGGGTGATGGGGACCTTCAGGGAGGTGGTGTGTTTGAAGGAGAAGTCCCATAGCTCTAGAGCCTCCTGACAGAGGGATGGGGATGATGGATGAGAAGGTGAGCATAGATAAGAGCTTGAGGGTGTAGTCATGCTCTATGGTGGCCAATACCCAGCAGTCTGAGGTAATGGCCCTCCAGATTGAAAGGTAGGAGCAGAGATGGGATGAAAATAAAAGGGGAGGATCCAGCTGAAGAGGGTGCATCCTCAAAAGCAGGGCTGGATTACCAATAGGCAGACTAAGCACGTGCTTAGGGCACCAGCAAAGCAGGGGCACTTAAAAAAAAAAAGAGAGATTTTATGGTATAGTATTTTATTTTGAATTATATATGGGGGGGCACCATAATCTTTTCAGTGCTTAGGGCCTCTAAAGGTCTTAATCTGGCCCTGCTCAAAAGGGGTGCTTGCTAGGAGGTTTGGGGAGCATAGAGGAGAGTTGGGTGACTGACTTAGATTGCTTGCCCTGCTTCCTCCTATACTGCTTAGACCTCTCTTGGGCTGGGTCTTGCTGAGTATAAACTCTGGGACTGAGAAGGAGGAGATTTAAACTTTATCCTCTCTGTTGCCAGGATATCTAAACCCAGGGTATGTCTACACTACAGCGCTAGTTCGAACTAACTTAGTTCGAATTAGTTAATTCGAACTAAGCTAGTTCGAACTAACGCATCTAGAACTAAAAACTAGTTCGAACTAGCGTTTTGCTAGTTCGAACTAGCAAGTCCACATTGAGTGGACTCTGAACAGGGCTTAAGGATGGCCGGAAGCAGTGCCGGCAGGGCATAAAAGGAGGACTTAGAGCATGGAGATGCTGTCTCAGGCTAGCCGAGGGCTGCGCTTAAAGGGTCCCGACCCCCACCCCGGACACACAGTTCTAAGGGGTGCCCCGCTTGCAAAGAAGTTCTGGCTTGGAGTGCCCTGAGTGCCCACACTGGGCACATCACACCACTCGGCCATCAGCCCGGCTGCACTTGCCGCAGGCTGCCATCTGGGGAGAAGGAGTAATTGGGGGGCTGCAGGAGAGCTTCCACCCCCAGAAGCCCGCAGAGCCAGCCCAGTCCTCCCCATCGGGGGCTCGTACCCCATTCCTCCCTCACCTCCTTCCACTTACCCTTCCTTAGCCCCCCTTCTTATTGATGTACAAAATAAAGATAACGTTTCTTCCAACATTGACTCTGTCTTTATTGAAAAAAAACTGGGGGAGACTGGGAAAAGGAGGTGGGAGAGGGGAAGAGAAAGGCTGGGAGAGGGGAGGGCAACTAACATGATCAGGGGTTGGGAACAGGTCCCAGATGAAGAAAGGCTACAGAGACTGGGACTGTTCAGCTTAGAAAAGAGGAGACGGAGGGGGGACAGGATAGAGGTCTCTAAAAGCAGGGGTTGGGTGGAGAGGGTGCATTCAGAAAAGTTCTTCCTGAGTTCCCATAAAGAAGGACTAGAGGACACCAAAGGAAAGGAATGGGTAGCAGGCTTGAAACTAGTAAGAGAAAGTTGTTGTTGTTGTTGACAAAGCAAATAGTTAACCTGTGGAACTCCTTGCTGCAGGAGGCTGTGAAGGCTAGAACTAGAACAGAGTTGAAAGGGAAGTGAGATCAAGTCATGGAGGTTGGGTCCATGGAGTCCTATTAGCCAGAGGGTAGGAGTGGTGTCCCTGCCCAAAGTTTGTGGAAGGCTGGAGAGGGATGGCACGAGACAAATGGCTTGGTCATTGTCTTCGGTCCATCCCCTCCAGGGTCCCTAGGGTTGGCCGCTGTTGGCAGACAGGCTACTGGGCTAGATGGACCTTTGGTCTGACCCAGTACGGCCATTGTAAGCTCAGGGCTCAGGGTCGGGGGTCTCAGTGGACCCCCTTGATTTTCATGCACACCTGGTCCTGGGTGGCCAGGCTGGCAGCTCTCCTGCCCTAGACGGCCACTTTCCTGTGCCTAGTGCGGAGATCGTGGACGAGGTCCACGATGTCCGCACTAGCCCAGGAAGGTGCCCGCCTCTTGCGGTCCAGGGCAAGCTCCCGGGAGCCGCCAGCCTGGTCCCGGCAAGAGGGGGTGGGCTGGGGGGCATCGGGTGGGTGGCTCTGTGCCGTGCCAGGTGCAGGGTCTGCTAGCTGGGTGCTGGCAGGCTTGCACCTGGCACGGGCACCGTAGCCAGCCCGTGCCCCTTTAAGGGGTCCGGGGCCGGGAGGGGGGCATAGAGTTTCCCTGGTGTTGGCCAGAGTGGCCACCAGGGAAACCTGGGGAGGGCTAGCCTCCCACTAGTTCGAACTAAAGGGCTACACAGCCCTTAGTTCGAACTAGCTAGTTCGAACTAGGCGTTAGTCCTCGTAAAATGAGGTTTACCTAGTTCGAACTAAGCTCTCCGCTAGTTCGATTCAAATTCGAACTAGCGGAGCGCTAGTGTAGCACCTATTAAAGTTAGTTCGAACTAACGTCCGTTAGTTCGAACTAACTTTGTAGTGTAGACATACCCCCAGAGACTTTAGAGTGGCTCTAGAGATTTTCAAGCCATGTAACTTAGGGTATGTCTACACTGCCACCCTAGTTCGAACTAGGGTGGCTAATGTAGGCATTCGAACTTGCGCCTGCCTGGGAACATGCAAATGAAGCCCAGGATATTTAAATCCCAGGCTTCATTTGCAAGTTCGAATACCTACATTAGCCACCCTAGTTTGAACTAGGGTGGCAGTGTAGACATACCCTCAGCGTCTATAACAGAGGTCAACAACCTATGGCTCGTGAGCCAACTATGGCTCTCTAGGGAGTCAAATATGGGTATTCTGGAGCCGCAGCTCAGCCGCCCCTCTCCCCCCCCCCCCCAGCTCTCCCTGCAGCAGGGAGCTCGTATTGGTGCTACAGCCTTACGGCCTCCCAAGACTTGAAGTCCAGCACAGCTTCCTGCAAGGAGGGGAGGAGGGAGAAAGCCCCCTATTTGTTGGATCCTGTATTCAGGGAACAAACAGAGCTAAACATGGCTCAGCGTGACAGGGTTTTCCTTCCCCCCACGTGGGGCAAACCAGGATCCAAAGATGCCTCCCTGCAAACTGACATTTCCTTCCCTCAGGACAAACTTCCTGCTGCCTCTCCTGCCAGCCCTTCTTGGAGGCTTCTGGGGAATGAGAGCAGCGGGAGGTGTGTTACACTGAGCCTTCCACGCAGTGCAAAAACAAGTAAAATGTTCCCTCACGCCCATATCCCCCCACACTCACCCTGATGGCCAGATAGCTTACCTCCAGACTCTGTCCAAAATTCCCTCTGCCCCTGCCAGACACCCCTTGCTTGCTGCCTCTAGCCAGACACCTCCTGCCCTCTACCCCCAGCCAGACACCCCTTGCCTCAAGCCCCCTGGCCAAAATCTCCTCTGCCCCCTGGCCAAAATCCCCGCTGCCCTCTGGTCAGACATCCTCTGTCCTCTGACCCAAGGCCAGACACCTCCTCCCCCCAACTCCTTGGCCAACATCCTCCTTACCCCCGCTCCCTGTCCAGACACCCCTTGCCCTATGCCCCCTGGCCAAAATCCCCCCTGCTCTTTACCCCGTGGACAGACAGCCTTCCCCCTGAACAGATACTCTCTGCCCCCAGGCCAGGGAGTCAGCCCCCAACCTGCTCCTGACCTCTGGCCAGGCAGCTTGTCCCCTGGACAGACCTCATCCCCTCACCCCCTCCTACACCTCATCTCCTGCACACATGCTGCACTCCCATCCCTATCCCTTTCACTGGCAGTTCTGTCCCACACACTTAATGCCTCATTTTTGGCCACAACCCAGAGGCTAGAAAGGGCCCACAAAATCCACTAACCCTGGAACCCCAGAAGAGTTAATCGGAGCTTAGGCCTTGAACCTCAGTCCTCCTTTCCCCTCCCTCCACTATGGAGCTGGAGCACCAGGGGAGTGAGGTGTTTTGGGTCACATCAATGAGGGTTGTTGGTTTTGGGAGGAGGTTTTTTTTTGTTTCTCACTTGTGTGGTCCCCAACTGATTTTTCTCTTGGTCAGTGACCCCCAACCCAAAAAAGGTTCCCCACTTCTGCCATAAAGACAATGCTGAAATCTTTTGTGCGAGCCATAATATTTTACTTTATTTAAAAATGAAGCTTGGCCAAAAAGCCCCCAATTTGGGCCCAGCCCCCATATAGCTGCAGCTTCATAACACTCCTGCACACACCCCCAACCCCACACACCAACCCTGAGCTCATCATACAGCTTAACTTCCTGCCCTGAGCCCCTCATACCTCCACATCTCCAAACTCCTGTACCCCCACGTCCCCAGTCGTAATACACCTGCACCCCCACACATCCCAACCTTGTTCCCTAAGTCCATCATACACCCCCATCTCCTGCCCTGAGCCCCTCATACTCTCCAACCCAGACTCCTGTACCCCACATCATTAGCCCTCTGCCATAAGACTGACAGAAGACAATCTGGGTATGTCTACACAACAGCGCTAATTCGAACTAACTTAGTTCGAACTAGTTAATTCGAACTAAGCTAATTCGAACTAACGCATCTAGAACTAAAAATTAGTTCAAATTAGCGTTTTGCTAATTCGAACTAGCGCATCCACATTAAGTGGACCCTGAAGCGGGGTTAAGGATGGCCAGAAGCAGTGCCGGCAGGGCATCAGAGGAGGACTTAGAGCGTGGAGATGCTGTCTCAGGCTAGCTGAGGGCTGTGCTTAAAGGGTCCCAACCCCCACCCCGGACAGACAGTTCTCAGGGGTGCCCCGTTTGCAAAGCAGTCCTGGCTTGGATTGCCCAGAGTACCCACACTGGGCACATCACACCACTCAGCCATCAGCCCGGCTGCACTTGCCGCAGGCTGCCATCTGGGGAGAGGGGGCAATTGGGGGGCTTCAGGAGAGCTTCCACCCCCAGAAGCCAGCAGAGCCAGCCCAGTCCTCCCCATCGGGGGCTCGTGCCCCATTCCTCCCTCACCTCCTTCCACTTACCCTTCCCTAGCCCCTCTTCTTGATGTACAAAATAAAGATAACGTGTCTTCCAAAATGGAATCTGTCTTGATTGAACAAAACTGGGGGAGACTGGGAAAAGGAGGTGGAAGAGGGGAAGAGAGAGGCTGGGAGAGGGGAGGGCAACTAAAATGATCAGGGGTTGGGAACAGGTCCCATATGAAGAGAGGCTAAAGAGACTGGGACTTTTCAGCTTAGAAAAGAGGAGACGGAGGGGGGGACAGGATAGAGGTCTCTAAAAGCAGGAGTTGGGTAGAGAGAATGCATTCAGAAAAGTTCTTCATTAGTTCCCATAAAGAAGGACTAGAGGACACCAAAGGAAAGGAATGGGTAGCAGGCTTCAAACTAGTAACAGAAAGTTGTTCTTCACAAAGCAAAGAGTCAACCTGTGGAACTCCTTGCTGCAGGAGGCTGTGAAGGCTACAACTAGAACAGAGTTTAAAGGGAAGTGAGATCAAGTCATGGAGGTTGAGTCCATGGAGTGCTATTAGCCAGGGGGTAGGAGTGGTGTCCCTGCCCAAGGTTTGTGGAAGGCTGGAGAGGGATGGCATGAGACAAATGGCTTGGTCACTGTCTTCAGTCCATCCCCTCCAGGGTCCCTAGGGTTGGCCACTGTCAGAAGACAGGCTACTGGGCTAGATGGACCTTTGGTCTGACCCAGTACGGCCATTGTAAGCTCAGGGCTCAGGGTCGGGGGTCTCAGTGGACCACCTTGATTCTCTTGCACACCTGCTCCTGGGTGGCCAGGCTGGCGGCTCTCCTGCCCAAGCCGGCCACTTTCCTGTGCCTAGTGCGGAGATCGTGGATGAGGTCCACGATGTCCGCACTAGCCCAGGCGGGTGCCCGCCTCTTGCGGTCCCGGGCAAGCTCCCGGGAGCCGCCAGCCTGGTCCCGGGAAGAGGGGGAGGGCTGGGGGGCATCGGGTGGGTGGCTCGATCCGTGCCAGGTGCAGGGTCTGCTGGCTGGGTGCTGGCAGGCTTGCACCTGGCACGGGCACCGTAGCCAGCCCGTGCCCCTTTAAGGGGGCCGGGGCCGGGAGGGGGGCAGTAGAATTTCCCTGGTGTTGGCCAGAGTGGCCACCAGGGAAAGCTGGGGAGGGCTAGCCTCCCACTAGTTCGAATTAAGGGGCTACACACCCCTTAATTCGAACTAGCTAGTTCGAACTAGGCTTAATCCTCGTGGAATGAGGATTACCTAGTTCAAACTAAGCGCTCCGTTAGTTCGAATTAAATTCGAACTCACGGAGCGCTAGTGTAGCGCCTATGAAAGTTAGTTCGAACTAACGTCCGTTAGTTCGAACTAACTTTGTAGTGTAGACATGCCCTCTGAGTGCATGCATGGAGCTGGATTTGATGTAAATGTTAAAGAATTGTGCAAAAAGATGCAGCAGCAGAAGTCCCATTAAATAAAGTCTGTGAGTATGTTTCACTTATGCTATTATTAATCATATTATTAATAATGTCAATTATCAATAATATTAAGTTGTATATTTTCAGTTATGCAAATGGGTATTCTTATAGGCTCTTTGTTGACTAATTGTTCTGAATGTTGATGTAGTTGGCTCTTTGGTTTGAAAAAGTTGCTGACTCCTGGTCTATGTGATCTATGAACAGGGCCTGACCATTGAACAGAGGTCCTGCAGTGAGCTCTGGGTATCCACAGACAAGCCCAAGAGCAGAAGCCATGCCGACTGGCACATGGAGGTGGCTGAAGTCATAGATCGGGCTGCTGAATCTGTGGCATCTGAGACAGCACCTTGTACTCCTTCTTGGGCTTCTCCAGTAAAGAGGACTCAAACTTAGATATTGATTGCCACATGCTCAAGTCAAAACAGGCAAACAAGGCCTGATGGTTAGCCATATGCAACTGGAAGCTGGCAGACAAATAAAGCTTGCATCCAAAGAGATCCAGGCATCTGGAGTTCTTAGTTTTGGGAGTCAGAGCAGGCTGACCTTGGAGTTCCTTGTGGTTAACGGACTCTACCAGAAGTGAGTTCAAGGACTCTACCAGAAGTGAATTTAAGGATGAGTCATGGTCTTTAGCAGGGACAAAATATTTGGGTTGTGCCCTCTTAGATATTGGGGGAACTGATGAGGGTGTCTTTCACAATGCCTTGCCTATCTTGGTGATCCCTTTATGCAGAGGCAAAGCAAGACTAGCTGGAGCCATCTGCCCAAGGATGCCAAAGAGAGTGTTGGTAGGTTCCTCCACCTCCTCTGCCTGGAAATCCAGAATAGCCACTACCCACTTTAATAAGTCCTGGTGCACCCCGTTGTCATCCTGCAGGACCACCAAATGGGTTGCCACTATTGCTTCATCTGGCGAAAAAGACAACAAGGCATGGGCTGACTGTTCCTCCTCAGGAGGTGGTTGCTGGTCCTCTGCCTCCTCCTGCACCATTGGGCTGCCAGATCTAGTTGAACCCAGTGCCAGGGGCTGGCTAACTGGTGGCTCAGAGTGCGCCTCAGAAGCTCTGGTTACCAACTATGTAACTTGCAGCTGCACTGGGAAATCCCACAGCGCTCATGGGCACCATCACAAAGGCCACAGTGTCTGCAGTCATGGCAATGGTTGTGCGGTCCCTTGTGGTGCTGGGGTGGGAAGTTTGGGAAGGAGGACAATTTTGAGAGGACTCCCAAGGGCCTGACACTCGCCTACGCCCAGGACCAGGATCAGGTATTCCAGCCCCTGCAGAGCCAGGAGCTACCAGAAGAAAGCAACCTTGGAGATCAGGAGGTGCACCCATGGCTGAGAGTCAGAGACTGAAAGCAGCCCCTAGACCTGCTTTATGACAGCAGCAACCAGTGACACAGAGCTCTCCGGTGCTGTGAGGAAGAGCGGGACCTGGAGAAACCTTCTCTCCTGTGCTGGAAACCTCAGTGCTGTGCAATAGTCCTGGTGCAGGAAGCGGCATCAACTTCAGAGGGACCTGTCTTGTGAACAACTCTGCAGGTAAGGTGACCATCTGGCTCCAATGCACCAGGGTTGATGGGCAGCATATGCCTCTGACGGTTTGAACTCCACATCCAGTGAAGCTCTGTCTCTCAATCCTGACCTTTGCCTCTCCATGAGAGGGTGTGCCAGGCTATGGGGCGCTATTCTGAGCAACCTTGCTGGAGAGTAGGAGTGTTGGGTGACTGGGGCACCAGAGAAGGCTTCTCCTTGTGCCAGGGCCCCGATGCTGAAGGTGTCATCAGGACCGGCAAGGTGATAATGTTCTGCGCTGCCAGAAACACCTCAAAGGTAGAAGGGACATAGTTGGGCAACGACAAGATGGTAGAGCCCTGCAGGTTAACCCACTCTGGCTTTGGGCCTTTTCCGGTGCCTTGCTCTTGTCTCGCTGGCTTAGGCCTTGTTTTCCCCAACATCCTGTCCCACTTCTTCAAAACCACCAAAGATTCCTGGTGCCTAGATGTTGTCAGCACCTGGAGGGTGCTCTGCACCAAGACCCTGGTGCTTGACGCCAAGTTGGACCTTTGGTCTTGCAGAGCCAAAGCTTACTCCATCAGCAGTGCCTTTAATCTCATGTCTCTGTCCTTCAAAGTCCAAGGATGGAATGACCTACAAATGTGGCACTTCTCGTTGATGAGACCCTCACCCAAGCAATGCAGGCAGTTTTTGTGAGGGTCACTAACAGGCATAGGCTTGCAACACTTAGCACAGTGTTTAAACCCAGGAGACCAGGTCATGCCCTGTCTCCCGGGCAAGTCCCAGCAGAGGACTAACTATTTACGAAGACTAACAACTAGCAATTAGCAACAATTCAAACTTATTTACACTCAAAAAGATGTGAAGATCACTACAGCAAGGCTGGAGCATAGTTCCAAGTACTGTCAATAGCAGTAAGAAAGAACCGGAGAGGGAGGGGCCGGGAACTCCCTATATAGCTAGGCATGTATATGCATCAGTTACGCAGGCAACGTCGATTGGGCCATGTGGGCCCTGACAAGCGGACTCTCAGGGGACTTTAACGGGGAGACCCTGTTTGAGGGGGCCGCGCCCTTTGACACATATGACGGTCTCAATTTTATTTCCTCTCACACACAGTTGTGCTTATATAACCTTTATTATCCCTTTTACCCAGAACAGGAACCACACCAAATCTATAATTAGATTTTTACTACACTGATTAGTTGAAAGACAATGAGAAAATGTACATTTGCTGGATCACTATAATGTCAGCTAGATACATGTAAATCATAAACTGAAACACAAGCCACTCAAGTTGATTATTAGCATTGCCCTTTCATTCAGGTGGATAGAAATTAATGGATCCCTCAATAGTTCTCCACACAGATGTAACATTAGTTTGTAATTATATAAAATGAAACCAAATAGACAATTGGTTAAGATATTCATATTTTTTATGGTTTTGCACAGATGAGCACTGTCAGCTTTGTGCCAAATTTCAAGATATATCAGAAACAATATAAAGTCTCGACTGAAATTTTTGCACAGTTACAAGAGCCCTCATTAAATTTGAGTCGGAACACATCAGGGTCTTTGCTAATCTACTATTTAAATTGCCAGGACACTGACGAATAGCTCAGTGGTTTGAGCACTGGCCTGCTAAACCAAGGGTTGTGAGTTCAATCATTGTGGAGGCCATTTGGGGCAAAAGTTTGTCAGGGATGGTACATGGTCCTGCTGCAAAGGCAGGGGACTGGACTTGATGACCTTTCAAGGTCCCTTCCAGTTCTAGGAGATGGGCAATCTCCATTATAAAATGAACTATAGCACAAGTACAAAGAGCTATACAGTTTGAGTTTCTTTGAAATTTTGTGATGTACTTTAAATAAAGGTTTGTGTGATGTCAGTAAGATTATCTCTTAGTTTTGTATTTTCTACATTAATTTTAGATGGTACAGTTTTGAGTTTTGACCAATACATGTATTGGGTGATTTTAAATTACACTACAAGTTGGACCTCCCAAGTCTGGCACAGTCTGGACCTGACCAAATCTGAACAACAGAATTTGCCAGACCAAGGGAGGGTCCCCTGCCATGGGCCCCAAGCCAGCCAGCCCCTTGCCTCTGGCACCATCTACCCTGCTCTGCCGCTGCTGGACCTGGCCTTGGTCTGCCTTTGGCGGCCGGGGTTCTCCAGCCCTCATTTCCCCAACCCTGTGCTGCTGCAAGCGGCTCTGCACTGCTGCTGGCCGTCGGGGATCTCCGTCTGTGTGCTGCTGCAGGCTGCTGTAGGCATCTGGGCTTCTCCGGCCCCTGACTTTGTGCTGCTGTGGGCACCCAGGTTTATATGGCTCCTGCCCCCATGCTGCTGTGGATGCCTAGGGTTTCCCATCTCGAGATCTGAGCTGCTGCAGGCTGCTGGGATTCTCCAGTCCTTGGTCCCAGCTCTGCTGTGGGGCTCCTCCGGCCCTGCTGTCCCAATCAGGTCGCTGGCCCTCTTTCCATTCAGCTCCAGGACTCTCTGGTCCGGGAGTTTCCATGGTCCTCCTGGGCCACAGATGTTGCCAGACCAGAAAGTACCAGTCTTCAGAGATGTAACCTGTAAAATGTCCTTGTTTTTTCAAATACTTTTTATTAGGTTGTTATGCTTATCTTGGTTTGCTGTTGTAGCTTTCCTTATACAAATGGCTATTTTGAAATAATTTTAAAGTTTTATATTGCCCACATATTTTAGAAAGGCAAAATTATGTCAGTATTTCACTACAAAATACTGTGACTTTTTTGAGTAAATGAGGATCATTCATCTTTTTTAAGCCAAAGTTTCTGCAACAATTGTATAGACAAATGTAGGTGAAGCCAGCAATAAATCAATCACGGAACATGCTTTGGTAACCACCCTTATTAACAATGAACAAAGCTGTCCATTTTCAAGACTTGAAATAGCAAGACTGATATGGTGATTCCTACTCCAATTTTCAGAATTTCCTTTGCATGTTTAATTTTTAAAGGATATTTAAATAAATAGCTCCAAAACCTCCTATAATTAGATTAACAAAGAAATCATTTTTTAAAAACGAGCTATGGTTGAGATAACATTATCTTTCTGAAAAAATGATGGCGCTATTAGTTAGAACACAAGACAATTCCTTCACCACCACTACCCGCCCCCCCCAAAAAAAATCCCACAACTCTATATAAACTGGCAAATTTTAATTTTATAGTTCTACTAGTAACAACTCCTACATTGCTGATTACCCCCACTTGCTGCATAAAGGTTTTTGCAAGCTGTCTGGATGATTTATAGGCACATTTATATATCTTTAAGTTGTAGAACTCTGCACTGGAAAGGGCCTCCAATTTTAGCTATCAGCAACCAGTGCACAGCTGACAGCCAACTGCCTCCATTGATATAATACAAAAGATTGCATAAACACTGGAAAAGAAGATGCATATAGTATTCTTGACCATCTTAAGGGCTCTCAGTTTATGTCTACACTTTTGTGATTTTTATTAAGTACAAGATAGCACATAGAGCAATGTAAGCAAAATAAAACAACACACAAGCTAAGCTTAATACACTAAAGAACTTAGGGCATGTCTACTAAAGGAAATTATTTTGAAATAACTTATTTTGAAATAATAATTCCTGAAATAACTATTTTGAAATAATGTGTCCACAATACAGGTACTCCTCGAAATTAGTGTGAGGCAGGCTCCCTTAATGTAGATGCACTACCTCGACTTACAGCCCCAGAAAGCAGTGGGGAGTAATTACTTTGAATGACTCGAGGGAGTGGTTATTTTGAAATAGCAGCAGTGGAGCATCCACACTACTGCTCTTTCAAAATAACTATTTTGAAATAAGCGTTATTCCACGTGGAAAGCAGGAGTTATTATTTTAAAACAACCAGTCCCTTATTTAAAAATAACAGGCTTGGTAGTATGGATGCTCTGCTTGTTATTTTGAAATAAGGGGTGTAGACTGGGGCCTAGGTACGTGTAATATCAAACCATCAAAATTGTTCTAAGAAGCTTTTTTCACAGACTGGAAAGCCTTCAGGTTGGGCTCAATTCTTCCTCCAATTCAGTCTTAGATGTTCCAGCAGTCAGGTTGGTTGGGGTAGCCAGAGAGAACTGATAACCAAGATTACCTCAATCTTCACCCTTAAATAAGTTTTGAAAAAGGCAGGTTCCCTTTGTGTTTAGTTTAAGCTTTCTCTCTGCTCTTATGGAAAAATATAGCATCCAATGGATCCCAGCATCAGGTGACATGGCCACATTGTCTTGCTAGGACCCACCCTAGCCCATCCTCCCAGACATACAGGAAAAACAAGTTTATTCACAGATCATTGTCCTGTGTATTGGGACATTAAGTTCCTTGAATATTACTAACTAGCCAATTAACCCGTCATAAGACGGGATTTTCAGGTCTCTCCTCCATGTCCTATTCCCTTTCTCTCTTGGTCTTCTCTCCTGAGCTTTCGGTCTCTCGCTCCATCTCTCTCTCTCTCTCCCCTCTTCCTACTGCCTCCCCCCTCTCTCTCAGCTCTCCTCCATCTCCTGCCTCTCTTTCCTCTTTCTCTTCTCCTCCCCCTCCTGCCTCTCACTCTCTCTTCTCCTCCCCCTCCTGCCTCTCTCTCACTCTCTCTTTCTCTTCTCCTCCTCCTCCTGCATGGGGAGCGCAAAGCCCAAACGGCTGTTTGCACCGCTTGCTCCCATGTGGCAGCCTGGCTGAGTGGCTGCCTTGCTCCAGCTGCCCCCCTGCACCATTTCACTTCACCCCAGCACTGATCCTGCAGCCTCCCAGTTGTCCTCCCCTTCCTCCTCCCCCTCATTCCCCTGCCCTCCCCCCCAGCCAGGCTCGGCGCCCAGCCTCCACTCACAGGTGCCAACTGGAGGACTGAGCAGAGGGCAGCCATGGAGCAGGTGGCTAGAGAGAAGCGGCACTTTCCTCTTAAAATTATTATCTTACCCATTACAAAGATAGCTTCCCCAATTATCATCTCTAATATCATTAGCTCACAGACATTTACCCCCCCATCCTCCTTCTGCTCTGAAATTTGATTTGTCCTTTTCATATGTGTTCATTTTTTTAAATTGTATCCTTTCGTATATATGGTTGTGACAATTTTCTTCCACTATTTGATCTGAGGAAGTGGGTCTGGCCCACGAAAGCTCATCACCTAATAAACCATCTTGTTAGTCTTTTAAGTGCTACATAGTCCTGTTTTTTGTTACAATTGGGATAATCATTCAGTAGATTACAGCCTTTCCAGTACAGTAGAGATATTTTTCTAGTTACAAATATAAGGGTATGTCTACACTACCCCCCTATATTTCCTGTGTCCAGCCAGGGCTTAAAGCTGCAGGCACCCGGGGAAGGCATTGTGGCAGGAAGCCGGCCTCAGGGCAGCAGTCTGACCAGCCAGCCAGCCATGGTTGAACCACAAGGTTCCCAAGGTCCCCCATGCCCTTCCAGGGAGCCTCCCAGGGCCCACCCAGGAGCCCCAAATGCTGGGCCCCATCCTGATCGGGCGCTGAGATCCAGGCCCTCCTGGAGCTCTGGGCCAAGGAATCCCTCCAGTCGCGGCACCAAAATGCTGACACTTATGGCCAAATGGCCGAAGCTCTGGCCCACAGAGGTCACCACCGTCGCACCCTTGACCAAGTCGGGGCAAAGGTCAAGGAGCTGTGGCAGGACTATGCTCAGGCCTGTGAGGCTAGCTCCCACTCCGGGGCA
Source organism: Pelodiscus sinensis (assembly GCF_052426305.1). Taxonomy (NCBI): domain Eukaryota; kingdom Metazoa; phylum Chordata; order Testudines; family Trionychidae; genus Pelodiscus; species Pelodiscus sinensis. The sequence goes on from NC_143059.1 coordinate 40,481,779, forward strand.
GCACCGCAATCCTACCCCTATTTCCGGGAGCTTAATCAGATCCTGGGGGGAGGGAAGCCCTATCACCATGCATCCTCGTGCAGTCTGGGATGGAGACACCCATTGTCACCAAGGCGGAGCTCCAGGAGGAGGAGGACAACAATGACCAGCAGCTGAAGGAAGAGGAGGTCGTCACTGGCAGCGTTGTCATCCACAACCTGGAGCCAGTCCCCCAGGCCCAGGAGACATTTGACGGCAGGGAGGGAACATCATGTGAGTGCGGCGAAGTTGGCACACACACGGCAGAGGAGGTGGGTGCACAGGCGATGGGATGTGATCATTGCTCGTCATGCTCGGCCTAGACACCATGCAGCTGGCCGTGCACGTGCAAGCACGTGCAGCGGCAGTATGTGACACGTGGTCTCAGGAGCCAGTCCTGGAGCACAAAGGGCTGCTGCTCACAGTGTGGGGGGAGGCCCCACACACGTCCAACCCCAGGAGGGACTTCCCCCCCCCCCGCCAGGCACTACTGGAAGCAGGCTAGGCACAAGGGCACACGCACAACCACACACAGACCGACGAGTGTCACATATAGCACATGGCCATGTGTGCACACGCGAGGCACCACCCGCTCCCACAGACAGTGCTGCGAGGTGCAGGTGTGTGTATATGTGGGGGGGGGGACCCTGGGAGGGCCAGGCCACTCCAGGCCCCTCTCCCACACCTGGGAACCCACTGTGGCTGGACACTTCCCTGGCCCGCTTATCCTTGGGGGTGGGGCGAGTGGGCAGGATGGTCTGCTGGGCACCTCAGAACCCCTGTGAGGCCAGGGCTGGTGGGAGGCCACATGTGGCCTTGCTCTCAGGACATCAGCATCCCCTGTTCCAAGGACAGTTGCTCACTGCTCACAGAGGAGGGTATGCCCTCAGAACCAGTGTGTGCAGGGATGACTGACCGCCTCTTCCTCTTGTTCTCCATAGCTGGACCAGCCGACGATGAGGGGTGAGCCACACCAGCCCAGCCAGCCAGCTAAAGCCGTGGGACCTGCAGGCACTGGTGGCTTCACCACGACCTCATGCGCCAACACGTCGCAGACATTCGCAAACTTCAGCAAACCCTCGCCCAGAAGTTCCACAACTACTGTCATGTAGGAATAAGAGATCTTCCGGAAAAGGGCTTATTTTCCGGAGAATCACGTCTAGACTGGCGCTTTTCTCCGGCTTATCCCCAAGCTGGAAAAAAGCGGCAGCCATGTTAATGCAAATACCGCGGGGGATATTTAAATCCCCCGCGGATTTTGCTATTCCGATGTGTCTAATCTGCATCCCTTTTCCGGAAAAGGGGTGCAGTGTAGACACAGCCCAAGTGTTTTTAATCTCTCTCCATATGGGATCTGTTCCAAACCCCTAATCATTTTTGTTGCCCTCTTGAATACATTCCTTTGATTATAATAATTTTCATTGTGATCAGAATTAAAATCTTAATAGATTTTAAACATCATTAAATCTCTAGTCAATAAATATGAAGTCATCAAATTAGTCTGTTACACCAAAAATACAATGGTTTTGTACCAGTTTTACTGACGACAGACTGTTCTTTTGTTATCACAGGTATGGGAGGGAGGCTGCACAAACCCACAGATTCCTCAGTATGCACGTGCATTTCTCACACCACTCATTTGGAAAACTTGCAAACATAAAACAAACTACTATGAAGTAAACATACCACAGAATACTACAAGCAAAAACAGGCAGTAAGCCATGTAAACTATGAAAACATCACACAAACATTAATTATAATTTCAAAAGAAAAACATTCCAAATACAGGGACTTTTAGTTATATCATCCAAATCAGACTGATAAATGTTATGATATAGAGTTATATATTGTATGTAGGGATGTAAAATCCCCTTTAATCAGTTAAGCAGTTAAACATTATGTTTAACCAGCTAACTGCTTAAATGGGGGCAGGCGAGTGCTACTCCAGCTGTGGTGAAGAAAACCCCTCTAGAGTGTGGTGAGGCAAGCCCAGCTGGGCCTCTGGTTAACTGTAATCACTAAGCATTACCCCCTAAGGATGATGTTTACCGGTTAACCTACTAACCATTCACATCCCCAATCGTATGTTGTACCCGAAACAGAAACCTGGAATGATTCACTGTAACTGCCCCAGAAGAACATAAAATAAAAATACATTGAAGGGAGAACATATTTCAGTGCAGGATAGATTTTTTCTTTTTACTTTTATACTCTTTAGAGCACTCTCATGAGATCTCTCTTTCTCCTCTCTTTCTTCCCCATTTTCTCCTGTTGTTTGCCACACTCGCATCTTTTTTTCAGAGAAAAATATCAACTATCTGGATCAGGGACTATGTCCACTTGGTAATTGTATGATATTTAGCATAATGTGAACCTAATTCTAATTGGGGACTTTGGGCACTAACCTCAATATAAATTACTGATTATACTACGTACCATTAAAATTATTATTGGGTGTTTCTTATCCCTAGACTTTTACAGGACCCAATAACATTAAACAGCAGCATAGAGTCCAGAAAGTTTTACTATAATTCTAATCCTACTGCTAAATTGCAAATTACATGTACAACTTTTAATTATTCTTTATACTCAGAAAGAATATCTGTCTTTAGCGTGATCCATTATGTTGATCTTAGATAGCCTTATGCTTAGTATGGTTCTGCAATATCTGAGGGGTACAAGTTGTGCTCAGCAGAACTGAGATAGTACAACTGAGTTTTTAATCAAACTTTCGAAAAATATGGCGTTTACGTCTGGTTTTACTGAATGTGTGTAGCTTGGAACCTTCTTTTAGGAACTAAAATCAATAACGTACTGAGAAACATAATACACATTACATACACTACAGCATAGTTTTAAAACACGAGCTAAACATTATTTCAGAACATTCAACACGTTTAAATTCTGATTCACCTCTCACACGTATGGAGATCAAGAGTAACTACTGAAATAAATTACATTATAATCGTGTGAAACTGGTACAAGTGAGAGATTATTCAGACTAGGGATGTAAGTGACTAGTCGAGTAGTCGACTACCCGATAAGCCTACTCGACTACTTGCATTCCCTCTCTCCCACCCTTGCTGCCTCTGTCTCAGAGGCAGCAAGGGAGGAAGGGAAGCAGGAGCTAGTGCTGGGGGAGGCTGCTTTAAAAGCCGGTTCCTCCCAGCACCATCTCCGTGGTCCCACCTTTCCCCCCACCCCGCACTCCTACTATATTTAGCAGGGGTAGCTTCTGGACCTGGCACAAGCTGGGACAGAGCTCCTTCCCTTATTGACTAATTCTGTAGTCGATGCAAATTGTATCAACTACACAATTAACCAAATATCTGCCTCTTAATGTCCTTAATTCAGACCCGTAATATTCCACACATTTCTCGGACATAGTATGCGAAGACACATTTTTAAGGGTCCTGAAAGACTTTCCTTTCACAATAAGACACAAGTAAGGTCAACAGCCCATGTTAAATCCTTAACTTTCTTAAAATTTTGGAGATTTACAATTTTTAAAAATACAGTTAGTTCCCTCACCCCTACTTTTTTTGTTTCAAAAGAAGGCCCCTTTCTCCCAAAGGCTTGGAAACAAATTGCCATATAAGAAGCTACACTTTGGGGAAACAAATATAGATTACTGCCACATTTTTTTTTCATTTAGCCAGCCTTTGTTGAAAATTTGAACCGGTGTCCATAACATTTCATGAAACATTCCACTCCAAAAATTATTTACAAATGTATCAGGAACTAAAAATTCATGGGTAAACAATATAAAATGCTTAGAAAAAAAACCCCAAGTATGTACACAAGATAAATCGAGTTTCAAGACAAACAGGTCAAAAGACTGCAAACATTTTCTACATTGCTTAGATCATCACAAACCTCAGCCATCTGGGTGAGGAAAGGAACAAAGAAAAAAGAAAGAACAGAACTCTTTTATGTAAACCAACTACTCCCAAATATTTCTGTCATTTATGAAGAATCTCAGACAAATAAATTAAGCAGCATTAATTATTCCCCTTCACTATCCTTCTAGAAATATAGTGTAATAGACTTGCTAAATTGCATATATATATAAAGATCATAAGAAATTAAAAGGGCAAACAAAATATAAGATGTTGGCAATAACTGAGAATACAATTTGCTACAATAGAAAAATAATCTGACTTTGGAGCATATGAAGTAAGAGGAAATTTTGGAGTCCTGCATTCATATAACAAAATCAGTTCTTCCTCTTTTTTATATATTTGTGTATTATTAAGTTTCATCTCAACTACAGGACTGGAGAAAGAAAATTTAACAATGTGTCTATATTATTAAACAATAGTCCCAAAATACAAAATTTCAAATTCTGTTATATTTCTACTGCTAAGGTAGGGAGTATCCATTGCTGATAAGAATTGTAGCCCAAGTAGACTACCCACATGTCTACACATGGGGTTTAATACAAAGGTATTTGATGTGCACCTTGTAATTTGCAGTATACAAATGAATTGTCTGAATACATGGCGGTGACTTGCTATGAAGTGAGAAAGTAGCATTTTGGTGATGTATTCTATGGTACTTTGTTCTCAGCTAAGTAGCATGTATCCTGAAATTGTTTCCACTGTGAGTTGTATAGGATGCAAAGTGGAAGCCAGGAGGGTTAAATTTTTTTTTAAATGCCATGTTTCCACTGTCTCCCCTGCATTCATCCTTTCTCAGCAGGTAGTACCATTTTCAAATTGCTATTACCATGAAACCAGATTGCACCAGCTGCTATGGTGGCAAGAACAAACTGGGTACATCTACACAGCAGCGTTATTTTGGGATAATTCATTTTATTCCAAAATAACACAGGGTATGTCTACACTAGAAAGTTAGTTCGAACTAACGGACGTTAGTTCGAACTAACTTTCCTATGCGCTACACTAGCGCTCCGCTAGTTCGAATTTGAATCGAACTAGCGGAGCGCTTAGTTCGAACTAGGTAAACCTCATTTTACGAGGACTAACGCCTAGTTCGAACTAGCTAGTTCGAACTAAGGGCTGTGTAGCCCTTTAGTTCGAACTAGTGGGAGGCTAGCCCTCCCCAGGTTTCCCTGGTGGCCACTCTGGCCAACACCAGGGAAACTCTATGCCCCCCTCCCGGCCCCGGACCCCTTAAAGGGGCACGGGCTGGCTACGGTGCCCGTGCCAGGTGCAAGCCTGCCAGCACCCAGCTAGCAGACCCTGCACCTGGCACGGCACAGAGCCACCCACCCGATGCCCCCCAGCCCACCCCCTCTTGCCGGGACCAGGCTGGCGGCTCCCGGGAGCTTGCCCTGGACCGCAAGAGGCGGGCACCTTCCTGGGCTAGTGCGGACATCGTGGACCTCGTCCACGATCTCCGCACTAGGCACAGGAAAGTGGCCGTCTAGGGCAGGAGAGCTGCCAGCCTGGCCACCCAGGACCAGGTGTGCATGAAAATCAAGGGGGTCCACTGAGACCCCCGACACTGAGCCCTGAGCTTACAATGGCCGTCCTGGGTCAGACCAAAGGTCCATCTAGCCCAGTAGCCTGTCTGCCCACAGCGGCCAACCCTAGGGACCCTGGAGGGGATGGACCGAAGACAATGACCAAGCCATTTGTCTCGTGCCATCCCTCTCCAGCCTTCCACAAACTTTGGGCAGGGACACCACTCCTACCCTCTGGCTAATAGGACTCCATGGACCCAACGTCCATGACTTGATCTCACTTCCCTTTAAACTCTGTTCTAGTTCTAGCCTTCACAGCCTCCTGCAGCAAGGAGTTCCACAGGTTAACTATTTGCTTTGTCAAGAACAACAACTTTCTCTTACTAGTTTGAAGCCTGCTACCCATTCCTTTCCTTTGGTGTCCTCTAGTCCTTCTTTATGGGAACTCATGAAGAACTTTTCTGAATGCACCCTCTCCACCCAACCCCTGCTTTTACAGACCTCTATCCTGTCCCCCCTCCGTCTCCTCTTTTCTAAGCTGAACAGTCCCAGTCTCTGTAGCCTCTCTTCATCTGGGACCTGTTCCCAACCCCTGATCATGTTAGTTGCCCTCCCCTCTCCCAGCCTTTCTCTTCCCCTCTCCCACCTCCTTTTCCCAGTCTCCCCCAGTTTTGTTCAATAAAGACAGAGTCAATGTTGGAAGAAACGTTATCTTTATTTTGTACATCAAGAAGAAGGGGGGCTAGGGAAGGGCAAGTGGAAGGAGGTGAGGGAGGAATGGGGTACGAGCCCCCGATGGGGAGGACTGGGCTGGCTCTGCGGGCTTCTGGGGGTGGAAGCTCTCCTGCAGCCCCCCAATTACTCCCTCTCCCCAGATGGCAGCCTGCGGCAAGTGCAGCCGGGCTGATGGCCGAGTGGTGTGATGTGCCCAGTGTGGGCACTCAGGGCACTCCAAGCCAGAACTTCTTTGCAAGCGGGGCACCCCTTAGAACTGTGTGTCCGGGGTGGGGGTCGGGACCCTTTAAGCGCAGCCCTCGGCTAGCCTGAGACAGTATCTCCATGCTCTAAGTCCTCCTTTTATGCCCTGCCGGCACTGCTTCCGGCCATCCTTAAGCCCTGTTCAGAGTCCACTCAATGTGGACTTACTAGTTCGAACTAGCAAAACGCTAGTTCGAACTAGTTTTTAGTTCTAGATGCGTTAGTTCGAACTAGCTTAGTTCGAATTAACTAATTCGAACTAAGTTAGTTCGAACTAGCGCTGTAGTGTAGACGTACCCACAGTGCGCATCTAAACTACAACCCCTTTATTTCGAAATAATGTCAAGCTGGAGGACTTTTTACTCTGACTCATGGCAACCCTAGTTTTACACGGAGTAAGGGAAGTTGAAGGAAGAGTGTTCTTCCTTTGACTTCTTGCTGTGTAGACAGCACCAAAAGCTGAATTAAGCTATTTGACTTCAGCTACGCAACTAATGTAGCTGAAGTTGTTGTGTAGCTTATCGTAGCTTTAGCCCTCCTGTGTATATGTACCCTACAGAGAGTCTGCTTGGGCTGTATTACAGCACTGTGTATAGGATTTTGCATACTGCATCATGGAACAAATGGTGGGGTACAGGTGAACATTCAATGGCAATGTAATGGGGCTAAAATGTTCAGTGCTGCTAACTCACAAGCTCACTGCATCCCAGCTCATACTCATCTTTGGCATACCTTTCCAGAAATCACTCCAACACTGTGGCAGTCCACCTTCCAATAGGTAGCAACTAGGTCCTCTGGCCAGGACACCAATTGAGTTTGCCCCCTTACAGGGTCACAGAGTCCAACAAAATGTATATAATTTAATGACCCCACAAAACAAAGGTGTGTGAGAGCACCCTTGATTCATGGCTTACAATCTCTATTTCCTCACACCTTTATTACCACAGGGAATGAGCTGGAGGGTTAGTCTATAAGGGGACCCTGGTCCTTCCCTTCACATCAGGCTCTGACCCAGGGACCTGTCAGAGGCAATGATCACAATCACTCCAGAATGTCTGGGCCACTTCTTACCACTTACTTTCCTACTCCAGAATGGTCAAAAGCCTTACAAATTATCCACCAGCAATAAGAATGAAGTGTTCCCTATTCGTAGGGAAAGGCTAATCTATTCTCTAGACAAGTGATACCCAACATTTTTTTATGCCACGGACTGGAAAACTCATCCAAAAACTTTTGGTGGACCAGCACTGAAATATTTGCATATTTATTGCAGTCACATGTTATTTTACACTGCATTTGTACGCACATGTACATGCCATTCATTGGCCTTAATCTGTGTGCTGATGCCTATGCACTTAATAATGTAGTTTAATTTTTAATAATCAATATTAGCTTAGATTTTATTTTTCCTATAGTTTTATCAGTGAATGCAGAGTTATACAGTAGGAAAGCTGTGCCAAACTACCAGTGAAATATCCCTTTCCCAAATAATGTTAAGTCTAAAGGCATAAAAACATACAGCATGGAAAACCAAAATCATACATTCTGAAACAGCTGGCATGCTTTTTTGCAGAATAGTTCTGGTTTTCACCAATTTTGGGGGAAGCCTCATTTTTATAAGAATAGAGATTCAAACATTTCCGCTAGAATAGAAATATTCCTCCTGCTGGAATACATAATCAATTCACACCTTAGTGAAAGTTCTTTGAGCTTCTAAGAGCTTCATGTAAAGATACAGGGTGTCCCTGCTATAAATTGTTCCGGTATATATCCGTTCTGCACTAATGTCATTGATACCTTTAGAACTGATGTGTTAGAAGTCCTCTCACTCCGTGCTCTTAAGTTGTGAAAAAAAAAACCAATTTGTACAAATAGAAGTCAGCTGCGGGGGAAAAAATTCTCCATTTTAAGTTGTTTTGCTATAAGTCAGAGTTTTTTGGAAAGTATCTTGGAGGTATAGTGAGGACAGGCGGTAATGCAAGAAAACAGTGCTTTGGAGTGTGGTAAATCTGGGCTTCTCTTTGACTGGGTGGTTAAGAGTTAATGATTTCTAAGTAATCCAGTTTGGGTAGAAGTTGTTCATGGCAATTCATATTAAGCAGCTTAAACCAGCACATTTGCTTCAATTTAACCTATTCATTCATGAATGTAAGTTTCAGCATTTGTAAAGGTATCTAGCCCATGGTATATCAGGCAAATCAAAGGAAGGGGGACACCATAGTTAACAAGAATTTAAAAAACAGCTGCATACTAGGGATGTAAGCAACTCGTTGACTATCAGATAAGCAAAAGTTTATCGGACAGTCAACTAGTCCCTCAACTAGTCGCTTCCACCCACACCTTGCTGCTTCTATCAAGGGGAGCAGGAGCCGGTGTGGGGGGGGGGAGCCATTTTTGCGGGGGGAGGGAGAAGCAGTAGGGGAAGCAGGGACTGGATGCGAGCTGGAATCAGCTGATTCCCAGCTCATGCCCAGTCCCAGAAGCTGTGCCTCTGCGTTTTACACGTATTAAGAGCCTAACACATTTAAAAATCAGAAGCGCAGCAGGCGGGGGAGGGAGGAAGCTGATTCCCAGCTGGAGCCAGGTCCTCCCCGCTATGCACCAGCCTTTCAAATGTATTAAGAGTCTGTCAGCTCATAATACATTTAAAAGGCAGAGCCGCAGCAGGGTTAGTTCCTGGGCTGGGATCTAACCTCGCTGCAGCTCCCCCACTTATTGACTAATCGATTAGTCGATGGAATATCCGTCAACTAGTCAATTAGTTGATTAAAATGTTGCTAATACTTTTTATTAAAGAGTATTCTCTTGTCCAAAGCTTTTGCTTCAATTGCACCAGAATTAGAGAGGCAGTACTTAACAGGTCTGACAGTTTTGACACATTCCACACATTCATATTTTCCAGCTTTGGCATTAAGCTCAAGAAGCATTGCAAACATTTTTGCCACAAGAAAACGATTGAACAACTCTGAAAAGGAGAAGGTGGGATGAAAGAAAAATCCACCTCTGTTGGGAGCCAACCATGGCTTTGGGATTGTTTTAAAAAAGGAAAGGAAAGGAAAACTTTAAAACAAACTTTTTTGTGGAATATGGAAGGAGCCTGCTGCAGTCTGAGGAGAGAGGCAAAGGGGTACAGCGGACAGGACAGGAAAAGGGGGCTGTGACGAAGAGGAAGATGGGAGGGAACAAAAAGAAAAGGGGAACCAAACCAGGGAAAGTCTTGTCTGAAAGTGGTAGAACACTGACTCCCGCCTTGTTCCCTCATCTCACTGCACTCTGGTGTAGTGGTAGCCACTACTTAGCCCCAGATACCCCGCCAGGCGGTCCCAAGCCAACCCTCAGAATGGCTGGGTGGCCCTGCTTCACCACATGGCTCAGCCACCCTCCAGAGCAGCCACCCACCATGTGGCTGGTGTGGGCTACGTGACTGCTACAGAGCAGGAACTGGGGCTGGTGAGGCTGCAGCACCTGTGGTAGTCCTGGGCCGTGTGGCTGCCACGGAGCAGGAACTGGGGCCAGTGAAGCTGGCCCAGCAGTGACAGCCTCATCACGGCCTGGTTCCAGCTGTGGCACACATGGTTGCCCACAGCGCCACTCACTGGGGGAGGAGAATTTTTTGTGTGCGTGTAGGCGTGCACCTTATAGGGAACAGAGCTCCCCAGCAAGCAGAGCTCATTAGCAGCTGGAGGTGTGGTCTGGCAATGTGCGGCAGCCTGGCAGGCAGGGGTTTGCAGCTTGCCATGAGTCCATGGACTGACAATTGGGAACTGCTACTCTAGGGTTATGATATATAAAACGTGAATTACCTACACTACACAAATGTTCATGCTTCCTTAAATAGGGGCAAGCTTATCCAAGTGCAGATAATTAAGAAAGAAATTTTCTAGTCATGCATTCATTTTGTTATTATTTGTGACATTCTGACTAGTAATTTCAATATATGCTATTTTCCTCTATCACCTCTATGCCACAACTGAAGTCTGTATTGAAGGATCTTTTATTGTTCTGTTTTTCTTTGTACCGTAAAAGAATATGTTGTATATCAGTGGCCTCCAAGCTTTTTAGGCATGAGATCACTTTTTTAATTTAAGTGCAATCCAAGATCTACCTCAAACCCAAATACCCTTGCCCCGCCTCCTTTGTGTCCCTTCTCTGAGGCCCTGCCCCTGCTCACTACATCCTCCATCCCTCCTCCATCCTCCCTTACTTTCATCAGGCAGGGGCAGCGGGTTGGGGTGCACGCTCTGGTCTTGGATTAAGGGTTTTGGACTGTGAGAAGGGCTCTGAGCTGAGCTCAGGTCAGGCAGTTAAGGTGCCAGATGGGGTTCTAGATGCAGGTTCTGGGAGGGTGTTTGGATGCAGGGGTGCTCAGAGCTACGGCAGGGGCTTAGAGGGCCAGAGGGGGTTCTAGGTGCACGCTCTAAGAAGGTGTTTGGATGCAGGGGTGCTTGGGGCTAGGCAGGGGCTTGTGGTGCAGGAGGGGGTTCATGACTGGGATAGGGTTTCAGGACGTGGGCTCTGACTGGGCATGGTTTATCTCAGGTGGCTCCTGGGTGGTGGTGCAGTGGGGCTAAGGCAGGCTCACCCCTGCCCTGGCCCTGCACCACTCTCAAAAGCAGTCAGCAAACTCCATCCCAAGGCCGGTTGTGCCCCCTGCCCTGCTCTGTGGAGATAGGATACAGGGTGGGAGAGGGGGCACCTTGACATCAGCACCCCTCTTCTCCCTCCTCTGCCCTGCCCAAAAAGCAGGAGGCTCCCGGGGGGAGGGAGGGAGCAGCTCCAAAGCAAAGGGCAGGAGATGAGCAGCAGTAGGGGGAGGGACAGCTGAAGTGCCAGCACTTGATAGCCTCTTGGCCAAACCAGTCAGAATCACCTGTCAGAGGTTCCAAGATCTACCAGTAGATCCCAATCTACTGGTTGGTGACCACTGTTGTATATAAAGGTAGTTTCTCTCTAATTCTAATGTTGCTATTTTTTCAAAAGCTTTTCCTAAGTTTCTGAAGAAAACAAAAACAAGTAAATTACAGTAGAAGTATTTTTCTAGTTACAAATATAAGGGTATGTCTACATTACCCCCCTACTTCAAACTAGGGGGGGAATGTAGTCATACAGAGTTGCAAATGAAGCCCGGGATTTGAATTTCCCGGGCTTCATTTGCATAAAGCCGGCCGGCGCCATTTTTAAATACCGGCTAGTTTGGACCCCATGCCGCGCGGCTACACGCGGCATGGACTAGCTAGTTCGGAAGCCTAATCCGAACTAGCTAGTCCGTGCCGCGTGTAGCCGTGCGGCACGGGGTCCGAACTAGCCGGTATTTAAAAATGGCACCGGCCGGCTTTATGCAAATGAAGCCCGGGAAATTCAAATCCCGGGCTTCATTTGCAACTCCATATGACTACATTACTCCCCCTAGTTCGAACTAGGGGGGTAGTGTAGACATACCCTAAGTTAGGCTAGAGAAGCAACAGAAAAAAATGCTGGCACTGACAATTATATTAATAAGAAACTTTTTCCCAGTATTTCACCATCACGCATATTTTATTATATTTTGGTCCAGCTGCACTGAAATAGCATCAGGTTTCCCCTTACAGTAATTCCTCATTTAACACATACCTGCTTAACACGTTTTCGTGATAGCATGATTTTTTTTTAGGGAAAGTTTTTTGAATTACACAACCGTCTCCAGAATAACATGATGTCCCCAGCTGGCCCATTCCTGGCAGTTGCACGGGGCTTCCCCCGCCTCCCTGCAAAGCGGTGGAGGGTTCGCCGCTCACCGCGCCATTTCCCGCTGACTCCCCCTCACCTGACGCCTTGCCCCCTCTCCTCCACCCCTGCTTACAGGCTCCCCCTCACTGGACGCAGTGCAGGTCCCAGCAGACCCGTCACAGGGGCATATTCCCAACCCAATCTCTCTCCCCTCTCCTTCCCTTTCCTTCCCCAGAGCCAAACACCTCCCCTTCCTGCTGTAACCCAGTCCCCTTTCTCCCCCAACGTTATGTCCCAGTCCCAACAGACACCACCGATTGAAACGCAACCCCCACCTTTTCCATTATTTTCAGTGGGAAAACTGATCCCGAATAACACGTATTCACTTAACACAATCATTTTCTGAAACATATCTATAGTGTTAAATGAGGAATTACTGTATTCATAATCCCAATGGTGTTCAGAGTTAAAATGCCCCATTTCATGATCTAGTTGAATCAGAAGTGGTTCACATCTTCTGATTCTTTGTTGCTCACAAAGATCTCTTAACCATTCATATTTTTATGGTGATCATCTTTCTTTATGGAAGACCTGAAGACACACTACATGACTCTTTTCAACGGCATGAAATACATTCTACCTCAAATCTCTTCTAACTAGGAGCAAAACTAGTTCATTTTTTCTTATGTGTATCATTAATAGGAAGGCAGATTTTTCACTACATTTTAAAATTTATCTTTTATTTTTAACCATTTATTGCATTTTCAAAAGCCTATGTGACAGGAGTTCCATGCTATGATCGATCTCATAACAAGAGCAGATGACAAAAAAAATGTATACTGCTACACAAGCAGATCCAACAAATTTAAGCAGATCCAATAAATTTAAGTGCTACAAATTAAACAGAAATTATATGTGCTGCATAAGACATTTGATTTCTGATTCTGCCCCTTCCTCCTGATCACCCTTCATGAATCAATCCCATTTCATAAGGCATTGACCATACCCCACAGATTCTGTCCACTTTCCATATCCTTTATATTGCCTCTTATGAGCTATTGACATACTTTTGCTCCCTGCCAAATATTGCAATTCAAGTCCAAACCAGTGACAAATAGAGTGATTTAAGAAAATTAAGGCAAGGGAAAGCTATCAGAATCTTACCATATTGTGTAGTTTATCCTCTATTGATGCAATTTAAACAATTTATGTAAATATACAGTAAACAAAGGTTCCATAATAGCAACTGCACTTAATGTGATGCATATACAATGGAAATGTGATGTTTCCACACTCAACAGCTTGAACCTGGCACCAGGAACTCAATGGAGGTTTGGGGCCTGGATATTAGTGTAATATAAATATTAAATAATAGTAACAATAACATTTATTTCAATGGGAGCAGGTTTGTTCCTATATGATTATGCCTAACAGGCACATTTTTTGCAGAGATTACCTAATACCAATCCTTCAGTCCTTATTCAGTGACAAATCCTTTAAGTGTGTTAGAACTTGGCTGAATTTCTCTATTATCATGAAACGGTAACTGCTGAATAGGGTAACATTGCAGTTACATTTAAAAGAAATTTACTAAAAGCACACCCTTATATGAAAGATAATTTACATGCAATAATTTCTATTGAAAAGAAAGACAATTATATGAAATAATCTTCTCTCATTATCTATCAAAAGCTTTTCACTTTGAAATTAATCTTGGCTCCAAAAATAGTATTTTTATAAGCAATGCCAGAAAATCAGCAAGTACTCATTGTCTTCTGCCAACAAAAGTATGACTCTCTGTGCAGGAATTTTCTTGCAAACTTAAAAACAAAGCCATTTAGAGATTCCCATCTTATGGGTGGGATAAGGCACTAATATATATTCAACTACGATGTAAAATAAAGCTGATGCTAAAGTACTGATTTATTATGGACAGTGAGTGTTACACAGCAACTCCATTTAAACACTTTTTTCAGTTAAAAATATATTGCAAATTACACTTAGAAGTAATACACTATTAACAATTAAGTGGTATAAGAACTGGATATGCAAGAATTAAATTTACAACACTCTGAAGAATTAATCTTGGAGTAGTGTCAAAAAGGTACAGTTAGGTTGATGGAATAATGACAGTTGCAGGTCTGTTATATCAGAACACAAAGATTAGAAAATAATGTAATGGACTTTGCCAATAGATAGCTTTAATTCTCACGCTGGCACACAATACTCCACTGGCACACAATACTCCACACTAGCATACAATACTCCTAGTCATCCTCAAAAATCAGAATTTAAAATCTCATTTTATTGCTTTTAAATCAGCTGTTTGTTCCCCAAGCCTGGGGCTGCTGTGGTCTCACATAGAACAACACAAATAACAAATATTTTTCAACAAATAGTCTGGTAGCACTTTAAAGACAAACAAAACATGTAGAGGGTATCATGAGCTTTCGGGGGATGGGGATTCACGTTGGATCAACCGAAAAATGAAGTTTTACAGAATATTCAGTGAATTGAAAAAAATGCAAACATTTAGTTTCAGGTTATACAAAAGAAAAAAAACTAAAGAAAATTTAAAGGCAACAAAAAATGTTTTGTTTTGACTTTTTTTCAGGTCCTCCTCACTCCCCTGAACTGAACAATTAAGGGTAATAGAAACAAGTTTGCAAATGATTTTAGTGTTCTAAACCTACATTTTTTTCAACAAAAAATGTTTTGGCCAAAAAACAAAATAAAAAAAACCAGAAGGCACCTGTCCCAACTGTAAATTACAACAATATAAAGGCTTTCCTAGTTTTCAACTGAAAATATCCCAGGGAGCCACTCAGGCAGCTGTAGATTGTCAACACATAAGAGAGCGTTGACCACTCCCCTTTCTTCCCAACTACATTCCTCATTCATGTGGCCATAAGATAAGTTCCCTAGAAAAAGAATATCCTACATAGGTCAGAGCTGATGTCTTTAAGGCTGGTTCTTACGAGGGATGTAACAGTGTAGTCAATTAACTGTTAAGCAAAATCTTATAGGTTAATGCTATAGACTACATGCATTTCCACCCCCCCACACACACCAGTAAATTTTTTAGCAAGCTGGCCAGCAGCCTGGCTCAGTCCTGGCTTGTGATGGATCCAGGACTTCCACTTGCTGCGGCTCTGCATTTAAGTGTATTAGGAACCTGGCAGGCAGGCAGCCCCACTTAGTCCTGGCTCACGCCGGGTCTGAGACCTACCCCCACTGCAGCTCTGCATCTAAAGTGTATTAGGAGCTAGTTGGGCGGGCAGCCCATCTCAGTTCCAGCTCTCGCCAGGTCCAGGAACTCAGACCCTCCACTAGGCTAGAGTTGGTGCCACCCCACGCTGCTGCCTCTATCAGAAGCAGCAGCACAAGGCAACAGACAACCAATCTGTGAGGGGAGCTGGTTTTTAAAGCTGCCTGTAGCATTCTAAATACTGTATTTACCTGTTTTCTATCACCAGATGTTTTTATCTTGGAATTGAATTGGGGAAAACCAAAAGAATGATAGGATTTTAAGATAGGGACGTGCATGTTTAACTAGTAAGCTTCACCCTGTTCTGGCTGGGATGCCAGTTAAACTGGATTTTACTTCCCTATTTTAAGTACCTGAATCTTGCGACCTACCAAGAATCGAAATATTTTGTAAGAATACAGTTATTTGTTAGTTTATATCTACCTGGGAACTAGACAATGCATTGGAGTTAAATACGTGGCATGATCTACACCCATTTCTGTGCTCTCACAGAATTTTAGGATCTCATTAGTCAATGGGGATATGTCTACACAGCAAAGTTATTTTGAAATAAGAGCTGTTATTTCAAAATAACTTCACCAGTATCTACACAGCCAAACTGCTATTTCAAAATTAAATCAAAAGAGCAGAAGGCTTATTTTGAAATTGGTAAACCTCATTCCACAAGGAATAGCACCAATTTCAAAATTGCTATTTCGAAATAAGCGCTGTGTAGATACTTATTTCGAAATAGGGGGCCTCCAGACCCTGGTGGCCACTCTGGGCACAAGCAAGAAAACTCCTCTCTCTCTCCCCCTCTCCCCAGAGCCCTTAAAGGGGTAGACCCTGGCCACAGTGCCTGTGCCAGCTCCAAGCCTGCCAGACCAGAGCCAGTAGTCGCTGCAGCTGATCCAGTGGCCCCAGCATGAGCCAGGCAGTCAGTGCCAGCCAGCCCTCCACTGCTCCCCAGGACCAGTCTGCCAGCTCCCAGGAGCCTGCCATGGTCTGGAAAAGGTGGGCGCCTGCTTGGTCCAGTGTGGAGATCAGGGACCTAATTCAGGTTTGGAGGGATGCCTCCAACCTCCATAATCTCCACACTGAACGGAGGAACGCAACCATCTACAGATGGATGGCTGATAGCCTGCCCACCAAAGGCCACATGAGAACCCAGGAGCAGGTTTGCATGAAAATAAAGGAGCTGCTGCAGGCCTATGCCAGGGACGCAGGGGGCAGCTCCCAACCAGGGGCAGACCCAGACCCAGACCCTTGCCCTATTTAGATGCTGTGGACCACATCCTGGGGGGCAGGATGATCCGTGCCCCCCAGGTGGTCATTGACCCTGGGGCAGAGCTTGCTGCCTACTGCTGCTCCAGCCCCTGCTGCCTCCCCAGCTACTGCTCCTCCTCCCCCTCCTTCTCCCCCTCCTGCTTCTTCCTCCCCATCCTCCCCAGACTCCCAGGGACACTGAGGCCCCTGAACCCGCGGTGCTGGGAGACAGTAGGGCCGGTGAGACCCCCAACCCTAAGCTTCTCCTCGCCCTTCCTCCCCTTGCCTCCCCCTGCCAGCTCCCTCCTCCCAGTTTGGGACCTGTTCCAAACCCCTGATCATTTTAGTTGCCCTCCCCTTTCCCACCCTCCCTCCTCCCCTCTCCCACCTTCTTTCCCCAGTCTCACCTCAGTTTCATTCTCCCTCTACCCCAGTTTTGTTCAATAAATAGGCTTTGTTGTAATGAATACACTTGTCTTTTATTGTACAGCAGGAAGGGGGGTTAGGGAGAGATAAGTGGAAGGATGTTAGGGAGGAATGAGGCACAAGCCCCCAGTGGGGCACACCAGGGAGACTGTTACTGCCTGCAGAACGTGATGCCAGGATCACAGCAACACATCCAGGAAAAGCACCAGAGTGCCCGGGGAAGCTCCGGCTCCATGGTGCCGAGTGCTGTGGTGTCCTGAATGAGGGCAACCAGAGCACACAGAGAAAAAAATGCTTTGCTGTCTCTCAGCGAGGTAGGCAAGCAAGCAGGGAAACCTTAGAACCGGCTGTCCAGGGGCGTCCCTTTAAGCACAGGTCTCAGATAGCCTCAGGCAGCAGCCACACAAGGTAACTCCTGACCTGATGCCTTGCCAGAACTGGTTCTGGCTGGCCTTAAATAGAATTCAGTGTCCTATCAGTGTGGACGCACTATTTCGAAATAGCAAAACACTATTTCGAAATGCATTTTGTGTCTAGACACATTATTTTGAAATAAGCTATTTCGAAATAACTATTTTGAAATAAGATATTTTGAAATAACACTGTAGTGTAGACATACCCTGGGTGTTTAGACCAGGAGCTGCTTCTGGAAGCTAGAGCCTCCTACTGAGAGCCTGCTGGGGCTCTGATTGAGCAGTGAGTTGCAGAGGCTTTCGGTTTTCCCTGAAGGCAAGAGGATCTTGCTATTCCTAGAGCTAAGAAGTGTCTGCAGGGAAGGAACTGTAACTGTGCCTGTTGTATGGGAAAGTGTTTGCATGGGAAGGAGCACAACAAAGAGACTGAATCTGAGGAGAGGCAGAGTGATCGTCTCAGGATCCAGAGCTGCTGAGATTTGGAGCGGCCAGCTCTAATTTCAGAGGGATTGTGCAGTTTGCAGCCTTGGCTGGACTGACATGCAGAACCTGTAGACCAGCCTCAGATCTTTAAACGTGTCTATTCAAGTAACAGTGGGGGAGGTCTAGGTTGGATATTAGGAAAAACTATTTCACTGGGAGGGTGGTGAAGCACTGGATTGGGTTACCTAGAGAGGTGGTGGAATCTCCATCCCTAGAGGTTTTTAAGTCTTGGCTTGACAACGGCCTGTCTGGGTTGATTTAGTTGGGATCGGTCCTGCTTTAGGCAGGGGGCTGGACTTGATGACCTCCTGAGATCTCTTTCAGCTCTATGATTCTATGCAAGGGTCTAGGATACTAAAATCCAGACGAGTGTATGCTCTTAGATGAGAATGAATGGTGGCAGTATAAATGTGCCAATTAGATAAGTTTATTTATTAATGTATACTTTGTTAATAGATTTTACTCAACTGCACAATGGACTTAAAATTGGGAGTGATATTTAATCTTAGTCTGCTAACCCCTATTTCTTTAAATTGTTAAATAAAGGTGGGTTAATTCTAATTTAAGTACATTAGATGTATATTATTTAAAATTGCTATTTTGGAATTAGATCCATGCCACAGACTATTATTAGAATGGATTTATTTGGGAGGTTCCCACAGCATGCCACTGAGTGTATGGGGGGAGAGGCAGCCAGGTGGAGGAACCGCCAATTTTGAGTTCCTATGAAAGTAAGGGATTGCAACAGAGAGATGGGTACAGGATCCCCACCTATCCAACATTACCACTGGAATATTCAGGATCTCCTGTAATATCAAGCACATAAGGCACATAGGTGAATGTTGCCTGCTCCTCAGTAACCCAAGGAGGAAAGGGGAGGGGGGAGGAGAGTTACACACACTTCTTGTATAATAGGATCCAAGAAACACTAGGGCTATGTCTAGACTGCAAGCCTCTTTCGAAAGAGAGCATCTAGACTGCACGCGGAATTTCGAAAAAGCAAGCCGCTTTTTCGAAAGAAAGCACCCAGTGAGTCTGGATGCTCTCTTTCTAAAAAGCCTGTTTGCTTTCAAGAACACCTCCTTTCGAAAGAGAACTTTCGAAAGAAGGCGTTCTTCCTCGTGGAATTAGGTTTACCACCGTCGAAAGAAAAGCTGCATTCTTTTGATTTAATTTCGAAAGAACGCGGCTGCAGTCTAGACGCAGGTGAAGTTTTTTCGAAAAAAGGCTACTTTTTTCGAAAAAACCCCTGAGTCTGGACACAGCCAAAGGGATTAACTTTGGCCAGATTACACTTAATTATGTGAGCAGTTAGTGGAATCCAGAAACTTCTGGTTTATAATCCTTCCAAGCTTTGTCCATAAAAAATCCTGTTCTGCTTGTGAGCAGAGTAATAATCTGATTGAGAATATATACCAAAATTTCAATATAAACATATCACAGGAGAGCAATCTTTGATTTTGTCTTTTTTTGTTGACATTTCCAATTTGGGAGAAAAGCCTGGGCTAAAATTTTCAAAGCTGACAGGGTAAATCAGTCACAACTCCAATTAATTTCAATAGAAGTTGTTTGGTCCATGATCAGCTATAAACATTTCAGCATTCATTTTTTAAAATTATTTTAGGGTATCCCTTAGATAAAAAGAAAAACTGGCCCATAAATTGCATCAAACCACTTATGATGTAATTAAAATATCTTGTCTTACCTCATTAAATCTTGCCACAAGATCTTCAATAACATTGTGTTCACCATTTTGGGAGGAAAGAATGGTCGCAGATATGGAAGCTTTAATGCATGGAAGTTTGCTCTGACATTCAGCGTTACCCAAATCCCTGGTTAAGAAGCAGAGATAGTCAATGGGCAAGACCTTTCGGTAGAGATCCTGTTCTTGTTCAGTCAGAATACTGGCAACCTCCTCTGGGAACTGAATGAGGTACTGAAGTTCTGCTAGCTCTTTACTGATACCAGCTACATTGGAGAGGAGTGCATTTGAACCAGCCATAGATGTGCACGGTTGACGTTCTAAAACAAAACAAATAAAAAAAATTATGTAGCTTTCCTTTATCTATGGCTCTCCGCTGTGCAAAAAATATGTTAAGACTGAATTAGGGATGTAACCAGTTAACCGATTAACAGGTAAGTATCACCCACCCAATGCAGGTTTGTGGGAGGGGGGTCTGCTCCAGCCTGGCCCTGTGTGCCAGTCCTGCCAGACATGATGTACCAGGCTGTGGGTGGGAGGGGAGAGGATTAAGAGGTTAACCAGATAAACGTAATGTTTAACCAGTTTACTTATTAAATGGAATTTTACATTCCTAGACTGAATTTTTTTGTTCTCGTATATTATTTACAAAAGGATTTCACATTTTATATTTAAATAAATGAATACATTGTTCTAGCGGTGATCCTCAAATATATATTTACAAAAAACACTACTCTCCAGAGTTAATAAGGCAGGTAGAAACCTGAGACTTGGGAAAAATAGTTATTTACCTTGTAACTGTTGTTCTTTGAGATGTATTGCTCATGTGCATTCCACTTAGGTGTGTGCGCGCACCACGTGCACAGGTTCCAGAGCTTTTACCCTTAGCATTACCAGTACGGGCAGCCAGGTAGCCCCCTGGAGTGGCGCCAGCATATCGGTGCATACATACCCTGGCTGGTCCTCGGCCTCCTCAGTTCTGGAGGAGACTTCCAATGAAGGGAAGGTGGGTGGGATTTGGAAAGGATATGAGCAACCCATCTTGAAGAACAACAGTTATGAGGTAAATAACCATTTTTTTTCTTTGAGTGCTTGCTCATGTCCATTCCAGTTAGGTGACTCCCTAGCAGTACCACAGGAGGTGGGGTCAGAACCTAAACTGCAATGGATTGCAACACAGCCCTACCAACAGCTGTATCATTCCTGGCCTGCTGTGCAATGGTGTAATGGATTGTAAAGGTATGAAGGGAGGACAACATGGCTGCCTTGCAGATCTCAAGGATCAGCACTTGGGCAACAAATGCCGCCAATGAGGCCTGTGCCCTTGTAGAGTGGGCTGTAAGTGGAGGGCTGTTCGTCCCACAAAGTCATAACAGGCCTTGATACAGGAGGTGATCCATGAGGACAAACACTGGGCTGACACCGGGAGACTCCTCATCCTTTCCGCAATAGAAATAAAGAGTTGTGGTGACATCCTAAACTCTCTTGTGCTATCAATATAGAAAGTAAGGCTCTCACATCTAGAGAATGCAGGGACTGCTCTCTAGATGTTGCATGAGGTTTCAGGAAGAAAACAGGGAGGTAGATGTCTTGGGACATGTGGAAACACGCCCTTGGGCAAGAATGAAGGGTGGGGGCAGGGCCTAATCCTGTCCTTAAAGAATACTGTATGAGGGGGCTCAGTGAGGTAAGGGAACACCTGAATCCTGTGACTTCTCAAGAAGGCCACTACAGCTACCATGAATTTAGTGAAAACTCTTGGTGCTGTGAAAAGGCCAAGCAGGAAGACTGCGAACTGAAAGTGGTCTTGGCCTACTGTGAATCTCAGGAATTTCCTGTGGGCCAGAATTATTGATATGTGAAAATATGAGTCCTTTAAGTCAAGGGCAGCGTACCAAGGGTTGATGGAAGTGAGGGTGACCATCCTGAACCTTGTGTTCTTCATGAACAAGCTGAAGTTCCTTAAATCCAAAATGGGACGAAGGCCTCCCTTGGATTTGGGGATAAGGAAACAGAAGGAATAAAACACTTTCCCCTTGAACTCCTCTGGGACAGGTTTGACCATTCCCAGGGGCAGAAGGGAGGATACCTCCTGCTTTAATAGTTGCTCTTGAGAGAGGTCCCTGAAGAGGGACAAGGTGGGGGTGGGATGGTGGGTGGGAAAGGAAAGGGATAGCATATCTGCTCTCCACCAGGCCAAGTACCCAACAATCTCAGGTAACTTGGGACCAGGCAAGGCAGAAATGGGATCGCCAGTACCCAAAGGGTGCTGTTATCTCGGGGACTGGGACACTGTCCTTGGGCATATCCTCAAAATGATAGTTAGGGGGCGAGGCAGACCCCTTGCTGGTTAGGGGGTGAGGCAGACCCCCTTTCGGAATCAGACCTAGATCCTCTACATCTATTCCTGCTATTATTATTATTGTTGTTGCTATTCTGACTCCTCCTTCTGCCATGCTCAGGCCTGAAAGACTGCTGGAAGGGTCTCTGGGTGGGTCTAGGGTGTAGGCCTTTGTTAGGGGACCGGGGTGTGGATCCCTAGAGATTTTAATATCGCCCTGGAACCCTTGAGGCTATGAAGTCACAAATGGGTATGCTCAGAGAACAGGCTGGTCCCTTTTAAGGGGAGGTCCTGTAGGGTGTTTTGGACCTCAGGTGAGATTCCTGACACCTGAAGCCAAGCACTGCATCTCATAACTACCCTGGTAGCTACAGTGCGGGCTGCGGAGTCTGCAGCGTCCGGGGCCACTTGCAGTGCTGTGTCTGAGACCACCCTGCCTTCATCTAGTAGGGCCCCAAACTTCTGCTTCAAATCTTGAGGAAGGTATTCCTTGAATTTGTCTATTACAGACAGTGTGCTATACAGGATCTGCTCAGCATTGCTTGTTGATTCGAGATTCGGAGTTGCAATTCCCCCCATCGCGTAGGTCTTTCAGCAAATAAGCTGTAAGTTCTTCAGCTCCCTGCTCTTAGGTGCATGGGGGCAGATGGGAGTAAAGATGTTCATGGCCAGACTGCAGGATGAAGTAGCACCTCTCTACTCACTTTTAAGGGGGTATAATAGAGGCGGGGCGTGCGCCACAGGGTCTTGGAAATTTTGGACACTGTTTTATTAAGTGGCAGTGTGACCCTAGCAGGAGCATCCGCCATCAATATGTCCACCATAGGGTCCAAGTCACGGAGGGTGCCGGGTCGGCCATTGCCACATCTGGCAAGGAAGATGAGGACTCCCTTAGGAGAAGCTGCTCTGTCGCCTGCTGTGGTGGGGCAATTGCTGAAGGGGGCTGGACACATGCACCTTCACCCTCCACAGGTGGTCACCCAGCTTCCTTGTAGGAAGACTGGCCTGCCTCCGAGGCTGGTAGCCTGGCCAGGGAGTAGCAGAGGTGATGCCCCTCGAATGGGTGGTCACTGAAGAATGTCTGGAAGGAGGTGCGCCCAGGGCTTGATGATATGCCCAGGGGGTCCAAAAAGGCCACTGCTGACGTGGTTGCCATTGAGGTGGCCAAGATTGTTGAGTGGCCAGGCTGGAGTGGAGACACCAGTGCTGGGATCTGGAACAGTGCAGCGATCTGGATCTGTAAGAGGAGACCCTCGAATAAATGGAGTCTGCATCTGACACTGATGAATAGTCTGATGCTGACCAGGGCAGTGCTGATGACGGTTCCGGAGAACAATGAGACAACCTATGTCTGGCCATCGCTGCTGGCTTCCCTCTATGAGTCGGTGCCATTTTTTCCAATGGGGGCGCCGATGGTGGCATTGGGTGTGGATATGGGCCCTGCAGCGGCAGCACCCAGGGGTAGGTCGGCACCAGTGCTGCCAACATCATCACAACCTCTGATACTGTAAGGGATGGTGCCAAAAAAGAGGTCAGTGCCCAGGTCCCCACATGGTTGGTGCCGGTGGTGGCAGTGGCACTGGTACATGCGTTGGTACAGGGGGCTGCTGTTGTGACAGGCATCAGTGCATACATCGGTGTTGCTGCCCGCTGGTGCACTGCCTTGTGTACCGATGGTGGCTGAGCTGGCTCCAGGTGTTCCTCATTGATCACTGTGACTGGTCCTGGTGAAGAAGTGAGCTCTATGAGCTCACATGCTGCACTGAACATCTCTGGAGTCGACAGCTGCTGGACCTCTTCAATCACGCTATCTGGTGCCAGACTCTCTCTGCGTTGAGCTCAACCGATGCTGGCATGGTGCGGGAGCCTCTTGGTGTGCTACCATGGCCACGTGCCCATCTCCATGGTGCACTTTTATAGCCATGCTTCATAGGGGACCTTCCCCTATCTCTTTTCCTGCTCGGTGCAAGAGACTGTGACTGGTGCCTTGATATAGAAGGCTTCACCAGTGCCATATGCCTTAATTCCGACGAAGGCTCTCTCACAGAGGCCAGTGTGTTGCGCACATCTGGTGCCACTGCCGGTGCAGCTGGTTGAAGAGCTGACTCCATTAAATTGAGCTTCAGGCAGGAATCATGTTCCTGCTTTATTCTTGGTTTGAAGCTCTTGCAGAGCTGTGCGATAGCCCTCTCCTAAGCACGTCAGACAGGAGTCGTGCAGATCCCTACAGGACATGGGCTTAGAGCACTTCACAAAGGGTTTAAAACAATGAGGTTCCGACATCCCCTCCCCAGGAGAGGAGAGATAAGGGGGGGAAACTCCCCAGATAAGAACCATCAACTTCAACTATTTACACTACTTAACTAAACTACAACTACTTAAACTGTATGTACAAGCTATGGGATAGACAGAACTGTGTAGTCAAGTACTCCACAAGAGTCACAAGAGGTAAGAAGGAATTGAGGGGGTGAAGGGCCAGCAGGGGTAATTATGCACCGGTATACTGGTGCCACTCCAGAGGGCTCCCTGGCTTGCCCGACGGGTACTGCTAAGGGAAAAAGCTCCAGAATCCGTGCACGCGATGCGCGCACACACCTAACTGGAATGGACATGAGCAAGTACTCAAAGAAGAACTATTAAGCCTACTGATTTAGGCAAAATGTGTCTGCTTTTATTTTTACTGTGTTCCCCAACCCTTCCCCTCAGGCTGTTTTAATCTTGTTATGATCATAAATAAGAAATTCTGTAGAGCAGGAACTGCCTTTTGCTTGTCTGGAGAGGACCTTGCACAAAGGGACCTTGGTCACTGATTGGGACCTGTAGGCATCATTGCAATATGAATAATATATAACAGTAAATTAATACTTATATTTTTTCCTTTTTTCTCTCACTACTAACCCTGCTTAGAAGTTATTATTCGTTTGCACCCATTGTGCTTTTTCATATAAGAAAATGCCCAAATATAAAATAGGGTGTTCTTTCCTAGGGTTACCAGATGGTTTCAACAAAAATACTGGACATACTTGACATTACATCACAATCTACATTACATCTTATTTAGAAAATACCAGACGTTTATATTTTCTCATTTATATTTTCTCAATTTGTTTCCCGAACAGAAAGCTCAAATACTGGACTATCTGGTTCAAAACCGGACACCGGGCAACCCTACTTTCCTCTGAAAGCACAATGGGTCCCTAATCCTTCTTCGTATATAAATAATAATGCTACCAACCTCCTGTTAAAAAAGGAAGGAAAAATTCCTCCTTTTCTAGAATCTCCTATTCTTCTCTTTGTATTGGCTCTGCTATGCTTCCATTTAACAGAAGGAGTAGGAGTACTGTCATTTTAAAGAAGCTGAGTGAAATATTTGACTGGAATGATGATTGTGAAGCTGTCTCATAATACCTCCTCCATTTATGTGCATGTTGCAGCTAAACAGAATGCTATGACTCATTAGGTCAGAAAGACAACATTTCATGCTTCTTTTGGAAAAAAGCTCTTAGAGAGAAAATGAAACAGATAGTATTTTAGGCCATAGCAAAGTTGCTCAAGATGGAATACAGCATAGTAGGAAGAGGGCCTGAAACACAAGGCCATGTATCAGACACCTGGTATGAGGCCTGGGCTAAAGTGGTCAAAATTTTGCTGATATGATGCAAAATCAGGTTGTGAGGAAGAGGCATGCCCTTCTCATAGAATTTGGTAAGCACAAGGCTGAAACTGCAGAAATGTATATACTGAAAAGAGGCTAGGCAAGGCATAGCTCACACACAGAATGGTGGTTCCAGAACACCCCGATACCAGCACATTCTCCACAGAGAACAGGAACACACTGACTCATCCTTAAGGATAAGATCAGGATGACAGCATGATGAATAGAGATGTTTTGATTGAACCTACATGTACAAGGCAATGGGTGGTGGCCTAATACATCAGAGAGTGGCACCCTGATACTTCAGGGCTGATGCATAACTTGTCTGAATTGGTGCACAAAGACGCACCTTAGGGGATCTTTGTCTGGCCTGGTGGATAATGGAAAGTCCTGCTACTAACTGCACTAGACAATTGCTACAGGCATACATGTGTTAGTGTAATGGTAACCACTGAGCCAGGGCATTAGAACCGTGCTTCATTGACAGCAAATCTGACCAAGTTCCTTTGCTATGAACAGTCTGTGGATCTACTGGGCAGTTCAGCTGGAGTCTGCTGTACAGGCTTTCTGGCCAGACTCAGTACAGCACACAGAAAATACACATGCACGCAGCCAAACATCTATCAACAGATGACAAAACCACATTGCTGACCCTCTTTCTACTCCTGAAAGATCCGTCTTTACTCGATGCAGCTAGAGGCTCATGGTATTAAAGTGAGTTTTCCTCAAATTTGCCTTTGTCTAAGGTACCACATGGATAAAAAATACACTCTTTGGACATGTAGATAATATCATACTGATGAACAACTCTTCAAACTAAATTCATTCATAAATTTATTTTCTGGCCTATTGTCAGATAAGTTTTTTTATGTTGAGTGCTAAAAAAAGACACAGGCACTCTCAAGATCTGATGTTACATATCTGCCTCTGCTTAGAAACAAAAAGAAACACTCCTGAGTTTATGGCACATCTAGAAATTATCATTCCTAAATAATAATATCTAGACTAATATATCACTTTTCATCAACAGGTCTCAAAGTACTTTACTATAGAGAGGTGAAATGATGTATCCAAGGTCATCCAGAAGGCCAATGACAGAGCTGGGAACATAATTCATGTCGCTGGAGTTCCTGTCCAGTGTTCTATCTGCTAGATAACACTGATAATCGCTTTTTTTTAGGATGAATATGGTCACTTTTTAACATACAATAGCTTAGCCTGTGCTAAACTTACACTATGTGTTGCAGTCTTTGCAAACTATCACCAAGTTTCCAACTTTCCTTTCCTCAGCAATATAACTGAATATAACTCCATGTCTACACAGTGCCAAATTTCTAAATAAACCACTATTCCGAAATGTCCCTTAATCCTCATGGAACTAAGTTTTAGAGGGATGTCAGAATAGCACGTCCATTATTTCGAAATATTTTTTGAAATAACGGGCATGCTGTCAAGATGTGGAATAGCTATTTCAGGATACCAGAAGTATCCCAAAATAGCACCACTGTTTAGATGTACCCATACAGGCCTTACACTTAGATGGTTGCTCCAAGGCAGCAGAGACAGCTCGAATTCCTGTCAGGTCTGGCTGGTCTTAAACCCTAGATCCTTCTACATAATCTAGAGTGCTAAAGGACTGAAACTAGGGATCCTAAGAAGAGGGGGGTGGTATTCCCCTACTAAATACAACTAGAACTAAAGGAGAAATAAAATAATAAAGTACAAGAAAATGATGAAAAAAATTCTATAAAAAAGGTGGGAAGCTGAAAACAGCAGATATGCAATTGCTCCCCTCAGGCTGCAGGTGACTGTGAAGAAAATGAGTAATGGTGGGCCCATATCTCCCTATCTGCTCTCATTTGGAAGTAACCAGCTCTCCTATGCACTGACATGGGCCCACCTACACTACTTTCACTCTCTGAGTGAGAGCACACTAGTGGATACACATCTGATGGTGGTGCACCCAAAGAGACACATACCAGAAGAAGAACAGAAACCTTCTACTATTTTACTTTCTTTATAAAGTTAAAGAATGTCAGAAATATAGTTGTCTGTCTCTTGGAGACTCAAACACAGAAGTCTCCTTAACCAAAAAAGAAAATTCACCCTGAATATGTCCATAAAAGAACTAGTGTACTTTTAAAGGGCTATTTTCACAACAAGTCAATAAGCAGGCAACCTTAATTACCTTATTTTAAATGTCCATACATGTGTACATGTACAGTATATTTGAGAAGTCCCACAGAAGGAATACAAGGGGACAGCGGGGGGGAAGAACACACAGAGCACAGAAGTGCTGAAATTATTGAGGCTGATCTCGTTTATCTTGTTGGGCTCTATCATTTTTGTGGTTTAAGTACTTCTATGCAATTTATTTCATATTTTCTAAATTTGAAAACTAGGTACTTTACTTAAACGGTTACTGCTAAGACATTTTACATTTTTTAAAAATGCGGTAAAGAAGTTAAATGAATGTCTTTTAATTGTTACTATTTGTATTGCTATTCAATGCCTGCATACTATACTAATGACAGTTATTTATAGAACCTCTTTGATTACTGTCTACCAAATGTAACACATTATCTTACTGGTTATTATATTTTTATAAACTTGAAATTAACATTTGTTTGTTTATCATTCACAGACAATCTTGCTATTAAATGATTGCTAATATAACTTCAGGACTGCTAGCAACAAATTTTTTGTGAACAAAATTTCAGGATTGAATTTGAAAAAAATAATTTTAAAACATAAGAATTTGTAGAAAGCTATACATAAAATAAATAGCCCAAACTTTGGGCATACAACAGTATTAATTCTGATTAGTATTTTAATATCCAACCTTGCTGTTCTTACTCAGGCAAAAAATCACACTGTCTTCAATATAAATTTAATAAAGTAAGGACTGCAAGAACTCAGATTAAGATGTTCCAAATTTAATATCTCAAAAAAGATGAAATGCAGAATCATAATGAAGCAGGATGCTCTGGGAAAAGAAACTGTACCAATGAAAGAACAATTTAGAAAAAATGAACTTCATGCAGAGATGAAAATTGTCTTTCAGCAGGGTTTGATGAGTTTATAAATGAGAACATGCAGTTATTATCTTGCCTTTATTGTCTAGCTGGTTTTGATTCTAACATCTATTTTAAGCAAAATAGTATCTCAGATACACTACAACAGTAATGCAAAGGAAAAAAAACAGTAAGAAATGTACAATAACTAAAAGAAGCAAATGCTCTCTACAAAGCTGCTTGTGAAAGATTTTGAGAATGTGAAAAATTATGTGTTCTAAAACAAAACATGGATTGCAAATAGATTTGGTAATTAAAGTAGTTATTGGATTTAGTATAGCATGTTGTAATTGAAATCCTCAACAAAGCTGCCTTTTTAAATAAGACTTTGTTCCCACTAAATTGGGCTATTCTGATATAAAAATCCATAACGCACTATTTCTCAACTGTTATCCAAAAGTAACAAATATAGCAGATAAAGATGACTGAATCCTTATCTTCATCATTTCACTCTAATACCCTATCTAGTCCAACATCACCCAAGAGTCACAGTAAAAAAAATTGCAATAAAGAAAACAATTTTAATCAAACTATACCATGGATTTCCCCCGAATTTTATGTGCTTTAAATTTCAGCCCAGAGATTCTGAAAACAAACATGTTACAATGAAATAGTAACAGCAAGCTGTGGTGAAATCTTGGCCCCAGTGAACTCAATGGCAAAACTCTCCTTTACTGCAGCAGAGCTAGATTATACTCTTTATTGCAAGGTTGTTTTTGTTTCTGGGATAAATATTTTCTCCATACTTAGTTTTATTAAGAGCCAGGGAAATGCAGCTTCCTAACAATGTAAATTAATAGGAATATTATAAGAATGTTGTCCAGATTATTCATGGCACACACTAAAAATACAGAAAGCATTCAGAAAAATAAGTTTTATGTGTAACCTGTAATTGCTAAACAAAACACTGGCTTCAAATAAAGAATGGCTTAACCAGGAAAGTGTTTTTTGTTGTCTCTAGGGTGTAAAATCACTCATCATAGCAATCAAATCAATAAGCTTATGTTATTTTCTTGTTTGTTTTACATATAATTAAAATATTTTGCATTCTTTAAGAGAACTTGAATCAGTTTTGAATACAAGCACGTTCTTGTAGAGAAAAATATCAAAGTACCTGATCCTGCCCTCACTGAAGTCAATGAGAAGTTTGTCTCAGATTTCACCACCAGCAGGTTCAAACTAAACTCCATTAAACACACAACTAATATTGGTAGATCCCACCTTCCGTCCAAAATAATATTTTACTAAAATAATCAAAGATTCAGAGACCTAGAACATTCCTTCTCCTTGAGACATGCCTGTTTCTTTTTCTAAAGCGAGTGATTTGGGGCATTTCTATAAATTGAGTACCAGAATGCATAAGAAAGTATGACCTTAAAACTGCATGAAATTTGGATTAATAAAATAGGAATAATCTTTAAACATAAAGTGGTTGCAGGCCTGAACCAAGAGAGTGATTCCTGAATCAGGATTTGGAAGAAATGTAAGAGGGAAAAAATAATTGTAATCAATGGATCCTGAAATTGATATCAAGTAAAGATAAATCAACAGAGCACTGGCAATCCCCTTCACAGGAAACATTGTATGTCTACATGTAACACACTCAAAAACAGCAGTAAATTTTTCAGCAACAGCAATATAATGCAATTTCATTCAGTTTATGTATCTTCATAATTAATGCTTCCATAGCAGCATAGTGATAGAAATATAGCCGTGTTAGTCTGGTGTAGCTGAAAAAAATACAGGACTATGTGTGCTACATAGTCCTGTATTTTGTTCCATAGCAGCAGTCATCTTAATTTTGTTGTTGGCTGTTATCAGTGCTTGAGTATATTACATTTAGATACACAAAAAACTGATGACACTGATTGGCCACTGTTTTCAACACTTCAAACTGCTCTGCAATTTTGATTTGGCATGTTATATATTTACTATGTTAGAACAAATTTGTAAATGATACCAAAGGTGAATTTATGTTGTCCTTCACACCAATAGAGCTTGTTTAAATACAATTACAAAGCAAAACAAGCAAAGTGTGAACAAGTAGAACAACCAGTGTTTATGATCTTAATGTACTAAATATCACATCACAAGCAAAAAACTGCAGATGTATACCGATGGACATTAATGATGCTTTGCTCTCAGACAGAATCTGATTTGAGGGGCTTGCAAAGGCCAGCCATCAAATTGACATTTTATTAGGGTTACCATATTTGAACTTTCAAAAAAGAGGACACTTCTGTGTCACTTCTGGGAGTGAGTGTATCTGTATCATTATCTACCAACTCACGTTGTATTACTGTGTTATATAACTTATACATTATATATATAATTTTATTGAACCAGGTTCCCATTGTGGGTCAAACAATATTGGCTCATGCTTTAACCAGCATATTGAAGGTAAGCAATGTGCAAAATATGGAGTACTAGTAACCATGAAAGCAACTCACAACCAATTATAGATTTTATAAATCATGTTTATTTTAAGGATAGGCAGTGGCTTCATTTTAAATATCAGATAATTTAAGAACTGCTCTCTTATTTACATCAGTTATTGAAATATTTTTACCCATATGCATTAAAAAGACTTAGCATATGCAAGAGTAAAGTAACTTTATTTCTTGTAAGATAACTTGCCTATACTACTTCTGACTTAAAATTGAACACAAAGATGACCCATGTATCAGGATTTGGATAGGTCAAAGAGCATCAGATTTACAAAGAAAACACAAATGGGCATGGGAAAGAGTTTTGTTTTGACCATAAAAGGTGCGCATGAATGGTTTCTCTCTCTCTCTCTCTCTCGAGAGAGAGAGAGAGATAACCTATGCACAGGCTGAAAAATATCCATCCTCTTACATTTGCAAGTGGTGTTAGAAGTAAACCAAGATGAAGATTCTGTTCTTGTATTAACACCAAAATAAAGTATTATTCTGCCCACTAATAACCATAGTTATGAGCTGCCCATATGTTTTTAGGGGTGCTGTAGGAATGGCTATAATGCAAATTAATAATGGTCCATGCAGTTTCGTAAGCTATCTACAAAAATGATCAGAAGACATAAAACGTCTGTATTGGACCTAACTGTGCAATACTATACCACAGGGGATGATTTTTTTTAAACTGTCCCTTGCCCATTTGAAGATTCAGATAATAAAATTCCAGGTTAAAATGTGGCACATGCAGTCTCATGCTAACGGTTAATATGCTTTTCAATAATTTTTTTAAAATTGACCTCTGTTATTAAAAAAAGCTTTATTTTATACAATGTTCTTTATATCCCAGCTGTACACAAGGTGGTAAATATCATGATTTAAAAGAAAAAAATCAGTTTTAAAAATTTAAATATCTATTTTAAATTTGGATCAGTTTAAATCAGATTTCTGATTTACATGTTTCTAGTTCTGTACTGTCTTTTCATTTTATATTCTTCAATTATTATATAGCTGTTTTGTACTTAGTTTGTTTCTTAATTATTGGCATAATATCAGATTCTACACAGAGATTTTTTTCCTAAGAAGATTCATATTTAAAATGATAAAAGCCTGTTCAGCATAGGCGTGCGCACAGAGTGTGCCGGGTGTGCCCAGGTATACCCTAATGTCTGGGGCCAGCCAGCAGCTGCTGGAGGAAGAGGGGGACTTGTGACGGAGCGCCACAACCCCTCACTTTAAATTCCCCGCAGCCATCTACTTGGCACGGTGGGGCAGAGAGAGCGCATGCGCGGTGTCCTCAAATGCCGCACAACATGTGAGAGGGGAAACGCTGGAAACTTTAAAACCCAGCGGCCCACCTACAAAAGCAGCTGGAGCCCGACTACAGACAGCGGCCCGAGCCATTTTTGCGGCCTTGGCCCCACTCTACAGCACCACGCAGCACCCCGGGGGTGCCCCCGCCTGTCCCGGCAGCACCGCGCAGCGCCCGGCCTGGCAGCACCGCGCAGCACTCTGGGGGCGCCCCCGCGTGTCCTGGCAGCACTCGGACCTGTAGCACCACACAGCGCCCCAGAGGTGCCCCTCCCCAGACCTGCAGCTTCGCCTGGCTCTGGGTATGTCTACACTACCCTGCTAGTTCGAACTAGCGGGGTAATGTATGCATGCCGCACTTGCTAATGAAGCCCGGGATTTGAATTTCCCGGGCTTCATTAGCATAAGCGGGGAGCCGCCATTTTTAAATCCCCGCTGCTTCGAACCCCGTGCAGCGCGGCTACACGGGGCTCGAACTAGGTAGTTCGGACTAGGTTCCTATTCCGAACTACCGTTACTCCTCGTGAAACGAGGTGTACCAGTATTTCGTAATAGGCACCCTAGTCCGAACTACCTAGTTCGAGCCCCGTGTAGCCGCGCTGCACGGGGTTCGAAGCAGCGGGGATTTAAAAATGGCGGCTCCCCGCTTATGCTAATGAAGCCTGGGAAATTCAAATCCCGGGCTTCATTAGCAAGTGCGGTATGCATACATTACCCTCCTAGTTCGAACTAGGAGGGTAGTGTAGACATACCCTCTGACTCCAGCCCTGCAAGCTGTAAGGGAGAAGCTGAAGGTAAGGAAGGGGGGGGGAGAAATAAGAGGAAGGGGTGGGAGAGGAAACGGTGGGGGAGGATGGAGGAGGAAGAAATGGGAAGAGGTGGAAGGGCCTTGTACGGAGGGGAGGGGAGGGGGGAAGAAAGGGAAAGGCACCAAAGGGACAGGGTAGAGGGGAAGAAAGGGGAGGGCACCAAAGGGACAGGGTAGAGGAGACACAAATGCTAGGGGGGAAGTGGAGACAATGAGGAAAAGGGCAGGAGGGGAGGTGTCAGTGGGAGGAGGGACAGGGTAATGCTGGAAGAGGAGAGGGTAAAAGCACTGGGGATTGGAGGGGGAGGTGCTGGGAGAAGGCTTGACAGAAGGGGTAGGCATGAGGAAGGTGGGGTTGGAGCAAGTCATGTGTGAGGGCACAGAGGCATGAGAGGAATGGGGGCAGAGGGTGGTGAGGGGATGGGCATCAGGGAAAAAGAGGGCAAAGGGGACAGGGGTAGGGGCAGGGACAGTGAGGGAAGGGGGAGGAATCAGGAGGGTGCAGGGCTAAGGGAAGGTGCAGGTTCCAGAGGATTCTGGGGGTGAAGCAGAAGGGCAGACACCTGCAGGGAGGGACCAGCACCAGAGGAGAGAGACGAGGGAGGTGTTAGATGAGGGGATGAAGAGGGGTAGCTCACACGATCAGAGTGGAGCTACTTGAGGAGTGGGCACAGGGGGGAGAGAAGGGCTGGTGGAGGTGGGGCAGGTCTCAGGAAGGCTGAGGGCAGTGAGAAGTGCAGGAGTCAGGATAGCAGAGGAGGGTGAGGGGTTGGGGGGGCAGCAGGCACCAGGGGAGTTGATGGAGCAAAGGGAGGCGACATGGCAGCAGAGTGGAAATGTAGATATTTATTAATAACTTGGGTGCCACAATAGCACATCCAAACAAGCCACATAAATTCAGTAGTAGTGCACAACACAAAATTCATTCTGCTCATGGGAGGAAATATTTAAAGGGAACACTTCCCCTCCAGCCTCTCCACCCCTGCATTAATGTCACACACATTGAGTTAATGCAATTGCAGGATAGTTGCATTGGGGGAGAGTTGGAGGGGGCCCAAACTAATCCCTATTGGTAGGAGGATGGTGGGAAAAGTCCTTGGCGGGGAGTCACGTAACATTTTTTACTTTTGGTCATGTGCCCATCTTGCCCAGAGAGGGTTACCTCCAGAGGCGTGGCTAATGGGGGCCAGGGGCGTGGTTAACAGGGGTCAGGGGTGTGGCTAATGGGGGTGTCAAAGTACATTTAAAAAAATTATTTGGGTACACACCCTAATGAAATGTGCTGCGCACGCCTATGCTGTCCAGAGTCTCATTAACATTCTTATCATGAGATCAGAAACTCAAACACATGAGGCAACAACCATATAAAAGCAATAGTAAATAAACTGGTATGTATAGTACACAGTACCACTTCCCCCCATCACAGTATCACATTTCCCTGTGCTTTTCACCCTTCAGGAGCCGCTGACCATTAGTTGGCAGTGGGGCTACTTAGAGAGGAGAAGCATATTAAAAGCCAGCTCTTAAGTGACCCGAGGAGCAGCAAATGTGAGTTTTGTGAGGGAGTTTAGAGAGGAAATTTGAGAGCCAGATTAGAAAACACCTAACGTTCTCTAAACTTAGACTCATAAACATCCAGTTCCTTTCCCCACACCCAAAAAGGTACAGGAGTAAAAAGAATGCAGGCAGAAATCTAACAGCAAAGTGGTGGTTATCTAATTTATTGCACAGAATACAGCACGTGTAACTAGCTGCCTTGTGAGCAAGTGGCTTGTGTGTGCATTTTCAACAATGGCTCTCAAAGACCATGGGCTCTTGAGACCAGAGTGGCTGAGCTGAAGGAACTAAGGGTGAAAGAAAAGCATTCAGATGAAACTTTCTTGGACAGAGTAGAGTGGTTTCCACTGTCAGTCTGACAGCCTTTGGGCTACTGAGGAGGATGAAAGCCTCTGCGAAGGAGTCCATCAATCTGGAGCAGAGGGAAACAATCTCATAGTTGGAACCTTCCTTCCAGACAATGTCATAGTATCCTATGCACTGAGGATTTCACTCTGGAAGGGGGAAGGGAAATCCCAATTATAAGGAAGAGACAAGTAATAGTAGTGGGGAGAGTCAATCATTAGAAATATCAATAGCTAGGGTTTGTGGTGACCAGGAGACCAGCATGGTGAATTGCTTGCTAGGTGCAAAAGTCACAGTACTCTCAAGACATTTTGATAGGCTTATGTGCAGTGCTAGAGAACTGCCAGTTTTTGTGATATATATAGGAACCAACGATGGAGAAGAAGGTAGGAGAGAGGTCCTGGAGGCTAATTTTGGCTACTGGGTACCATATTTAAGTCCACAACCTCCATGGTAGCATTCTCTGAAAATATTCCAATTCCATGTACAGCACTCATTACACAGGCAGAACCGTAGGGCCTCAATGCATGTATAAGATAGTGGTGTAAAGAAGATGGGATTCATCTAAACCAAAATGGAACCTCACTGCTGGAACCTTCACAATGTAAAATTAAGAATGGTAATAGAAGAATTTTATACTAACAGCTGGGGAAAGCCTGACATGCACAGAAGAGCATATGACTCAGAGAGGGTATGTCTACACTACCCCACTAGTTCGAACTAGCGGGGTAATGTAGGCATACCGCACTTGCTAATGAAGCCCGGGATTTGAATTTCCCGGGCTTCATTAGCATAAGCGGGGAGCCGCCATTTTTAAATCCCCGCTGCTTCGAACCCCGTGTAGCGCGGCTACACGGGGCTCGAACTAGGTAGTTCGGACTAGGGTGCCTATTCCGAACTACCGGTACTCCTCGTTTCTCTTCAGCATCATCAATTTCTTCTTCCTCATTTTTCTGGTTCTGTTTCCTTTTTTCTCTTGGGGATTTCAACGGAGCATCATTTGTGTTTTTAAGAAGCTTTATATTATGGGCTATGAATGTCAGCTTGCCTGCCCTTTCTTGTGTTAACTTGTTTCTTTTTGCATTATGAATGATACTGTAAGTACTGAAATTTCTTTCAGTTGCTGCTGTTGTTGGTAAATACCTTTCCACCATATTACTGTATCTACTGAGCCAGCTGATTTTGTTACATATGATTTTCCAAAAAAATCCTTCTTTAGCACAATACTCTGCAAGCTCTGTAATGACTTTTGCTGAGTGATCAGTGCCATACATTCTTGTGACTAATTTATCCATGAATTCAGTTCCTTGTATTTGTTCATTTCTAGTAAGGTATTCACCATTGAATTTTGGATCTAGAATATTTGCAGCATAGTGTATGACTTTTAGAGCCATATCTTTTCTTTTTTCAAAACTTTTCATCACATCCCGTTTTTTTTGTTTGGTAAGTGGACTTTCGTGAAGTAGCCTATCAAAATGATCGCTTAATTCCCTGAAAAATTCAGGAACTTTGCTCATTTTTGGCTGGTCAGATTCAAGCAGCATAATCCATTTAACAATAGGACTTATCAGTGCATGCAGTTTTTGGACCCATACCCAAAATACATCTTCATCCAGGATTGAATTCCTGGTACTTTTGCTCAGTTTAGTCTGTAAATCTTCCTGGACAGCAAGGCATTTTAAGACTTTTTTAAATTTCAATAAGCTTTTCAAACAATATACAATGGAACCCCACCAGTTTTAACTGGCAATTTAAGTGCACAAGTTTGATTTTTCTCTTTTTAAAATGCAGTAAAATGAGCTCGTAAAACTTGTGATTTGTTAATTTCTTTCACAATAGTTTTACAGGTAGCTTCAGTTTCTTGAACAGATTTTAAGTTACTGATGTCACCAATTAACAAATTTAGTGTATGAACAGCACACGTGTACATAGCAATGTGATTGTATTTTTCATTAAGCATTGATAAGGATTTTACCATTGCTGCAGCATTATCAGTGACAATGGCACCAAATTTTTCAGTGCCTATTTCTGTCATTATTTCTCCCATACGAATGCCATATACTCAGCAGTATGGCGTTCAACATCAGTTGCCACTGTCTTGTAAAACACTGGTTGGGGTGTTGATATAATAAAATTTATAACATTCATTTCTTCAGTTGCTCCAAGCATCACACTGCAGTGCAAGAGAAGAGGCTTCAGCAATTTTTGTTTTTATAAGACCATCAACACTTTGATATTCAGCTTCCAAAAGTTTGTTAGAAAGTGTGTACCTGGATGGCATCTTGTAAGATGTCTTAATTTTTGCATGAAAGTAATCCAATCTTCGTTTTCAACCAGTGAAAGAGGCGATCCCGATGAGAATATAGCTCATGCAAAAAATTCATTCAAAACTTTGATTTTAGTTTCATTCATAGAATCAAAGTAGCAACTTATAGAGTGAGACACCTTGGCTGAACTAGATGTGGAAGATGGTGATGTAAATTTACTATCACTATCACAGTGTTCTATAGACGTTGATGCAGTTGATGGTTGAGGTAATCTGCTTCTGGACTCTGAGAATTCTGTTGCCTTTTCCTTGATGTAAGCAGGAGTCGTCTTCAAACAATTGGAAATATGTTTTTTCATCCTTGTCTCATTTCTGATGTATTCAGCCTTGCAGTACTTACATTCATATAACTCTTTGTCTTTAACTGTTTTATGAAGGAAATAATCCCACACATCACTTTTAGGCTTAGTTCTTCTTTTCATACTGATGAAAACACAATACACCTTTCACAAAAGAGAATAAATGTGTTATTGCCTCTTTACATACTTTTTATGATGCCTCCAGAAAGTTCCATAACAGTCAGAATTCCTGACTCATGAATGTTCTAGAAAGTTCCATAACATTCTGGAATGTTCTATAACGTTCTCAAACTATCTTGAATGAGCAAGAAAGCTCTTTAACATTCATGGTGTTCTAAAAGTTGAATACAATATATTATTTCAAGAGGAAATGAAAAATTGGAAAATTCTCAAAAATTCTCGGGAAATAATTTTTTGGAGAATATTCTCAGAATATTCTCGTTCTCAGAGAATATTCTCACCTCATATCACTAATGTGGAGGATACATTCACGATTGGTTAGGCAAAATGGGATATTCTTGAAGGGAATGATCCCTGTATGAATGCCATGAAGTTAGTGATGGAGAAGGAGAGGAGTGGCGTGATGAGAGCCTGCTCCTATGCCCGCTACCATAATCAGATCTTGGGGATAGTGGTGTAGGCAAGTGGGGGCCACGTTGAGAAGTGTTAGTGTGCCCCTGCGCTGTGGAGTGTGATGAGCCAGTTACTCCTCTTGAATCAGACTGAGGAGATTTTTGTAGGTGCCGTGTTTTACACAGCGCTTTCTTGTGCTGCAATGCCACGGGGGTGATCAAAATCACTCAGTCCATTTAGATTGGGTGCAGAGGAAGGACTCACAGGAGCTGATGGAGGAGGCATATGTGGCTTGTCTGAAGCTGCTGCCTCAGTGGAGCCAGTTGATGTGGCAATCTTAGCTTGTGCCTCAGCTCTCCTGGGTGGCACTGACTTGCGTTACTCTGCGATGCCAAAGACTGATGGCACCGGGGAATGAGAGGCTCTGGGCAACGTGGATAGGGAGTGTGCTAGGAAAGCCCTTGCGGCTTGAGAGCCTCTGCAGGGTGATGAAGCTGCCCTACCCGAGGGCTTTTGCTGTGCCCGCACCTCCTCTGGTTGGTTCCTTGGTGATTGAAGAGACTTCTCCCAGAGAATAGTCTTAAGCCGCATTTCACGGTCTTTTCTGGCCCTTGCCATCATATTCAGGCATTGAGGGCACTTCTGTGCCACATGAGACTCCCCCAGGCATTTGACACATGAGACATGGCCATCTGAGGTAGGCATTGAGTCTCTGCAGGAATCGCATTTTTTAAAGTCGGGGGAACCCAGCATGTCACACAGAAAAAAGGCCACCTTGGCTACCGCTTTTTTTTCTTCTTAAATGAAGCAAGTGTTGAAAAAGGTCGAACTAAGTAAAACTGTGAGGTAAAAGCCTGAAACTAACAAAGGATTTCTATTTTTCCTGTCAGGAAGAAGAGCGCTGCTCTGAACTCCATGTTCAGCCAGAGACGGTTGAAAAGGAATTGACGGGACTCGCACCGCGCGGGCACTCCACAGGCTCCTGGAGGGGGCTGCTGAGTGCGCAGGCATGGCACGAGGGGCACTGCACGCAAAATTCTCTGATCCCTGGCACCGAGATCTCAGTGGAGCACCCACAGGGACACCAGTCACTGAAGAATAAGAAATGTATTTACATTTAAAGGTATAATATACATTTAATACAGTATGGCTTTCAAATAGCACAAAAATATTAAATTCAGTATACTTAGGTGCCAGCTAAAGAGTCTCAGAAGCATTTTTTTAACATCTGAGCTTAGGGTTGCCAGGAATCCGGTTTTCTACCGGATAGTCCGGTATTTGTACTGTCTGTCCGGTAGGAAAATTCAGAAAATACCAGACATGTGAAATGTCCGATATTTTCTGAATTCCTGGCTAGGCGCTGGACGGATCCCTGGTGGGGGCAGGAGAATAACTGGGAGACAGGGCTACGATTGGCGCAAGGAGCCTCTGGTCGCATGCAAAAGCCAGGGGGGGAGCAGGGAGGGAGGGGGGGCTAGGACTCCCAGCCACTCCCCTCACCCAGCTTCTGCACACAACCAGAGGCTTCCAGCGCCAATCGCGGCCCTGCCTCCCAACTGGGAGCCTCTGGTTGCATGCAGAAGCTGGGTGGGAGGAGTGGCTCCCAGATCCTCCCCCGCCCCCTTCTACGAGCAGCTCGAGGGAGTGCCTGCTGGAGGTGTGGCCCCTGGGACTCTGGCTGCAGCCAGTGGCTGCACTCCCCCCCCCCCCCCCGCCAGCTCCGCTTCCTGCCCCTCTTCCTCCGGGCCCCCCCTCCCATCCAGCCCCGCAGCCTCTGACCCTCCCCAGCTCTCCTTTCCAGCCCCTTTTCCTCCCAGTCCACCCCGTTCCTCCCGGCCAGCCCCCTCCCAATTCTGTTCCCATCTCCCCCTTCCTCCCGGCTAGCCCCGCGGCCCCCGAAACTCCCCTCCCAGCCAGCCCTGCCCCCACTCATGATCAAGTGTGTCTGGTTTTTTGGCGGGGTCTACCTGCTAACCCTATCTGAGCTAGCACTTTTATATTATTTATGCCTGGATGTTTAATATGATTAGTACTCAGTCTGAAAGTCAGTAGTGTACAAGAGTAAGAACATTATCCTTAACAGTTTAGAGTCTTAAAGAGATGCAATATACAGAAATAGATTATAAAACCTTTTAGGGTATGTCTAGACTACCTGCCTCTGCCGACAGAGGCATGTAAAATAGGCTCCCCGACATAGTTAATGAAGCGGGGATTTAAATATCGCCAGCTTCATTAAAATAAAAATGGCCACCACGCTGTGCTGGCTCAGCTGGTTGTTGGCACAGTGCACAAGTCAAGACGCGGATCGGTCGACAGGGGAAACCTTTGTCGACCGCTCCTGTAGCCCTCGTTCCACAAGGCATAAGGGAGCGGTCAACAAAGGCTTCCCCTG
Organism: Pelodiscus sinensis; assembly: GCF_052426305.1. Taxonomy (NCBI): domain Eukaryota; kingdom Metazoa; phylum Chordata; order Testudines; family Trionychidae; genus Pelodiscus; species Pelodiscus sinensis. The sequence continues at coordinate 40,522,562 of NC_143059.1, forward strand.
TCGACCGATCCGCGTCTTGATTCGTGCATTGTGCCAACAATCAGCTGAGCCAGCACAGAGCAGCGGCCATTTTTATTTTAATGAAGTGGGGATATTTAAATCCCTGCTTCATTGACTATATTGGGTAGCCTATTTTACATCTCTGTCGGCAGAGGCATGTAGTCTAGACTTACCCTTAGAAACTAATATTTGGCTAATATGAATAATGAACTATATGATGCTGCTGAAAAATATTTCTTAGGATGCAATGTAATCTGCTCTGGCATTCCGATTTTATTATGACACAGGGAAATCTTTTACAGCACTTTGGTACAATATGAAAAAATTTTTATATCAAATATTCAGCAAAGGAATTGAGGATACATAGATTTAACAAGGTGCCAGTGAAATAAAGATAAAAAAAGAAGAATGATGAAGTAGAAAAATATTGGCTTTTAAAACAGTAAAGAAGTAGGTGTTTTTAAATGAGGAACAATATCTATTTTGGCACAGGTGCTTTAATTAATATTTTTTCTATTAAAGAGATAGATATATGAATATTTTAGTCATGTGCTAAAAGAATATTCATTAGTAAGTAATCAAAAAGGCAAGTATCAGATCTAGATTTGTTAAACACATCTCAACTTAAAACTACAGGAAAGACTGCAGTCTCATTAAGGAACACAACATGGTACTTTAACAATATTATCTTGCTTCTGTTATATACAGATTGCACAAAACTACAGAATCAAATTCAGACGTATTAATATTAGAATCTCTCTCTCCAATTCCAAGATAATCACAGACAAATGTATATGATTTAGATTAAAAGAAATGAAGGTAATTTATATACTTATTTTCTATTTAGTCACAAAAACCATATTCAGTAGCTTGAATTAATTGTCAATGATCTTCAACACTAGTAGCAATGGAAACACATTTAATAGCTACTAAAAAGGGTATTCAGAGTTACACCTGAATAGTTCCATTGAGGTAAGCCATGTGTGTTCACAGAGATCTAATTGGAATCAGTGTGAAAATACATTGTTGCTCAAAATACTTTTTCTATCAGCTGAGAAGATGATTTTGGAATGATACAGTCTGGGAAGAACGGTATGATAAAAGAGTGCAAAAGGAGATGACGTGACCATCATTTTCTGGAAATGGAAACAGGTTTTGTTATTTCTTCTGAACATCATAGACTATACTCTGAGAGTGTTCTCAAGTCATGGAAATATTACAAAATGAACCAGCTGTAGCTTAGAGAACTTTTTTTTCTTTTTCTTTTTTCATAAACATAAATAGATATTCTACAATGTTATCATGCAAGTAGTCAGATGACCTATGCAAAGAGAGCTGGAAAGCTGTGAGTGACAGGACAGAAGCAATGCCAATATGGTGGATGAAGACAGATGGAGAGTAACTCACATATATACCACATAGCATTCATAACCCAAAGAAATCAATGAAGAAAAAAAAATAGACCACACTTCTCAGTATCTTCATTTTTGTGCACTGATTAGTATGTTGGGGAGGCACATCCCACTCTCCCATCCAATTCAGCAAGGCTCCCACTCACCTTTGACCCCGGATTCTTCCTGAATTGCAACCTGAACCAAGTTTCCAGTGTGCCAGAACATTTTAGTATTGAATACCATCACTAGCTAAATTAATCGGGTACATAGCGATACTGCAAATGAAATGGGATTTGCTCTAAGGCAACAACTAAGTTCCTTGGTTTTAAAATATTTCAAAGCATGCTTGTTGAAAATTATAATAGATAGGTTTTATGACAATATCTAGTTATATCAATTAGCAGTAAACATCTTAAATAATTATAGTAGTAGTTTTTCCTGCTCAAGGAAAGACTTTCTTATGTGACTGGGATGAAAGGAGCTCTAGGAAGCTACAGGACATTTGCATGTTGTTTTCTTAAAGCTTAACATATCACTTTACAACTTCCTATCACAGTGGCCCATGTTTGTTATATAAGTATAATATCATGCCAATATTTCTTTTAAAGAAATACCGTTACTGGTCAGTTATTCTTAGCAAGCTCTCTTGGAATTATAAAGCGATGACAGGGGTTCAATTACAGGATGCAGGGGCTCAATTTACACAGAAACACAGAAACATAATCCAGTAATACCTGAATACCTATAAGAATAGCGTGACTGAACAATGATGGTGGTTGAGGTATTCTCTCTCATAAGTATATAGATATACAGAGAGAGAGAGAGATGTCAAGTGCACAGTTTCTATACATTATAACTACCCATTTTAATTCAATGGAGTTAAGCCAAAGTATACTGGCTGAGAATCTGGGCTTCTAAGTTTAATAACTATTAGGTAACGAAACAGGTAACAAAGGTAAGACGTGAAAATCATCAGAATCTGACACAGTTTAGGAAAGATCAGTCCCACACCTATTAAAGACATTCAGATGTAATAAAATCTTTCCTGATATGATACAGAAGAATTTAATAAGCTGAATATATCAACCTTTTAACAGCAAAAATAAAATAATATAATGGGTGAAATCCTAGAGAAGTCTTACCATTGATTTCAGCTGCACCAGGATTTCATTCACCATATTTTAGCTCCCACAAACCAATATTTCACACAGATACCGGGGTAAGAGTGGTGGCTGATGGTGAAGATAAACCAGGATCTAGAATAAACTACTAAAAACTGTCCAGGACAAAGACGGCACATTCATGGAGTCAAATACTAAGTATTAGGGGTATCATTGTGTAGACTATTACACAATTAACCAATAAGCCTGGGCTTATTGGTTAATTGTGTAATATCATTAATCCTGTTTACACACATTTCCCCCCAACCCCTTGCTGCCTCCATATGCGGGGCGGGGGAGGAGTGGGAGCTGGTGCCTGTGAGGAGCTGGCTCCCCATGAACACTAGATCTATTTGCCCTCCCCACTCCCATGATGCTGCCTGTGAGAGGCAGCAGCGCGGAGGGTGAGTGGGTAGGCTGGAGCCAACACATGCAGGGAGCTGTCTTTTAAGTCAGCTTTCCCCATGTGCCAGTTCCGTGGACCCACCTTCCTCCACTTTGCTGCCTCCTGGGAAGAGGCAGGAGCCAGTGCTGGGGGAGCCAACTTAAAAGTTAGTTCCCCCCAGGACTCACTCTGCACTGTTGCCTGCATCCTCCTCCAAGCGGCTGCCTCTATTGTGTCAGCAGCTCCTGTCCATGGGAGGTCCAAGCTCCCACAGAGCAGCCTCTGTCTGTGGGGAGCTTGGACCCCCCACAGACAAGGGCTGCTGCCACCCCGCACTGCTACCTCTGTATTGGGGAGGCAGGCAGCCAGTCTGTGCAGGGAGATGGTTTTTAAAATGGCTCCTGGGACCGGCTCCTGCTTGCCACCCCACGCTGCTGCCTCTGATAGAAAGGCAGTAGTGCGGGTGGGCAGGAGTTTCTCAGCAGTGGTGCTGGAGTGCACTGGCTGCTACCCCCTCCACTAGGGAATATTGACTAGTCATGTAACCACTAAGTTTTCATGTGGTTACATTACTATTAAATTACACTATATTTAACATCCCTAGTAAGTATACCCAATGGAAACAGCACCTATATATGAATTTACTGTAGAACTTCTCTAGTTCAGCACCCTCAGGACCTGACTGGTGCTGGACCAGAGAATTTGCCAAAACACAGGAAGTCAACCCTGTCTAGCAGCATTACCAACATTTCTAAGAGCCCAGAAAGCAGTGGAAGACATTTAGAGGTAAATTAAAGCTAAATAAAGCACAGAATGCTGACAGTCATTGGCTGTAAAAAAAACTTTATGGGACACCCATAATAAATGGACATCCACCTAACTAAAATCATACCAAACCACAGATATTGCCGGACCAGAGAATCACAGACTAGAGAGGATCAACCCATATAAGGGCAGAGTATGGCCAGTGTTAAAAAAGTGTGTTCTTGTCTGGAAACATTTATCAGGTCAAAATAATTTCTCTAAATGTATAAGTAACATAATTATTTCTAATGTTCATTCAACTAAACTATATTATATATGTTTTTAAGTTTCTTCAGAAGAGTCTTAGCATATGAAAGTAGAAAAAAAATGTCCTCTGTGCAAAAATGAGATTTTGTAAAATTCTGATATTTTACCTTCATGTTTATGGATATTAGTCCACAAATATCCATTCTTTCATTTTGTTTAAATGTCTGCATGATATTGAATATACAATATAACACTACTAACTTCAGTCTTGAAAATGGTCTATTCTGAAACAGTAACTAATTTTTCTTGCTAGGCTAGAAAAATATCATCATAATAAATGGTGAACAAATATACTTTGCCCATGATCTGGTAAATTTGATAAATTCTGCAGAATGTAGTGATTGTAAATTAAGGGTGAAATGTATCCCTTTGCAGCGGGTGCATCATTTAGACCAGGGGTGTCCAAACTTTTTTCAAAGAGGGCCAGATTTGATGAAGTGAACATGCGTGAGGGCCAACCATTTTGCCTGACATTCTTTGAAGCATTAAAATTAAATGCAAATTAACTATTTTATGCAAAGTTTATTGCAAACGGCATACTTTTCATTTCGTCACATGGATGACAAATCTAAACAGGTGTTAAATCACTCTGCCTTTCATATCTGAAGGCCAGATGAAAAAAAAATCCAGGAAGCTGAATTATGTCAGGAACATTGTAAAGTACATTACATATTATTGGTAATAAAGGTTGTCTGTCAACTTTTAAGTTAAAAAAATATGAACAGGAACATAACACCAAGTATACATGTCGTGTCCAAATATATTTATAACTGATTTAGACCAACTGACATTAACTGAGATTTTACAATGTATTCATCTCAATACATATGGATTCGTTGGGGGCCATAAAAGATAGATATTGCCAAATTACCTGGGGGGCCGTATTAAACCGGAACACGGGCCGCAATTGGCCCGCAGGCCGGACCTTGGACATGCCTGATTTAGACCCTATGTAAGCCCTATTCTATGACCCAAAAGGGACTGAGTATGATTTAAGTGATAGAGACCCACAATGGAGCAAAATTCACTTTGTAAAAAACACAACTTTAAAAATAAGCCATAGGATATACTTTAAAATTCAACACTACAACTGCTAAAAGAAAAGTACTAATTAAAAATCAAATGAACAGGACCTAGGTGATATATGAATCTCTTGATAAAAACTGTTTAATGAAATCCTCAAATCACACTGATTAAAATCTTGCTTTTACTGAACCAGTAATGATCATTAGAACATGGACAGGGTCATTAATTGCTCCAGATATACTATAGGTCCCATGTACTTATAGGTGAGGCGACCAAAGTTAGTGAAACTGGAGCCAAGGAATAAGGGTGTGTCTACACAGCACCCTAAACTCAAAATAAGAGGCAAATTGCGTATCTTATTTCGACTGAATTTTGAAATAAGCTATTTCAAAATTTGGTGTGTCTACACAGCACCAAATTTTAAAATAATGTGCTATTTTGAGACATCCCTTAACCCTTGTTCCACGAGTGTTATCGGGATGCTGAAATAGTATGCCTGTTATTTCAAAAAATATTTCGAAATAACGGGAAGCTTGTTAAGACATTGGGTAGCTATTTTGGAATACCTCTGGTATCCTGACATAGCCATGCAGTGTAGACATATCCCAATTGTTTTATATATCCTTGCATTCAGATCCAGTAACAATTTCAAAAATTCACTTTATCTTTATTTATTTCCGAGGGATAAGCTTGATTTGCAAATTCAGTGAAAGACTCAACCAGGAACAATAAGAAATGGAGTTCTTTGCTGGAAAGGAAGGAGAGTTTTCCAGTTAAGAACCTAGATTAGAGATTTGGGTTCAGTTGCTGGCCACAGATTTCCGTTGTGACCTTGGTCAAATCACTTAGTTTTTCTATGCCTTAATTCCTCATCTGTAAAAATAGGATAATACTTTCTTAGTATGGATTATTTATGAGATTCACATCATTAATTCATCTCTTGCTATCAATTTCACATGGAAAGAACAGTTTACAATAATCTTGTAAATACCCACAGTTCTTTTCAAAAGCATATCAATGTGTTGCAATATCCATGGTTTAACCTGGCAATTAGTTATACCACAAATAAATTGCTCTCTAATTAGTCGGTAGCCTGTTGTAATTTAAAGTCAATGGTCACAACTGAACAATGGTTTCTTATAAAGAATATACATGTATCTCAAGTGACAATCTTGAATTCTGTAAACAGGGTCATCCTTAGACATATACAGCATATGTGGCTGAACAGGACAACTGAAACTTTGGGACACTAAATTTTTAGATGCCCCCATGCAGTTGCACATGCTGCATATGCCTAGGGACTGCACTGACCACTGCTCACTCCTCTCTGGCCTAGCCTCTCCTCCCAGCTGCTCTCTTGGCAGGTGGTAGCAGGGCTCACTTCTGCCAGGCTGGGGTAGAGAGGAGCCCTCAGCCTCTGTGGCTCTGCTCCAGTCCAAGGAAGCCTGGCAGAAGCAGAGGGGGGGGAGGCTAGGAGAAGGGGGGAATGAGAGGAGTAGAAGGAAGGCCTGAGCCAAGCCCCAAAGAGGTCGCTAAGCTGGAAGATAGGTATAGGGTCCAGAGTGACAAATTGGAGGATTACGCTAAAAGAAATCGGTTGGAGTTTAACAATGACTACTGCAGATTCCTGCACTTAGGATGGAAGCACTTCTGCAAGCTGAGGAACAATTGGTAAAAGTGGCAGTTCTTCAGAAAAGGACCTGAGGATTACAGTTGATGAGAAGCTGGATATGAATCAATAGTGTGTGCTTGTTCTCAATGGTGAATCAACAGTGTGTGCTTGTATTAGTTGGAGCATTGCCAGTAGATCAAGAGAAGTGATTATTTCCATCCATTCAGCACTTGTGACCCCACATTTTGAGGACTGGATCCAGTTTCAGGCCCTCAACTACAGAAAGGAGATGGACTAATTGGAAAGAGCACAAGGCAATGAGATTTATTAGTGTGCTGGACTATATTACTTATGAAAAGAAGCTGGGCTTATTTAATCTGCAGAAGAGAAGACTGTGCTGCTTTCACTTATCTGAAGGGGGATTCCAAAAAGGATGGAGCTAGGCTATTCTCAGTGTTGGTAGATGGCAAAACAAGAAGCATTAATCTGAAGTTGCAGTGGAGGAGGACAGTTTAGGTTGGATATAAGAAAAAAACTATTTCACTTAGGATATGTCTACACAGCAAAGTTATTTTGGTATAATGACTGCTATTCCGAAATAACTTTGCAAGAGTCTACACAGCCAAACCACTATTTTGAAATAATTTTGAAATAGTGGATGGCTTATTTTGAGTTCTGTAAACTTCATCCTGCGAGGATTAGTGCCTATTCCGAAATAGCTATTTTGGAATAGGCACTATGAAGACAGGGAATAGGGGCTATTTCGAAATGGGGGCCTCCAACCCTTCTCAGGGTGCCCTGGTGGCCGCTCTTGCCACACACAGGAAAACGCTATCGCCTCCCCTCCTCTGAGCCCTTAAAGCTGCAGCCTCTGCAGGCAGGGTTTGTGGCTCAGAGTAGGCCTGACAGCCCTGAGCCACTCTGCAGCTGCCCCATACTCTATTTCGGCCTAATATGAGCCATCCAGACGGCGCCAGCCAGCCCTCCACTGTTCCCTGGAAGCATTCGGCCAGCTCCCAGGAGCCTGCCAGGGGCTGCAAACAATGTACACCCTCCTGGTCTGGTGCGGAGGTCCTGGACCTTACTGAGGTTTGGTCTCAATTCCCTTTCGAGGTCCCTTTCAGTTCTAACATTCTATGATTCTAACTGCAAAATCAAGAAAGGAAGGAGAGCGGGACCTGGGACAAAAAATCCTGAAGAACTTATGTTATTATACAGGTAAATAACCTCTGCCTCCTCTTTACGTGTATGTTCCTATCTGTTCTGCATCATAGAAGACTCCCAAGAAGTATTTTAACAAGGAAGTGGGTGCTGTGGAAGCAGATCCCACACATTCTGAATAAACACATTAACAAATGTTCTATCAGTTCTAGAAACAGCTAAGATAGCACAATACTTGACAAAGTTAGGGGCAGAGGATTAAGTTGCAATCCCTGAAGATTTCTATTACGGGAAATTTCTTCAAAAGGTCTACAGATGTAGAATGGGCTCTACTGGAGTGTGTCATCACTCTGACGGGGTTCTTTGCAACCTGAAACCCACTTTGACATGAAAAGGGGCTGTCCCTTCACACTCTCTGATCCAAATAGTCTGGAAGAGGCCCTGAAGGCCATAGTCCTGTTAAGACAGAAGGTGAGAGCCCATCAGACATATATCATATGTAGGCTGATTTATTCCCTACAAGTATGAGGCTTTGGCTATAACAGCTGAAGACAGATTTCCTGAATAATATGCTATTTTGAAGAGATCTTAGAGAGGAAGCAAAGCTGGAGATATGTTACTGTATCTCTGTAGAAAGTAGTGAATTGTGGGTCTGCTGTGCATGCACCCACTTCTCCCATGTGTTGAGCTGAAGTGATGGTGGGACCGGGGTCCCAGGGAGCCACAGTGGAGTTACTCAATTAGGGTGAACTACAAAGAACGAGGCAAACAATCCCCAAAACTGGTGGATACTTGGACTTATCAAGCAAGCACAAAATAGCTTCTATATACTACCTTACTGGTTACCCAGGAGACAACAATATAGTTCCCTTAAAATAACCCAGATTTAGGCCTCTACCCAGACATCAAGTCAATCATGATCAGGATTACTGAAAATCTTACTCATTATATAAGAAAGTTTCACCAATCCCAAAGGATTACCTCCTAGGTTAATACATATTTCAAATCTTACCCAAATACAGTACATGCTTATTAACTATACTAACATTTGTTAAAAAAAGAAAAAAGAGTATACTTGAACATAGGACTGTCAAGCCCTTAAAATTAATCATGATTAAAAAGATTAATTGTGCTGTTAAACAATAACAGAACAACATTTATTTAAATATTTTTAATGTTTCCTACATTTTCAAATATATTGATTTAAATTACAACACAATATAGATTGCACGGTGCTCACTACATATTTATATTACATTGCAAATATTTATACTGTAAAAAACAAAAGGAATAGTCTTTTTCAATTCACCTAATATAAGTATGTAGTGTGATCCCTTTATCATGAAAGTTGAACTTACAAATGCAGAATTATGTAAAAAAAATTCATTCAAAAATAAAACAATGTGAAACTTCAAAGTCTACAAGTGCACTCAGTTCTATTTCTTGTTCAGCCAATCACCCAGACAAACAAGTTTGGACACAATTTGCAGGAGATAATCCCGACTGCTTCTTGTTCAAAATGTCACCTGACCTTGACAGCACCTATTCACATGGCACTGTTGTAGCTGGTGTCACAAGATATTTATGTGCCAGATACCATGTCCCTTCATACTTCAGCCACCACACCAGAGGACATGCATCCATTCTGATGATGGGTTCTGTTTGACAACAATCCAAAGCAGAGCAGATCAATGTATGTTCATTTTCACCATCTGAGTCAGATGCCACCAGAAAGGTTGATTTTCTTTTTTGGTGATTTGCTTTCTGTAGTTTCTGCATCAGAATGTTACTTTTTTAAGACTCCTGAAAACATGCTCCACGCCCTTGTCCCTCTCAGATTTGGAATGGCACTTTAAATTCTTAAATCTTGAGTCAAATGCTGTAGCTATTTTTAGACTGCTGACATTGGTACCTTTTTTGCATTGTCAAATCTACTGTGAAAGTGTTCTTAAAATAAACGTGCTGAATCCTCATTCAAGACTGCTATAACATCAAATATATGAGAGTAAAACAGAAGACTTCCCTGAGTTCAAACACAAATTTAATTAACGTATCATTTTTAATGAAAATCATCACACAGGAAGCATGTCCTCTGGAATGGTGGCCAAAATATGAAGGGGCATACGAATGTTTAGCATATCTGACATGTAAGTACCTTGCAATGCTGGCTACAAAAACATGCAAATGGCTGTTCTCACTTTCAGGTGACATTGTAAGATATATGTAAATAAACCTGTTTGTCTTAGCAACTGACTGAACAGGAAGTAGAACTAAGTGGAATTAAGGTTTTACCTTGGTTTTTTTATGAGTACAATTGTGTAACAAAAATCTACATTTCTACATCACTTTTCACAAGGAAGAGACTGTTCTACAATACTTGTATGAGGTGAATTGAAAAATGCTATTTGTTTCTTTTTTACAGTGTGTGTCAGGGTCAGGCCAGAGGGATACAAAAGAGTAATGGAAGGACAGAACATTAGCCTCTGACTGAGTAAATCTCTGATCCCAGTGTAGAGGCTAGTCCAGAACCAGGGAGAACTTGCCAGAATCAATCAGGGCAATCAAGCACATGGATCTAATTAAGTAGGCTTACAGAGTCAAGTGAGCCAAGCCTAGTTAGAAAACCTGGGGTTGAGACTGATTATAAAAAGAGCTTTTCTGCAGTTAGTGCATGAGGGGTTGAGAAGACAGAGGGACTGGTACAGAGAGTCTTGGAGGAGCAAGCACCAGCTGATTCGAGGAGGAAGAGCCTGAGAGAAGGAAGGTGCTAGGGAAGGCATGTGGAAGTAGCCCAGGGATTTTGTAGCTCTCTCTATTCATATATATGCATATTCATTATTTGAATAATGAATATGAAAATATGTAAAAAATGATAATGTCCACCCAAAGTCTTTAAATGGATTTGTCAGTCTGCGGTATAAAAAAGGATGGGAACCACTGGTTTAAGGTGCAATAAGTACTCAAACATCAATGGTATAGAGATCATCAATGGGGAGACTTGATGATCCAAGCATCATATGGAAAATCTCTCTCATTTCTGTGTGTATGTCTTACAGGTATTCTGGGCTCTGCTTTGGAGTAATACTCATTGTTCAGATTCTGAGCCTTCTAATTCTTGTACAGAGAACCATCCAGGTACCACCCTTTGAGGTGCAATATGTGAAGACTGGAGTAATTCGAGTGTGTTCCCAGCTGGGAGAGGAGATGATGGAATGAGGTGTAACAGTTAACTCGAACTAAGAACTTAGTTCGAGTTAACGTTTGACCTTCGCGTGTAGCCGCGGGCAGTTAGTTCGGACTAAGGGGATTTAAAAATGGCGCCCAGATAGGAAGATGCAAATAAAGCTCAGGATATTTAAATCCCGGGCTTCATTTGCAACTTCGAATGCCTACATTAGCTTCCCTAGTTCGAACTAGGGGGCTAGTGTAGACGTACCCTTAAAGAATACCCTTGAAGCAGTGGATAGGCCGAAAGGTAGTACCTTGTATTGGTAATGATTGGGACCTAGGACGAATCAGAGAAAACATCCATGAACTGGGTAAATAGAGATGTGAAAGTATGCATCTTACAAGTCAAGGGATGAGAACCAGTCACCGTGTTCCAACACTGGGATAATGGTAACGAGTGTCGCAATTTTAAATATTTCTTTCCGCACATACATATTTAATGTTCTCAAATCTGATTTCTTTTCCATGAGAAAATAGTGGAACTAGGAACCCTTCACTACAAACTGGGAGGTGACTGATTCTATTGCTCCCAGGTGGAAGTGGTGTTGTACCTTCTATTGAAGAAGAGTCTCTGGTCCATGAAAAGGGCCAGGGCAGGGGCACGGGGAGGGGCTATAGTCATAAAGGGAATGGTGTAACCGTGTTCAGTTATTTATTTGAAGCACCATCTCTTCTGATGTTATGGCTAGCCAATTATGGTAGAACAGAAGGAGGTGCTGCTGAAAGAGCTTGAGAGAGGATGGTGACATTGGAGAAGGAAAATGGTTTTCCAGGCCCTTGACACGTGTCTCAAATTGCTTATTGGGCTGCTGGGATTGTTATGTTATATTGGAAGGTGGGAGACATTGCTGTGACCTGTTCCTGTTAAGCTGTTGTTGTTGCTGCTCTTGCCTGGGGTAGTGTTGGGTATATTGAGGGTATCTTGGTCTGGGGTATGGCTGATAACCTAACTGTCTCTTCCTAGGTGCCAGATTATGGATGCTGAGGGACCAAAATGTCACCCTAGAGTCTTTCATTCTATGCAGTTCCTCATTGGTGTTGTCTGTGAACGATTTTTCACCATCAAAGGGGAGATCCTCAATGGTGGCCTGGCTCTCCCTAGGGAAGGAGGTAGAGTTGAACCCGCAGGCGCACCTCATAACAACTGTGGTAGCCGTGGACCTCTCAGTTGTGTCTGATGCATCAAAAGCTGCCTGTAAAGCTGTTAGAGAAATTGTGTCCCCCTCAGCTATTACGGCTTTGTATTGTTTCTTTGCCTCTGGTATGTCTGCAATAAAGTCGTTTGGGTTTGGAATAGTTTCAGTAGTTGCATTTGTTTAGTAAGGCTGTGTAATTAACCACACAGAACTGCAACATCGTGACATTTAGACCTTAGGTCCATATAAATGGAGCCTCTTACTATCATGATCAAAGGGGGATGGACCTGAAGTGTTGTTTATTTTTCTGGTGTACAGCCTCAACTACTAGTGTGTTAGGTGCTGGATGAGTAAAGAGGAACTCGTTGCCTATGGATGAGACATAGTATTTCTTATCTGCTCTTTTACATGTAGGTGCGTGGCTATGGCAGGTGTTTGCCAGATAGTTTTTGCTGGCTCCATGATTGCCAGATTAACAGGTAAGGCTATTTTTAAGGATGTCACCAACTGGAGGATGTCAGTAAGTTCATATTGGTTCTCTGTAACCTCTTTTAATGGGAAGTTGAGCTCTGCAGAAACACACTTAAGGAGATCCTGGAAGCGTGAAAAGTTCTCCAGGTAGTAGGAGGCGGCGGCATGATGGCTTCATCCCACGAGGAAGATGAGTTCATATCGGAAGAAGTGTCTGGAGTTGGGTCAGTGTTATGGGCATCTTCTGTGTCCTGTTGTTGATGCTAAAGAGATGGTGATTGGGGTGGAGGAAATGTTGCCATAATGCGGTGTGTTTCCTGGTTGATTGTTGTCTGACATAGGCTGTCATGGATTTCAATAGTGCCATTGTGGTGGATAGGGCATTGGAAGTAGCATCCATAAATTTCCATACCAAGGGAGTATGTTTCCACATTTCGTGGACACCAGATGGGTTCTGGCAGAATAGAAGGAGTAGTCTGTAGGAGGAGAGAACACCATCTCCACATCATCATCATCATCGTCATCATTATCCTCAGTTGGAAATTGTTCCTGTGAAAGCCGTTGGTACAATGCCAGAGTGCCTGCAGAATAGTCAGTGCTGAGAAAAGGTGAGTTAAACATGGAGGAAATGAATAGGTGTCTGTGCTGCATGTATTTCAGTGCCGGCACTGATGGTGCTGTGAATGGCTGCACCGAGGCCACTTGCGGTGCCGGATGTAGTCCTGGTACCGGGTGAGCTGGTGATGTTGGAGGTGCCATCTCAGGTACCAACAGGCGTCATGGGAATGGTAGGCACCAGCAGAGGTCTCAGTTGTGCTGCTGTGGAATCGTTGATGCCTGGTGGTGCCGTTGGATGTGAGGCAGATAACATAAACCCTGTGGCTTCGGCACTGGGTTTCTGGGCATCCAGTTTTGCTGTCGTGCCACCGGTGCCAGAGATGCCCAGTATGTCGTAAGGGCTGAGACATGGAGCCGAAGATGTTTTCAGCACTGAGGTTGATGATGAGTGTTTTTTCAGTGCCAGAGGATTCTGCAAGAGCAAGGAAGCTCACTTTTTCACAGGCTTTTTGTCCCTACACACCTGGGAAGCCCCAGAATCTTTTCCCAGTTTGGAGGCAGGACGTAATGATTTTTCAAGTAAAATAAGTTTGAGTTGTAGGGATCTGTCCCGATGAGCTCTTGATTTTAGTTTTGCACAATGGGGGCACTTTTGAGACACATGTGCCCTCCCGAGGCAGCAGATACATTGTGAATGTCCACCTGACACTGGAATAGGGGAAATATTTAAATCCTGGTGAACCAGGCATAGCACTAACTGACTATCTAATGAGGGGGAAAAAATGGTGGGAAAAGTTTTTTTTTTAAAACTGAGAAGAACGTTTAACTAACTGAACTAAGAAAAACAGATTAAACAGATTTACTTACATAACTATACAGAGTGAGGTCAGAAACACTGCAGAGCTCCATCTCTGGCCAGAGATGGAACGGGGGGAAGGGGAAGTTTGTGCATGCACAATGCCAGCATGCTGGAAGCATGCAGCTCAGGCTCCATGCATGCATGGCCCCAAGGACACTGCTCTGAAGACTCCGATTCACGGTGCAAAGGCGCACCAACACCTGATGTGGCGCACCCCTGGGGACATCTCTCAAAGAAGAAGTAATATGTCAAAACATCTTATTTCCTGTAAGTTCTTGGAATATATTTGGGAAAACATTTTTTGTTTCAAGAAGTAGAGGAAGTAACAAGTGGACAGCCCTTTTAGACTTGATTTTTATCAAAAAGTAATTGGTAGTGAATTAAAGATGAAAAGCAATTTCAGTGAAAGCGGTCATGAAACAGTAAAGTAATGATTCTGAGGAAAAGAAGAAGTGAAAGCAGCAGAATAAGGACAATGGACTTCACAAAAGCAAACTAAGAGACTTGGTAGGTAAGGTCCCTCCGGAAGAAAATCTAAGCAATAGAGTACAGAAAACCAACAGTTAAGACTGTATAAAAAGGTGCAACTGCAAACTATCCTGATGTGAAAGGAAGGTAGCAAAAATGGTAAAAAACAAACAAGGCACTCTCAGAAGCTCTTTAATGACTTGAAAAATCCAAACAGAAATCCTAAACAAGAATAGAAATATAGAAAAATTGCTAAGAATGAATACAAAAGATTGATACAAGTATATACAAAAATAGAAAGTTTAAAGGCACAAAATAAGATACATGTAGCAGAAGACATGCAATGAACTAGAAAAAGTTCCTTTAAATCATTAGGAGAAAGAGAAAGACAAAGAGAAAAGTATTAATCCTTTAGGGTATGTCTACACAGCAAAGCTACTTCTAAATAACTTCCCTAGCATCTACACAAGCCAACTGCTATTTCGAAATTAATTCAAAACAGCGGAGGGCTTATTTCAAAATTGGTAAATCTCATTCCACGAGGCATAGCGCCAATTTTGAAATTGCTATTTCAAAATAAGCGCTGTGTAGATACTTATTTTGAAATAGGGGGCCTTCTGCCCTTCCCAGGGTGCCTGGTTCCGGCTGGCCTTAAATGTGATTCAGTGTCCAATCAGTGTGGCTGAGCTTTTTGAAAATAGAAAAAAGCTATTTCGAAATGCATTGTGTGTACACGCATTATTTTGAAATAACATTTCAAAATAACTATTTCGAAATTGGATATTTCGAAATAATGCAGTAGTGTAGACATACCCTTACTTAGTAGGGAAAATGATCTAACAATGAATGACATCAAGAAGGCTGAGGTCTAGGACAGGAAGTTACTCACCCTGTGAAGTAACGATTGTTCTTCGAGATGTGCCCCGTGGGTGCTCTACTAGAGGTGTTGGGTCCTGTCCCGGTGCCGCGGCTCGAGATTTCTCATAGCCGTGCTTCGCCGGCTCACGCATGCATGCTTCCCCAGCGAGGCGTTCACACCTTTGATCAGCCGTGCGCGAGCTGGCAACCATCAGTTCCTCTCACCCGCTCATCTGAAAGAAACAAATAAACAATTCCGGAGCAGGGAGGAAGGTTGGGTCGTGGAGCACCCATGGGGCACATCTCAAAGAACAATCGTTACTTCACAGGGTGAGTAACTTCCTCTTCTTCGAGTGGCCCCGTGGGTGCTCCTCTCTAGGTGACTCCGGAGCAGTACCTAGGACAGAGTTAGAGCGCTGCGGAATCAAGACTACCAGCATAATTAAGTAATGCTATGGCCACAGAAGAGTCTGAAACAAACTGATTGATTATAGCATAATGCTTCATAAAAGTCACATTAGAAGACCATGTTGCTGCTCTGCAAATGTCACAAAAAGACACTCCGCTCAGAAAAGCTGTGGTCGTAGCTGAAGCCCTCGGAAGAGAAGGGAGAGGCTTCCCTCGTAGCGAGTGACACATGGATATACATGAAACTATCAGCCTGGAGATGCACTGATAAGATAGAGGTTGTCCCTTTGAACGGTGTGCTAATGATACTATTATACGGTTTGTCTTTCTAAAAGCCCGCGTTCTATCAATGTAAAATGCTAAGGATCTCCTCACGTCCAATGTGTATAGCAGCGCTGCTTGTGTTGAGGTATGGGGGTTAGGCGAGAAACATGGTAAAACCACCGGCTCATTTATATGGAATTCAGAAGAAACCTTCAGAATAATCGCCGGATAGGTCCTCAACGTCACCGAATCCTTGGAAAAAATTGTATATGGAGAAAAGGCCATAAAAGCTGCTCTCTCACTCACTCTGCGAGCAGATGTGAGGGCTAGGAGGAAGAGAAGCTTGACAGTAAGTACGTACAACAGTACTGTAGCCAAGGGCTCAAAGGGAGGACGAGTCAAAGTTTGTAGGACTAGATCCAAGTTCCATAGAGGAGAAGGAGGTCTCTACAGAGGATTAAGGTTCGAGAGCCCCTTCAAAAATCTTTTTGTAATGGGGTGCACAAACAAGGAGACATCTCCATCCCTACGATGGAACACATTAATTGCTGCCAAATGTACTCGCAGAGATGTGACTGCCACGCTGTTGTCATTCAGTTGCAAGAGGTATTGTAATATACAAGGTAGAGTTGCAGAACGAGGATCTACATCATTATCCACGCACCATGCCTGGAACCTGGACCACTTACCTGTATAAGCTGATCAGGTAGATTGTTCCCTACTATGCATTAAGACTTCCCTGACCCGCTGAGAACAGGACTGCTCGGAGATGGTAAACGAACAAGCATCCACGCCGTGAGGTGCAAAACTTCGGGTCTCAGGTGACTGAGAGATCCGTTGTCTTGAGTCAACAGAGTCAGAACAAAAGGCAGAGGATAAGGTGCTCTCACTGACATACAGTGGAACATTGGAAAAAAAGGCTGATGAGCCCACGCCAGAGCTCAAAGGATTACTCAGGCTCTGTCTGTGTTGATCTTCTCAAGAACCTTGGAAATTAAGACTAATGGGGGAAAGGCATATAGTAATGACCTTCCCCAGTGGAGAAGGAAGGCGTCCCCCAGAGAGTGATGTCCTATTCCGGCTCTTGAACAATAGGTGGGACATTTCATATTGTGTTCCGTTGCGAATAAATCTATAGCTGGAAATACAAGTCAGTACGTCCGTTCAAATCTCCCACTCGTGGTCGTGAGGGAAACGCCTGCCAAGAGAGTCTGCTATTAAGTTGTCGACACCTGGAAAATACGAAGCTGTTAGAATAGTGTTGTTGGTGATACGCCAATTCCATAATCGAATGCTCTCCGCACAAAGAGAACGAGGCCGGAACCTCCTTGTCTGTTGATATAAAACATGGTCGACACATTGTCCATCAAAATCCTGGTAGTTGTATTCTGAATCTGTGACCAAAAATGCTTGCAAGCATGGCGTACCGCTCTCAACTCGAGGCCATTGATATGCAATAGCATTTCCTGTGTCGACCATCGTCCCTGGACTGTGCCACTGTTATGTGAGCCCCCCAACCCATTAGGGAAGCATCTGTTGTTATCTGTTTTGTAGGTTTTGTAGGAAATGGGACGCCCGCAAGAAGATTGGCCAGGTTTACCCACCACTGTAGGGACTCCCAGACATGCTGCGGCACCTATTGGCCTGTGAACACTGTGCTTTGCTGGAACGTAAACGGTGGCCAGCCAGTGCTGGAGGCAATGAAAACGTAACCTTCCGTTGTGTACTACGACGGTGGCAGCAGCCATATGCCCCATCAACTGTAGATAGACATGCGTGGGAATTGTCGGAGCGTGTACTACAGTGTGCACCAGATCTTTGATTGCCGTAAAACATTCCGTTGGTAAGTATGCTCGTGCCATGGTGGAATCAAGTCATGAGCCTATAAAAACAAGGTTCTGGGATGGAACTAGTGATGACTTCTTCACGTTTATGACAAGACCCAGAGCAGCAAATGTGCTGGACACTGTTTGAACCATATGACATGTTTCCGAAAACGTTGTGCCTCTGATGAGGCAATCGTCCAAATATGGGAAGATTGTCACTCCCAATCTGCACAGATAGGCTGCAACCATTGCCAATGTTTTGGTGAAAACCCTGGGAGCCAGACCAAAGGACAGGACTTTGTATTGATAGTGCTCGTTCCCCAATTGAAAACGGAGGAAACGTCTGTGAGCCACGTGGATAGCTATGTGGAAATAAGCGTCTTGCAAGTCGAGGACTACAAGCCAATCCCCTTTGTTCAACGACGGAATGATAGTTGTTAAGGTTACCATCTTGAAACGAAACTTCCGAAGGTGCCGATTTAGCTTTCGAAGGTCTAGAATGGGTCTCCAGCCTCCTGAATTTTTGGTGTGAGAAAATATCGGGAATAAAAGCCTTTTCCCCAGAACTGCTTGGGAACTCTCTCTATTGCCCTAATGTCGAGCAAAAGTTGAACTTCCTGTTGTAGCAGTTGCTCGTGAGATGGGTCCCTGAAAAGGGATGGGGCAGAGGGAGTGGTAGGAGGAAATAGAGAAAAAGGGAATGGAAAGACCGGACTGCACTACTTCTAGTACCCATCTGTCCGTGGTGATGTCGGACCAACGATGGTAAAATGACCGTAGGCAATGATGAAAAAGATGGATAGTCTTGTCTTCCGTGTTGATTGCAGGTAGCTGGCTTGCATCATCAACAGACAAGTCAAATTTGCTGTTTAGTTGATGATTGATTGGTGGAACGGCCCTGTTGGGGTTGTTTGCGCTGAGGACGTTGTATAGGGCGTTGATTGTTGAAGGAATGTGATTGTTGTCTGGAGAAATTAAAATCATATCTTCATTGATAAGGAAAATAACGTCTACGTTTGAAGGAGGAAGTGTACATCCCAAGTGTACGTAGAGTGGTGCGTGAATCTTTTCCCGAGTGGAGGACTTCGTCGGTGTTCGTCGCAAAAAGCTTAAGCTTTTCAAACGGTAGGTCCTCAACCTTGCTTTGCATCTCCTTTGGGGCTCCTGCAGATGACAGCCATGATGATCTCCTCATGGCAATACCTGTGGCAGTAGCTCTAGCCATGACCATGGCTATTTGCAGTGCTGTACGACATGATGTGTACCCTTCTTGGACTATTGCCTTCAAGAATGGCTTCTCGTTGTCCGGGAGATGATGAAGTAACTCCGCTAATTTGGAATAATTATCGAAATTATGATAGACAGATGGGCCAAATTATTTGTGATGCGCAGTAGAAGTGTGGCTGAGGAGTAGACCTTCCTACCAAAAATGTCCAATTTTTTTTGTCCTTGTCCGGAAGCGTATTTTTGTACTGTGGCACTTTAGCCCTACGTTGTGCTGCGTCCACTACTAACGAGTTAGGCTGAGGATGATTGAACAAGAAGTCCAATCCTTTTGTCGGTACAAAATATTTCCTGTCGGCCTTTTTACTCGTAGGTGTAACCAATGTTGGGGTCTGCCATATCTCATCTGCCACTTCCATGATCGCATCATCAATAGGTAAGGCGATCTTTGCACGTTGCTGTGGACGGAGGTTTTTCAAGAGACGGTGCTTTTTAACCAGAACGTCCATTAGCTGTATTTCCTGAGTGCCCGCCACACGTTTAAAGAGGTCTTGGAATTGTCTCAGATCATCCGTTGAAAAGACGTCAGCTGGAAATATCGCCTCATCCAGAGATGACTAGGAGCAGTCTGCTGGAGAAGTTTCCAGTTTGGGGTCTTCAACATCAGACAACTGCCCCTCTTCCGGCTCGGACTGGTCTACTTGGATTGTTAGACTCTTAGATGGAGAAGGTGAGTCTAGGTGCTGTGATTGATGAGGTAAGTATTTTGCACTCAATAGTTGACAAATGCAAGAGGATCCCCTACAGGAGGACGACATACGATCACACTGGGGACGATCATCATATGGTCTATGGTAGCTGTCATAATAACGCTCAGAACGCAATGGGGAGGAGTGGTGTGAGGAGCGTGCACTACCATGCTGGATATAATAGACGTGGCATGGGGAGCTTCTACCAGGCTCGTATCTTGAGGATCGACCGTGTGAATGGGACCGTGAACAGGACCGACATGTTTCTAGATACACTGTGTCCCTATAATTATGCTGTCCATACATGACCCATGTAGGAGAAACACTATAGTCACAACAGGGACCGTACCTTCGCGGTGAAAAATCTGGAGACAGGGATCTGTCTCTATAATGAATCTTTGATAATGCCTTCCTATGTAGGGAGGTGTCTTCCGCCCTAACAGCCACAGGAGAGCCAGACACCGAACAGCAGTGGAGCGGTGCCGGGGAAAGCAGCTGTTGCTGCGTTGATGCTGGTGCTGACAGAGTGTCCGGTGCCAGAGTCAGCAGTGGTGCTGGGGCTGAGGCACCAAGACCTTCTGCCTCGGAGCCCGGTGCCAGAGGAGATGGTGCCGTAGAGCACAGTACCGCCATAAGCGGGGCCAGTGAGGCAGGTGCTGTTATAGCTGGTGCCGCTGAAGCTGGTGCAGAGCAGCTGGTCAATTGCGGCACTGCCGTCAATTTCACAGAGTGCTCAGCTGAGGTCGGTGCAGACTCGCCATCTAGCTGCGGCACTGCTCCTGATGACGGCGCCGAAGCTGCTCTTGCTCTCGGCAGTGGGGGCTCTGTGATGGCTGCCCCAGCAGATTGTCCAGACCCCCCGGGGGTCATTTTGGATGCCCCTGAAGCCGTTGCAGCTGCTGAAGGAAGGGATCGTGCTAGGGACAGCTTTGAGCGCTTTGAGCCGGCTGGTCCCGGGGAAGCCGCCTGGTCCCGGGGAAGCCGCCTGGTCCCGGGGTAGCCACCCTGCATTTTTGTTCAAGGGCTTTTGTGGCTGCAGAAGGGATCGGGTCAGGCTGCAATGCCTTCCCGAACATCAGCATTCTTATTTTCATCTCCCGCTCCCTCCGGGCTCTCGATGTTAATTTTCTACAGTGAGAGCACTTCGAGGACATGAGCTTCCCTCAGGCACCTAATGCAGGTGTCATGGCCGTCAGCCACTGGCATGTGCTCACGGCATGCCAAACACTTTTTAAAACCAGTCGATCCAGGTATTTTCAAAATGAGTCTAAGGGACCTACTGTTTTTTTATCAGGCTTCCTGCTTCTAATGTACTTAAAAAACATTTTGCTATTTCTTTTTGCATTTTTGGCTAGCTGTTCCTCAAAATCTTTTTTTGCTTTTCTTATTATATTCTTACACTTGATTTGACAGTGTTTATGTTCCTTTCTATTTATCTCACTAGGATTGGACTGCCACTTCTTAAAAGATACCTTTTTGTCCCTCACTGCTTCTTTTACGTGGTGGTAAAGCCACGGTGACTCTTTTTTAGGTCTCTATGTTTTTTAATTGGGGTATACATTTAAGTTGGGCTTCTATTATGGTGTCTTTAAAAAGTTTCCATGCAGCTTGCAGAGATGGCTCTAGTCACTGTGCCTTTTAATTTCTGTTTAACTATCCTCCTCATTTTTGTGTAATTCCCCTTTTTGAAATTAAATGCCAGAATGCTGGACTGCAGAGGTGTTCTTCCCACCACTGGAATGTTAAATGTTTATTATATTATGGTCACTATTCCCAAGAGGTCCTGTAATGGTTATCTCCTGGACCTGATCCTGCGCTCCACTCAGGACTAAATCGAGAATTGCCTCTCCCTTGTGGGTTCCTGTACCAGCTGCTCCAAGAAGCAGTCATTTAAGCCATTGAGAAATTTTATCTCTGCTTCTCTTCCTGAGGTGACATGTATCCAGTCAATATGGGAATAATTAAAATCCCCCATTATTATAGAGTTCTTTATTTTGGTAGCCTCTCTAATCTCCTCAGCATTTCAATGCAGTATTGCTATCCTGGTCAGGTGGTCTATAATATATCCCTACTGCTAAATTCTTATTATTGGAGCATGGAATTAATATCCATAGCGATTCTATTCAACATGTTAATTCATTTAATATTTTTATTTCATTTGATTCTACATTATCTTTCACATACAGTGCCACTCCGCTACCCACACGGCCTGCTCTATCCTTCCGATATATTTTATAGCCCGGTATGATTGTGTCCCACAGATTTTCCTCATTCCACCAGGTTTCAGTGATGCCTATTATGTCTATCTCCTCCTTTAATACGAGGTATTCTAGTTCACCCATCTTATTAGTCAGACTCCTAGCATTTGTGTAGAAGCACTTTAAAAATTTGCCACTGTTTGTCTGCCCTTCCCTGATGTATTGGATTCCTTTATATGAGGTACTCAAACACAATTAACAACAAGATAGAAAGGAATGCAAGACAAAATCAGGAAAGAATGGGTTAAATAATATTTAGAAAACTTAGATGTACTTAAGACAGCAGGGCCTAACAAAATTCATCCTGCAGTACTTGACAAACTAACTGAAGCAATCTTGGCACCAGGAATAATTATTTTCAAGAATTCAGAAGATGAGTTAGGTCCCAGTGGAGTATAAAAGGGCAAATATAGTACCAATCTTTGAAAGGGGGAACAAAGATGACCTGGGAACTTATAACTCAATCAATCTAATTTCAATACATGGAAAGGTACTGGAACAAATTATTAAATAATCAATTTGTAAGTATGTACAGAATAAACCAGGTTATACAGAAGAGCCAAGAAGAAATAATTTCAAGAAGAAATTATTTCAAAGCAACCTAATTTCCTTCTCTGGCAAGATTACTGGCTTATTAGATAGAAAAGAAATAGCAGAAATGTTATATCTTGATTTCAGTAAGGCTTTTGACACAATCAAACATGAGGTTCTCATAAGCAAGCTAGAGAAAAGTGGTCTAAATGAAATTACCTTAAAGTAGGAACAAATGGTTTAAAAGACAATACTCAAAGACCAGTTATCAATGGTTCCCTGCGAGGTTGGCAGGTTTTATCTACTAGGATACGTCTACACAGAAGCATTATTTCGGAATAACTAACAATATTCCAAAACAACAAAGAGTGTGTGTACACAGCAAACCATTATTTCGAAATAATGGCAAGCTGGAGGAGTTCTTGCTCCAACTCCTGTAACCCTCATTTCACAGGGACTATGTCTACTCTTCCGGATTTTGCTGGTAGAGAGTATGGAAATGAAGTGCTGATTAGCATTTTGTTGTGCTTCATTTGCATACCCTATTCAACCCATTTTTGCGCAAGGGGTTTTTGTGCAAAAACAAGCAGTGTGGACATTTCCTTTTTGCGCAAAATCCCCTTTTTGGGCAAGATTCTTATCCCTCTCTTATCCTGGAGAGGGATAAGGAAGTTGTGCAAAAAGGGGGTTTTGCACAAAAAGGAAACGTCCATTCTGCTTGTTTTTGCACAAAAACCCCTTGTGCAAAAACGTCTCAAATAGATTATGCAAATGAAGCTCAACAAAATACTAATCAGTGCTCCATTTGCATACTCTCTGCTAGCAAAAGCCAGCAGTGTAGACAAAGCCAAGGAGTAAGGGAAGTCAAAGGAAGAGTGTTCTTCCTTCGACTTCCTGCTGTGTAGACAGCACCAAAAGCCAAAATAAGCTATTTCGACTTCAGCGTCACAATTGACATAGCTGAAGCTGTTTAGCTTAATTCAACTTTTTCCCTGCTATGTAGATGTACCCCATGTCTCCTATAGCCTTGGTATTAGTTAATATTGTCATTTTTGTTTTAGGTGGGTGGAAAGGATGTTTATAAAAATTGTAGATGACACTAGGTGGGAAGGGGCTGCAAGTACTTTGGAGGACAGGATTAAAATTAATGAAAGACCTTGACAAACTGGAAAATTGGTCTGAATTCAATAAGATGAAATTCAATAAAGACAAGTATAAAGTACTTCACTTAGGAATGACACATCAAATGCACAACTACACAATGAGGAATAACTGGATAAGCAGGAGTAATGCTGAAAATTATCTGAGGGCTACAGTGGATCAAAACTGAATAAGAGTCAACAGTGTAATGCATTTGCAAAAAAAGCTAACATTCTGGGGCATATTAACAGGAGGCATTGTATGTAAGGCATGGGAGGTAACTGTCCTGCTCAGCTTGGCACTGGTGACATCTCAGCTAGAGTAATGTCCATTCATTTGTGCCACACTTAAAGAAAGATGTGGGAAGAGAGAGAAAGTTATCAGAGTGGAGAAACAAAAAATGACAAAAAGTTTAGAAAACCTTACCTATGAAAGAATTGGGCATACTTAGTCTAAACAGGAAAAAACTGAAGGGGGAACTGATAAGTCTTCAAATATGTTAAATGCAACTGTTATAAAGAGTATGATAACTGATTCGTTTCCAATTGATAGAAAGTTAAAGAAGTAAAAGGCTGCAGCCAGAGTAATTTAGGTTACATATTAAGGAAAGCCTTCCTAACTGCACAGACAATTAAGTTCTGGATTAAGTTACCAAGGGAGGCTGTGGAATTTCCATCAGAGCAGTGAGCTGGACTTGGGTCATTTGGGGTGCGTCTACACTGACCTGTAGCTCAAAATAAGCTACGCAATCTGAGCTACACAAATTGTGTAGCTCATTTCAAGTTAATTTTGAAATAGACTCATAGACTTTAAGGTCAGAAGGGACCATTATGATCATCTAGTCTGACCCCCTGTACAGTGCAGGCCACAGAATCCCACCCACCCCTCCCAGAATAATCCTCTCATCAATATCTCAGATATTGATGCATTCAAATACCTTGAAGACCCCAAGATGCAGAGAATCCTCCAGCTGTGATCTGTACCCCATGCTACAGAGGAAGGCGAAAAACCTCCAGGGCCTCTGTCAATCTACCCTGGAGGAAAATTCCTTCCCGACCCCAAATATGGCGATCAGCTAAACCCTGAGCATGTGGGCAAGACTCACCAACCAGACACCCAGAAAGTTCTCTATAGTAACTCCTATCATCCCTCCATTGATCTATTTCCCACTGATAAGGAATGGTCAATTAGTTACCAAGATCATGTTATCTCATCAAACCATCCCCTTCATAAACCCATCTAGTTTAATCTTGAAACCAGATAGATCTTTTGCCCCAACTACTTTCCTTGGAAGGCCGTTCCAGAACCTCATTCCTCTAATGGTTAGAAACCTTCGTCTAATCTCAAGTCTAAACTTCCTACTAGCCAGCTTATATCCATTTGTTCTTGTGTCCACATTGGTATTAAACTTAAATAATTCCTCTCACTCCCTGGTATTTATCCCTCTAATATATTTAAAGAGTGCAATCATGTCCCCCCCTCAGCCTTCTTTTGGTTAAGGTAAACAAGCCATGCTCCTTGAGTCTCCTTTCACAAGACAGGTTTTCCATTCCTCGGATAATCCTAGTAGCCCTTCTTTGTACCTGTTCCAGTTTGAATTCATCCTTCTTAAACATGGGAGACCAGAACTGCACACAGTATTCCAAATGGGGTCTCACCAATGCTTTTTATAATGGCACTAACACCTCCTTATCCCTACTGGAAATACCTCGCCTAATACATCCCAAGACCATATTAGCCTTTTTCACGGCCATGTCACAATGGCGACTCATAGTCATCCTATAATCAACCAGGACTCTGAGGTCCTTCTCCTCCGCCGTTACTTCCAGCTGATGTGAGTCAGAATAGAGAGTTATTCTAAAACATCCCTTACTCCTTGTGGAACGAGGTTTACAGTGACGTCGGAATAACGAGCCCTTTACATTTTGAAATAACAGGCTTGCTCAAAAGATGCAGAATAGCTGTTTTGGGATACTGGAAGTATCCCAAAATAGCTATGCAGTGTAGATGTAGCCCAGGTCATTTTTTGAACTCCTTTCCAGCCTCATATTGTTACTATTCTCTGATTCACTTTGACTTGCAAAAGTCTCTCTATTTGGTTTCCATATAGATGGGGGGGATAAGTCATACTCTGGCAGACACTCCCCATGAACTATGTAGTTCAGTGGTTCCACTCTTGTGCATTAGTTTTTGTAGGACTGGAACTGAAAGTTTTGAAATGTATTACAAACTCTCACAAAGCCAAATTTCATTATTTTTTAAAATGACTAGGAGAAATATTTACATATGTCCATACGTATGATAAACTTCTACTTAGGTGCCCAATCAAGATTCACAATAAATATTATGCAAAATCCCTGTGCAAAAGACTACAGAATAAGTTTAGACTATGTCATCTCTGGAAGTAGCAAGTTTCAAATCCTGGTATTGCTTAATGCTATTTTGGGAAGGAGATATGTACAGAAGTACTGTAACAGGACTGGTAACAAGAGGACAGGTTTAAACTAAAATGAACAATCAATGAAGTAAAAAATTGCTTTATGCTGAAACTGGAATTTGTGAGCGTGCATGGCTAGGTGCACTGAATTTAATAGAAAATGACCACTGTGCAAATGTCAGAAATATCCTCCAGCCATCTCTCTCCCAAATAGTTTGTAAAAATTAACAAGTAATTCAATTTTAAAAATTCCTTCTTTTTTCTGTGGTTATGAGCAAAGTCAGAGAGCAGCTACTTTGCACTCAGTAGTCCCAAAGAAAACACATTGATGGCTCATTTATTCTGAAATTATTAGAATTTAGAACAATGCATTTTTATTCATGCAATTGTCTCCACAAAAAGTAGAGTACAAATATTAAAGAATCTGTAACTAATGTAATCTAATGCAATTTTTTAATTCACAAAGTATTAGCAAAAAGCATTCATGCCTCCCTTCATTTTAGCAAAAAGCTAGTATAATTTTATCAACTCTGACTACTGAAGTGAATGGAAGATACTTCTACATATCTAAGGGTTTTGTTGAGCTTCACAACTTTAAACTTCTTTTTGTTAAAAAAGTATTATTCTTAACTTTTATTTATAATTTAAAAATAACTAAAATGGTTTGATATCAGAATTAGAGATCTAGGATCAAATTCTTCTTTTTGTATGCTGCATATCTCAGATCCTTGCACAACTTCTGTAATCAATCACAGCTCTGTCATGTAATTAATATGAATATTGATTTGTTATTAATATAGTAGTATCAAACACTTTATATCTGTGCAGTGGAAGATGGGTGCCTCCTGATTTGCGCAGAAAAAAGTCAGCTAAAGAGGTGGGCAACATAAGCAACATTTATCTTCTTGAAAGTAAGCTCCTGAAAAAAAAGAGTTTGAAATTTAAAAATGAAGCATAGCATATTCTCAGAATCCCTTAATCCCAACCCTAGGAATACTTTGCATTTTTATTAGTAAATCCTACTATATAGAGACATTAATGAAGACATGACTCAAATCAGGACTTACATTGTACACTGAAAATCGTTAAAGAGAAAATATAGCTACAGATAGCAGTTAGAATATTCCTATTGCAATGGTATATTATCTCCTTGAATAGAGAACATTTGACATTCTTTAACTAACAGCCAATTTTGGGAAGCACAATAATTTTCATATAAAAGAGAAACTACATTCTTGTTTTAAAGAATCCTATTAAATGTGTTTAAATTACACCAGTATTTTCACATTTAATAATATATGAAATTATATATGACATTAGTAATAAAAAACTTTTTGCATGATATGCACTCCAGTACTTTACATGGGAAAAGGGAAAAAGATTAACAATACTCTTGTAGCAACAAAGAACACATTTGCAGCAAACCATATGTATAATTTCAAAAGATCAAAACAGAATTAACTCATATACACCAGAAGATTTGAATGATGTCTTATCTGTATTATTTGTGAGCTACAGCAAAACATCAGAGTTGCCAGCACCAGAGTTATGAACTGACCAGTGAACACACATTTGGAATCAGAAGTACAAAATCAGACAGCAGCAGAGACAAAAAACAAACAAACAAACGAGACAAAAAAAAGCCAATATGACGCATTACATGTTTAAAGTAAACTACTAAAAAAATAAAAGGATAGTTTTAAAAAGATTTGACAAGGTAAGGAAACTGTTTCTGTGCTTGTTTCATTTAAATTGAGATATTTAAAAGCAGAATTTTCTTCTGCATATTAAAGTTTGAAAGTTGTATTAAGTCACTGTTCGGTTGTGAACTTTATAACTCTGAGGTTAAACTGAATGCGACAATCATAAGTTTAGTTTTCTTCAACAGTTGTTGATAGCTACAATATTTATTTTGCTTCAGTTTTATGTAATCTTACCATTAAAAAGAAATAAAAAGTATGTTTTACAAATATTTTGCCATCAACCCAAATTAGTTGCAATGAGAAGATAATCAACACAAATTATACCTCCAGACCACAGAAAGACTTCTATTCCTCTTCATTTCAAACATAAATTAAACTACAAAATACATATTTACAAGTCTCAGATGCCTTTTCAATTAACATTATTTACATTGTGTGTCTGCTTTATTTTCCACTTAAATGTAAACGTTCTCAAAGCCATGTTATAAAACAGACATTAATGAGCTGACTAGATCAAAAAGAAACTCATTACTTCTATCTTTATAAAACTTGTCTTGCTTTATAAAGACATCAAGTCTTTGTTTTACAGCTCATAAAATGTAAATCTTACCAGCTAAAGTACCTTTTATTGAATCTTAGTTTCTTTCTAAAATGTCAGAAGAACAGGTACTTCAATACCACAAAAAGATAGCACACAGCACTTGTCCACACTAACTGTCAGGCAACAGCTGCTCCGTTTAAAGCTACAAACTGGCAAAATACATAACTCACATGCTTTGTGTAAGCCATGAAGAAGACATGCATTTGGCTCACTTGCTAAAAGGTCAGGTTACCACCTCCCTAGATAAAAGTTGAAATACTGGGACTCATATGGGAGGAAGTTTGACACTTAAAGTCTACCAGACATCCTGCTAGGATTGAGCCTTTGAATTTGATAACCCAATTATAAATAAAATCTGTTTTAATCGTGTTACATTTTTGTACTTGTGTCTTATATATGAAATAAGGTTGTTTACTCACTACACTGCACAAGTGAAATTTATTTTTATCGATGCTATTAAAGTAGGCAAACGGTAATTGTTACAGGGCCCACAACATCACAGAACCCTCAAGCAGCAAAGCACAGCAACATAGGCAAGTCCTGCCTTGGCTACTCCTTCAGACCTGAGTTACCCACTTTTTTTTTACCGCAGACCAGAAAGTAGCTATCTCTCCCCCCAAAAAAGAAATAATGTCCCTCACAAAGTCACAGTTATGTCTGTTTCTGAATGTCGCTTGATTAATATAAGTGCATCTTTTCACAGGCCCCTTAAAGTGAAACAGTTCGCAAAACACCAACTAAAATCAGTTAAAAAGGTGTTCACCATTTAAATGTCTCTATCCCAGCTCCCCTGTACCACAAGCTCACCTACCTAAGGAGCAAAAATCCTTGTTTCATAATACCTTTGCCACTATTCCAGGGCCTCTACCATTCTGGCCATTCTCTAAGCACCTTACAAGTCCTCTGCTACAATCCTCTCCTCAAGACTTCTGTGAGAAAGCATCCCAGTCCCATCCTCCACACTTCCTTTGCCTGTGAGTCCTACCCATCATAGTCCTCCAGAACCATCCAGTTCTCTTGGGTTTGGCCTGCTTCTGGCTCTGGCTAAGCCAGATCTTCCCCTCTCCTGAAAGCCTTCTGCTACATAGGATTCCCAGTCCTGTTTCATCAACCAGACCTGTCTCATCAACTCTCTTCTGTTCTTTCTTAATTACCATTCTGCCCCTCCCCTTGCATCAGCTCCTAGCTCAGGGCTGGGCAAAATATGGCCTGGAGGCTGGATCCGGCCCGCCAAGCCACTGGATTGGGCCCAGTGGGACACATGCAGCCCATCAGCCACAGGTTGCACAGCACTGTTTTTAGCACTCCAAAGCATGTAGATTAGGTGTGTGTTTTTTTAATTACAGGACTTCCTGCCTGAAACTGCCAATATGTATCCCCATTCCAATTTTATTAATAAAGTGATATGGCATCAACTTAGACACTTTGACAGCCTAGGAGCCAAAGTAGTTATTTGTATAGCTTAGAAAAGTGTGTGTGTGTGGGAGGGAAGACCCTTGATGAATTTTTCAGCAAATCTGATTCACTGTAAAAATAATATTAATATTTATAAAGAGAGAGCCATCTCTTAGACTGCATTTACATTAGCAAATTACACAAATATCATAATTCTCCATTGGTCACAGCTATAGTAGTATTTTTATTTCTGTTTCATTACATTCCAACTTTTACCACTGCTACAAACAGCAGAACTACAAAAGTGGAAAATCAGTTTTATAACATTAGATAGGGTGGAGAAGACTTAAGGAGAGAACGCCGCCATAAGAAACTTAGGGCTGCCAGATGGTTTCAACAAAAATACCGGACACACTTGACATTACATCACAATCTACATTACATCTTATTTAGAAAATACCGGACATTTATATTTTATCAATTTGTTTCCCAAACAGAAAGCTCAAATACTGGACTGTCCCGTTCAAAACCGGACACCTAGCAACTCTAAAGAAACTTCTCTCAATTTCCCCTATAAGTTCAAGAAAACTACCCCGAAATGGAACTCAAACACTTAAACGTGATTTGCTTATATGCTGCATGTATTTGTTTGTTTGAAGAAACCTCTTTTGACTTTTTGGTATGGAATTGGAAATTGAGCCTTGCATTAAAAATGCCATGTTTTGGTTTCTTAGATCTGTACTTAAATATCTGATGTGGTTTCAATGCTACAGTTGAAGATTATTAAATATATATCCCGGAGGAATTTATATTAAATATTTCAATGCAAGATTCATCATAGAAGTAAAGGAGAGAGACAATTACGTTAATGAAAAATTAAAAAAATAAATTTTAGTTCATTATTTCTCTACTGATAGAGAATAAAAATAGCTCATTGCAGACATTTTGAGTGATTACAGAATAATTGGTAGAAGAATATTAGATTTATTTGGAAAGCAAATGTCTGTTTGAAAGGCTAAAGAACATTCAGAATCTCATTTGGTTTTTATATGAAAACTGTATAGAATACTTTATAATTTAACGAAAAGCACAAATTAGTGTCCCACATATTTTATCTGATCATAAATAAATTAAATATTTACTGTAAATGTAGTGTTGATTTCTTTCTCATTTGTTTACTGAACCAAAACCTCAAGGGAAACTTTACTGATGATTCAAAGTCTTGAGATCCTTAGGATTTTTTGTTTGGGGATTTTGTTTTGCTTTGTTTTTGCTTCTGACTGACAAGCTAACAGCTAACATAAACATACCAAGCAAGTTCTATTCTACACTATAAATGTTCCCATGGACATTACTTTTACAAATCTTATTCAAATGAGTTTTTAGGCTTTTAAAATAATACAAAATATAAATATGCTTTAAAAGATTAACTAATGTACTAAAAATTCCATTTTTTCAGACCAATTAAACTTCATAAAATGTACAAACTTTCATTTTAAAATTAACTTCAGCATTTGCACATATTATAGATCTCTTAGTCATGGCCCACTCATATCAACAAATCCTTTATTCCACAAGTGAATTTCTTTTATTTTTATAAGAAAACTGTAGAGAATATCTTAGAATTCAACCAAAAGCACATATTAGTACTCATATATTTTCTCTGATCATAAATAAATTAGGTTTTTATTATTGTAGTGTTGATTTATTTCTCATTTGTTAGATGAACCAAAACTTCAAGGGAATTTTTAGTGATGACTCAAAGTCTTGAAGTCTTTGGAGTTCCTTCCAAGAGAGGAAATCTAATATGGTCAGACTCATGCCCTGCATAAGCTACCTTCTGCTGGTAGAAACAACGGCTAAAGATCCTACTAAAAAAATGCCTAAAGCAGCAGCGGACTTAGCTACACAAAGACAGCACCTTCTCTGCCTGAGCCTTAGCAGGGAAAGGGGTAAGGAGGGGCTCAAGGCAGGTGATGGGGGTGGCTGCTGTCTTCTCCCTGGTGGCAGCCTAGGGCAGAGGGGACTACACACCCCACCCATCGGCTTGTCCCTGGAAGATAGCAGGGGCTCTCTCTCCCTGGCTTCTCCCAGAGCATGGAGAGCTTGTGAGGGCTATCTTTTGGGCAGTGGGGCCCCACTTACCTGATCTTCTGTCAGGGAAGATGGCAGAGAACCAGCCCTGCTGATCATTCCCTTGCTGGTATGGCTGCCCCAGTAGACACCCCGCAGGACAGCTCTGCCCTGCGGGGTTGCTGCCCTCAGTAGTTACTCTCATATCACGTCTCCGAACAGCAATCATCCCTTTGCACGTTATGAAATCATCCCTTTGCACGTCTCCCAGGGCTTCCAATTTTCCTGACCTTGCTTTAAGTTACAGTAACATGAAGCTCCATACCAAATTTGGTGGATCTAGCTCATAACATTTAGGAGGCATTCTTAAATAAATGGACTCACAGACAGACACATAGACAGAGACACACATTAAAATATCTGTATTTATACATATAGATCGTGTAGATTTTGACAAGACATGGTAACTTTCAGTAAAAATATGTTTCTGGTTCATTTGACAGAGAGTGTGAAATGTCTCTTGAACGCATATCCAAAATTGTGACAACTTATTAAGAGACCTTTAACTCCTATCTCATCAATATTTGTCAACATCTTTTATACAGCAGATATCTTTTCTACCATCTTTTATACAGCATATCCTAAAGTACTTTGCAATCACCCAAAACAACACAAAAAGTAACTGTGTTGACCTAGATAAAGAACACCAAATTAATCTAATATATAAAGGAGAATGTTCGTGTGCTAATAACTTGGACGCTATAAGAGCTACCGCAACCAAACTTTGCATGGGATAACCTTTTATCCAGGAGAAGATTGTAAGGTACTGTGGGAGGTAAGAGATGAGAGATCGACGCCTCTCCCCTGGGCTGCACAGAGCTTGGCAGTGCGGGGAGAAGCGGCTTCCCGGGGGGACAGTCGCTCACTAAGTCCGGCAGAGGGACAAGGAAGCGGAGGGCGGGCTCGGGCACTAGCAGCAGTCGCGCGACTCCCTTCCCCCTCCCTCTCCTCAGGTACCTCACCTCAGTTATATCAACTGTCAACTTATATTTCAACAATGTATTCTGACAAAGCGCAAGGACAGTCACTTAACGTAGTTGGAATTGATTTGGAGACATCTTGCTTTTCACATGGACAACTCTATGTTGTATGTTCAAGAGTTGGAAGTGGAAAAAATCTGTACATATTTGTTACGAATAATGAAACAAAAAATATAGTTTACAATAAAGTTTTTGATGATAACATGTAAAATTGGTTGTTTTATACTTTTTATATATATATTTTTTAATCCCTATAGAACTACCTTTCAAAAAACGATAATGGACTACTGTTTTTCTGAATTTTGTTCCTCCACTTTCCCAAGCAACGCTGGGTAACTCCCGCTAGTATTTCACTAAACAAAAGAATGCACTGCTCCATAATGATTAATCACTCCCTTTAATCTTTGCTTTATATAATGCTATTTTGATCAATTATGGCAGTTATTAAGATTTAGATAGCTACAACAGATCAAAGAAATGTTTAAACTTAAATTTATTTTAAGATTATTCTAGATTTTTCCATATTTGCATTAGGGATGAGAATGGTTAACTGGTAACTATCACCCTACCTGGGTGATGCTTACCAGTTCTGATTAACTAATAACCAGTGGGGGCTGAAGAAACTCCCTGCCTTCCATGGACAGGGAGCTGCTCCAGCCCCACAGGGGACCGGCCATGATCTGGTGCTACTCTTGTCCAGAGCAGCCACTGTCCACAGCAAACCCAGGCACCCTTGCAGGCAGAAGCAGCCTCTGTCCGTAGGGAGCCCAGGCCCGCCACATACAGGGGCTACTCTGGCAGGGTCTGGGAGCCAGGAGCTACCGGTGGTCCTAGCGCCAGCACATTGAATGGGAGCTGCCAACCAGTCCCACAGTGGGGCTGGGGGTGGGAACTCCATGGCTTGGTGCTGCCCTAGCCAAGCTGGAGCAGTCCCCAGCCCTGATCCTGCTTTAATATGTTAACAGGTTAAACATTAGGTCAACCTAATGTTTAACCAGTTAAACAGAGGTGAAAGTAAGTTGGTATGCCCCAGTGTGCAGATGTATTAAGAGCAAGTTGCGCTCTGGCAAGAGCTGTCTGGGGCATGCTGCTCTGCAGAGGCAGGCAGGCAATTTAGAGGGGCTGGCTGGGGGCATGGTGTAGGGGAAGAGTGCACACTCCCAGCCGGGCTACTGGGGAGAGCTGGCAGCAGCTCCTATCTGGTCACAGCACCTGGCCCTGCCAGGGGAGTGAGGTGTGGAATTGGCTTGCCCCTGTCCAGCCAGGCTGTGCCTATGGCCCTGGCCCGAGCCTGCCACAGGAAGGGCTGGAGATGGTCCCACTCCTGCTGCGGCAGCCCGGTCTCAGCCTCACTCCTGCTGGAGAGTAGGGTATGGAATTGGCTCCTGTCCAGCCAGTCCATGTTTGCAGCTTCCTAGCTCTAACCCCTGTCTGCCGCAGTAGGGGCTGGTGGCAGCCCAGCTCTGGCCTCACTCCTGGGATTGGGGGGGACAGAATTGGCCCCTGTCCACCCGCAGTTGCAGCAGCCCAGTTCTGGCCTCAGCACTAGGATGGGCCCATGGTCTGCTCCCCATCTGACGTGGCAAGGGTTGATGTTAGTGGCCAACTCTGGACCAGGTAAGTTAACCTGGCATCCCCCACACCCTAACCCTCTGCCTCCTGCACTCCCCCACACCCCAACTGACTTCTGCACCTCCTCCTTCACACAGCAACCCCTTACCCTGAGCACCTCATACACCCCAACTGACTGCAATTCTTTCTCCACTCTCCAACTCCCTGCCCTGAGCCCCTCACACACCCCAACTCTGACTCCTAAACCCACTATGTCCCCAACCCTATCTCCTGCACCTCTTCCCACACCCCCAGCCCCCATCCACTGCACCCCTCTGCCATGAATCTCCTGCACACCACACCACACTTAAATGTCTTACAGGTACTATTGTATTGCAATCTTCTCTCCCTTCCCCCCCACCCCGAGGGGGGCAGGTTGTGACAGTACTGTACCTGTAAGAAATTTAAGTTACTTTCACCCACAAAGTTAACTGATTAACGGGGATTTTACATCCCTAAGGCTATGTCTACACTACCACCCTAGTTCGAACTAGGGTGGTTAATGTAGGCAACCGAAGTTACAAATGAAGCCCGGGATTTGAATTTCCCGGGCTTCATTTGCATCTTACCGGGAGCTGCCATTTTTAAAGTCCCGCTAGTTCGGACTCCGTGCCCGCAGCTACACGCGGCATGGAGTAGGTAGTTCGGATTAGGCTTCCTATTCCGAACTACCGGTACACCTCGTCCTACGAGGAGTAACGGTAGTTCGGAATAGGAAGCCTAATCCGAACTACCTACTCCGTGCCACGTGTAGCCGCGGGCACGGAGTCCGAACTAGAGGGGCTTTAAAAATGGCGGCGCCCAGCAAGATGCAAATGAAGCCCGGAAATTCAAATCCTGGGCTTCATTTGCAACTTCGGTTGCCTACATTAACCACCCTACTTCAAACTAGGGTGGTAGTGTAGACATACCCACATTTAGATGTATAAAACATTGGCAACCAGTTTTCCAGAAACTTTTAAATAAATGTATATAATTCTGTTTTTATAAACATTTTCTAGTCTTATTTATGTTACCGCTACTGCTGTACTATGATTAAACTTACACTCTCCAGTTCTTCCTCTTATCCCATTCCAATCTATTCACCTAATCACTGCTTTAAATTTTCTTCTTTTGCACTCAGCTTCATGCCTTCCTTTTGCTTATACATGGAGCCTCCTTTCTGTCCCACTATAACTTCTCCCTTTTCTCCTACAAGTCCCACCTCAAAAGGAAGGGAGGTATATAAGCAAACTTCTTCGATTGTAATAATAAACGAATCCTTCAAGTCTTGTACATAGTTACCTAAACTTTGAGTTCTTACTTCTGACACCCACTTAGCCATATTCTACCCAATGTTATAATCTACTCACCCCTCCATTTTAAGGCTTTAATTTATCATCTGATTTGTGTGAGCAGACAACTGTACTCATGCATAGTCTCATTAACTTTAATGGGACTCCATGAAGGCTCAAAGATCCAGTCACACTGATCAGATTGCAGAAATGAGGCTTTTTGAATTGTAAACTCTTCTGGGAATGAACTGTATCATTATTAGCCTGTAAAGAGAAAAAAGATGATCTTCTGATCTGGGTCCCAGAAAGCTTGATTCTGTTTCTAGTTCTGTCACAGACTCTGGCATGACTCTGGACAAGTCACAATTTCTATTGCATTAATTCCCCAGTTGAGAAACACACTTCTCTTTTTTATAGGATATCTGGAGAATAAATATACTAACGTATCTGAGGTGCTCAGATACAACAAATATGAGGGCATAGGGAAAAAACAGTAAATAGTGAACCACATAAACTTACAGCATAGTGCTGTGTAAGATAATTTTAAAAGTTTTTATAGTATAGATCTGTCTAAAGTAATGAGTCCATACAATTTGGAAAACAATGCTCTTATCTAAATACTGTAATGTAATGTTAAAAGAAACATTTGTCTTCCACCCAACAATGGATTATCAGGATGGTGAATGGAACATTTCTAAAAAGAAACTAACATTTTTTTAAAAAATCAGGAAAATATCAATATGTCACTTGATAAGTATTTTTTACCTTCTTACCAACAGACAGCCACTTCTTCACACACTGAATTGTACAGAAAAGCCTCTGAAAACATATACTACTTTCTCCTATATCTTCCAGTTCCACTTAGGGGATTATAAAATATTGTACATAATGCAGCATTCTATAACAACAATAATGAAGATTTTTTCTGTACTTAATATATTTATGTAAAGGTTCAAAACAATGAAATCTTCCTTTATTACCTTTAAGCATTGTTCTTCCAGCTGACCCTCCAAAGATATTTATAAGACCACTTCTTGCTCCCAGTGATGTTGTTGCTTCTAGTAGAGCACCAGTGACAAAGTTAGAGAGTGATGTCCTTTGTAAAGTGGCACGATACTCAGAGCAAGCACTTTCTACACATGGTTTTACGAAAGAAATATTTTTGCATCTGTAATCTGCATCTACTGTTGGAAGCTCTCTCAGAGGATGGAGACAATATTCATAAGTATCTTCTGCCCCCTCTTCCTCTTTCACTGCATTGTAGATCTGTGAAGAATAAAAGCATGAAGTGTTAGCTCAATTGCTGAGGACACTAAATTGAACCTTTGGAAAAAATATCAGCATGACTTCTTGTAAAAAAGTTCAATGGCTCATACTGCAAAAAACTCTACTAGCTAGAACATTGTATTTATGTATTAAACTGGAAAATTCTAAGAATCCAAACTTGATTTGCAAACATTCTGGGTGGGGAATCCTAAACTAGCGATTGAAAAACTATTACTTTAGACAGTGTCCCAATCCCAAAGCTTTAACGACCCTCATATCACTAAAATATGCCACACAGAGAAATTTAGCAAGTATTTAAATTAAAGATGATTAATTATACTATTATAAGACTAAAAATCTCAGAGGGATAGCCATGTTAGTCTATAAGATGTCTTGTCATCTGACGAAAAGGGTTGTGACCACAAAAGCTCACAATACTATCTACAGTAAACTTCCGATAATCCGGCACTTTTAGGACCCAGGGGGTGCCGGATTATCAGATATGCCGGACTATCAGAAGGGGGGGCTATGAGGAGTCTGGAGTGGGGTGGGAGGGGATGCCACCCCAGACCCCTCATAGCCCCCCCCCTTCCGATAGCCTGGCTCTACCCCAGGCGTCCCTGATTCAGCCGCTGCTGGTCAGTTTCAGCAGCAGCTGAATCAGGGATGCCTGCAATAGAGCAGCTGGGGTGCTGCCGGGTTGGTCCCGCAGCACTGAGGGGCAGCGTTACGGCACCAACCCAGCAGCACTCCAGCTGCTCTTGGGGACGGCTGGGACAGAGCAGCTGGGGTACTGCCCAGTTGGTTCCGTAGCGCTGCACCTCGGGGCTGCGGGACCAACCTGGCAGCACCCCAGCTGCTCTTGGGGACGCCTGGGGCCGAGCAGCTGGAGTGCTGTCGGGTTGGTCCTGCAGCGCCAAAGGACGGCGCTGCAGGACCAACCCGGCAGGACCCCAGCTGCTCTGCCCCAGGGGTCCCCGATTCAGCCGCTGCTGAAACAGATCAGCGGCTGATTCCAGGAAGCCCGAGGCAGAGCTGCTCTGCCCGGGGCTTCCTGGAATCAGCCGCTGATCTGTTTCAGCAGCGGCTGACTTGGGGACCCCTGGGGCAGAGCAGCTGGGGTCCTGCCGGGTTGGTCCCGCAGCGCCGAGGGGCGGCGCTACGAGACCAACCCCGCAGCACCCCAGCTGCTCTGCCCCAGGCGTCTGGATTCAGCCTGCTGGTGAAACTGACGCTTCTGGTCAGCCTGCTGGTGAAACTGACTGCTCTGCCCCAGGCGTCCCCAAGAGCAGCTGGGGTGCTGCCGGGTTGGTCCCGCAGCCCCGAGGGGCAGCACTAAGAGACCAACCCGGCAGCACCCAGCTGCTCTGCTCCCAGCTTCCCCGATTCAGCTGCTAGTCAGTTTCAGCAGCAGCTGAATGGGGGAAGGCTGTCCAGCTGCCCCAGCACTCCCGGGTTCCTGATGGTGCCGGACCATCAGGAGTCCCAGAGCATTGGATGCCGGACCAATGGAGTTTTACTGTATATATTTTTGGTTAGTCTCTATGGTGCTACAGGACCATTGTTGTTTTTTAAGTTTTATTATAAGACTAAACATTTTGAGTAATTAATAATGTCCTATTAATTTCAATGGCAGTAAAAATAGTTTCATCAAGATGTTGTCATGATTTAAGGCTTTTTTTCCCCCAATCCATAAGAACAATCTTTCAAAATGTTCTGGTGTCATGCTCATTCTCCACATCCACCATTCTCTGATTTTTTTTAGTTCTGTTTTTCCACTAGTCTTGCTCAAACACTAATGAAGTTCACTCTCTGGCTTACCAACTAAGTTATTTTTGCTTAATTTAAAATAGCCTAATGTTCAAAGCAAAAAGCTTCCAGAAATCTTTTCCACGTAATGTACAAGGAAACACTTGATTTTTCACATTCTTATCTTGCTAACTTGCCATTTAATGTTAATAATTTATTTTAAAGATTTAGTTTTTGAAATAATGTAAATTAGCTAATCAAAAGTTAATGTAGCAACAGGTCAGCAATGTAGCAAAAGTTACCATTTTGGATACTGAGATAGATTGCAAAGGCTTATCCTGATAATACACAGCAGTAAAAGCAATTTATGCCTTTGGAATTAAATAATTATTCTCATCTCACTTCTGAATTTAACATTTACCCAGTTTTAAAACTAATAAGCTAATCTTATTAATGCAGTAACTTAAGAAAGAAATTTCCAAGGTGAGAGAGTGATTGCATTTGCTTTTCTTTTTTTAACTTATTTTATTAGCTCTTGGGTTTACTTTCTGTCCACCCTTACTGCAAAGTTCACTGCTACAATATCTCCAGAGATGATGATATGAACGATGCAGAGTAACAGAAGAATGATGAAATGCAAGGGAAAGTACCAACAAAATTAACAAATATGAACATTGGTCTATAAAGATGATCCAAGATTGTACTCATGTTGTTAGACTTTTTTTAATAAATAAAAGGGATTTTGCCTTATGCACTGTTTATGACAATGAGACAAATTCTGCTGCATTCTGAAATCAGAACTGAAATGCATTTGGAGGGAAATTTTCATGCACCTAACTTAACCGGAAGTCCACAGGAGGTAAACATTTATCTATCCTTGTACCATGAAAAATCCTCCTCCTATAAATTACTGTTTCCATAACATTTTCAGCCCTACTTGAACAGATGAGAGGGTCATGAGCCCAGATCAACTTGTAAAGGTGCATAGTTCTGTGATATCTTGACTCACACTGTAGATTCCAACGGATCTTACTAGGTTAGATCACCTGATGGTTCTATGCTTAGGCACCAGACTATCAAAAAGAGCAGTAGAGAGTGGTGTTAGTGATTCAGGAAATCTTCTTTAACCAATGCTTTGGAGATACCATCATCATCATCTTTAAAACTAAGAAACTCTACTTCATCAAAGATCCCTTTGTCAGTAGATCTGAGAGGGGTAGCCATAGTGGTGTAGCCAAAGTCAAACAATTTACTACAAAAATTCCCATCCAGGGAAAATGTAAAATCTTTATAAGAGCAATATAAAATAAAGTTAATGGTCCAAAAATAAAGACTCTTCCAAAACCAAATACAAAGTTGTATCAAACAAGTGCAGACAGGGGAGTTGAAGAGGGAGAGCAAAGCGACCCCACCGCCGAAGAGGCTACCCGGTGAGAGTACAAGCTGTGGTGTGAGTGTGTGCCTGTGCCTGACTGTTTGAATTTTACAGTTTGAAGTGTGAATTGAGAGTCTGATTCCAGGTGAGTGCTAGCAGTTTCAGTTTCAGCTTCTGTGGCAGTTGGGACTGAGAGCCTGCCATTGTTCCCTTGATTGCCTCTGATTAGCCTCAGGCTCAGCCTTCCCCTGTGTGACTCAGAAGGGGGCAGCCTGACCTAGGCAAGCAGGCTTTAAAAAGCCAGAGCAGTGCGACCAGGGGAGCGAAGCGGACAGGGGACTGCAGAGAGGGGAGTTGAGCAGAGGGAGTGACTGATGGTGATGAAGACCCGTAGCGCTTGTGCCAGTACTTCTCCTGTCTCCTCCACCTGTGCCTGTATCCAGACAGAGAACCTGAGCATGGATGCCTCTACCCAGGTCCTGGTGTGGTCTTGCTGTATTTGTGGCTTGCAATTCCCACTGAGTGATCTCCAGGCTGGGGGAGACAACCGTTGTGAAAGGTGCCTGCTGGTGGAATCTCTCAGGCAGCAGGTGGGAGAGCTACAGGAGGAGGTGGCCAGGCTGAGGAGCATTCGAAGCCATGAGGAATTCCTGGACAGTATTCCTGTGGAGTCCACGGAGGTCACTGTCCTAGGATGTGGGACTGTTGACCAGCCACTTATGGAGGAGGCAGTGGTGCAGGGAGAGAACTGGCAGCTGGTTACTTCCGGCAGCGGGCAGTGTTCCACCCCTGCTCCTAACCCTCCCACTGTGTTGTTACATAACCGTTATACTTTACTTTCAGCAGGAGACAAGGAGTCACCCCCCACAGTGGAGGAGACCAGGCCTTGCACCACCAAGGTTGAGCAGTCTCCTGCCACCACTGCGAGGAGGAAACGTAGGGTAGTGGTGGTTGGAGACTCTCTTCTGAGGGGAACAGAGGCACCCATCTGTCGCCCTGACAGCTCATCTCGAGAGGTATGCTGTCTGCCAGGGGCCCGTATCCGAGATGTTACGGAGGCATTGTTGAGGATTATCCGGCCCTCTGACTACTACCCCATGCTTCTCATCCACGTGGGCACAAATGATACTGCCAGGTGTGACACTGAGCGGATCAAGTGTGACTACAGGGCTTTGGGAGTACGGGTGAAGGAGTTCAGAGCGCAGGTGGTATTCTCTTCTATGCTTCCTGTCAAAGGTAGGGGCCCGGGCAGAGAGAGGTGCATCCTGGAGGTGAATGCCTGGCTGCGACGATGGTGTCGCCAGGAGGGATTCGGCTTCCTTGATCACGGGGTGCTCTTCCAGGAAGGACTGCTTGGCGGAGATGGAGTTCACCTTTCCAACAGCGGGAAGGCCTTGTTTGGACACAGACTG
Source organism: Pelodiscus sinensis (assembly GCF_052426305.1). Lineage (NCBI taxonomy): Eukaryota > Metazoa > Chordata > Testudines > Trionychidae > Pelodiscus > Pelodiscus sinensis. Next base: position 40,564,285 of record NC_143059.1, read on the forward strand.
GCTAACCTTGTGAGGAGGGCTTTAAACTAGGTTTGTTGGGGGCAGGTGAGCAAAGCCCACAGGTAAATGCTGCATGTGCGGGACTGGGAGATGGGTTGGAAATGGGGGGGACTACGGCCTATAATGGCAAGGAGAAAGGAGGGTCAGGGCACAACAGGGAGGCAAGATCAAATCAGTATCTTAGATGCCTATATACAAATGCGAGAAGTATGGGTAATAAGCAGGAAGAACTGGAATTGCTAACCAATAAATACAACTATGATATCATTGGTATTACAGAAACCTGGTGGGATGGGACGCATGATTGGAATGTTGGTATGGAAGGGTACAGCTTGCTCAGGAAGGACAGACAGGGAAAAAAGGGAGGAGGGCTTGCCTTGTATATTAAAAATGTACACACTTGGACTGAAGTGGAGATGAATGTAGGAGATAGCTGTGTAGAGAGTCTCTGGGTTAAGCTAAAAGGGGTAAAAAACGAGGGTGATATCATGCTAGGAGTCTACTACAGGCCACCTAGCCAGGTGGAAGAGGTGGATGAGGCCTTTTTTAAACAATTAACAAAACTATCCAAAGCCCAAGATTTGGTGGTGATGGGGGACTTCAACTATCCAGACATATGTTGGGAAACTAACACAGCGAGGCACAGGCTATCCAATAAGTTTCTGGACTGCATTGGAGACAACTTTCTGTTTCAGAAGGTTGAAAAAGCTACCAGAGGAGAAGCTGTTCTGGATTTGGTTTTAACAAATAGGGAGGAACTAGTTGAGAACTTGAAAGTGGAAGACAGTATAGGGGACAGTGATCACGAAATAACAGAGTTCATGATCTTAAGGAAAGGTAGAAGGGAGACCAGCACAATTGAGGTAATGGATTTCAGGAAGGCAGATTTTGATAAGCTCAGAGAACTTGTAGGTAAGGTCCCATGGGAAGTAAGACTGAAGGGAAAAACAACTGAGGAGAGTTGGAAGTATTTCAAAGGGACGTTGTTAAGGGCCCAAAAGCAAACAATTCCGCTGTGTAGGAAAGATAGAAAATATGGCAAAAGACCAGCTTGGCTTAACAAGGAGATCTTGCACGATCTCAAAATAAAAAAGGAGTCATATAAAAAATGGAAACTAGGACAACTAACAAAGGATGAATATAGGCAAGTAACACGGGAATGCAGGGGCAAGATTAGAAAGGCAAAGGCACAAAATGAGATCAAACTAGCTACAGGCATAAAGGGAAACAAGAAGACTTTTTATAAATACATTAAAAGCAAGAGGAAGACCAAGGACAAGGTAGGCCCACTGCTTAGTGAGGAGGGAGAAGCAGTAACAGGAAACTTGGAAATGGTGGAGATGCTCAATGACTTCTTTGTTTCGGTCTTTACCGAGAAGTCTGGAGGTGTGCCTAACGTAGTGAATACAAGCAGAGAGAGGGTAGGTTTAGAAGATAGGATACACAAAGAACAAGTTAAAAGTCACTTAGGAAAGTTAGATGTCAGCAAGTCACCAGGTCCTGATGAAATGCATCCCAGGATACTCAAGGAGCTGATAGAGGAGGTATCTGAGCCTTTAGCTATGATCTTTGAAAAATCATGGCAGACAGGGGAGATTCTAGAAGACTGGAAAAGGGCAAATATTGTGCCCATCTATAAAAAGGGGAATAAGAACAACCCAGGAAACTATAGACCGGTCAGTTTAACGTCTGTCCCAGGGAAGATAATGGAGCAGGTAATTAAGGAAATCCTATGCAAACACTTGGAAGGTAATAAAGTGATAGGGAATAGCCAGCATGGGTTTGTGAAGAACAAGTCATGCCAAACTAATCTGATAGCTTTCTTTGATAGGATAACGAGCCTTGTGGATAAGGGAGAAGCGGTGGATGTCATATACCTAGACTTTAGTAAGGCATTTGATACGGTCTCGCATGATATTCTTATTGATAAACTAGGCAAATATAACTTAGATAGGGCCACGATAAGGTGGGTGCATAATTGGCTGGATAACCGTAGTCAGAGAGTTGTTGTTAACGGTTCTAAATCCTGCTGGAAAGGGATAACAAGTGGAGTTCCTCAAGGGTCTGTTCTGGGACCCGTACTGTTCAATATCTTCATCAATGATGTAGATATTGGGATAGAGAGTACGCTTATTAAGTTTGCAGATGATACCAAACTGGGTGGGGTTGCGACTTCTTTGGAGGATAGGGACATAATTCAAAATGACCTTAGCAAGTTAGAGAAATGGTCAGAGGTAAACAGGATGAGGTTTAATAAAGAGAAATGCAAAGTGCTCCACTTAGGAAGGAACAATCAGTTCCATACATACAAGATGGGAAGCGACTGTCTAGGAAGGAGCATGGCGGAAAGGGATCTAGGGGTCATAGTGGACCACAAGTTGAATATGAGTCAACAGTGTGGTGCTGTTGCAAAAAAAGCAAATATGATTCTAGGTTGTATCAACAGGTGTGTTGTAAGCAAAACTCGTGAAGTCATTCTGCCGCTCTACTCTGCACTAGTTAGGCCTCAGCTGGAGTACTGTGTCCAGTTCTGGGCGCCACATTTCAAGAAAGATGTGGAGAAATTGGAAAGGGTACAGAGAAGAGCGACAAGAATGATTAAAGGTCTAGAGAACATGACCTATGAAGCCAGGCTTCATGAACTGGGCTTGTTTAGTTTGGAAAAAAGAAGATTAAGGGGGGACATGATAGCGGTTTTCAAATATCTAAAAGGGTGTCACAAGGAGGAAGGAGAAAATTTGTTCCTCTTGGTTTCTGAGGACAGGACAAGGAGTAATGGGCTTAAAGTGCAGCAGGGGAGGTTTAGATTGGACATTAGGAAAAAATTCCTAACTGTCAGGGTGGTCAAATATTGGAATAAATTGCCAAGGGAGGTGGTGGAATCTCCCTCTCTGGAGATATTTAAGAACAGGTTAGATAGACATCTGTCAGGGATGGTGTAGGTGGAGCTTGGTCCTGCCTTGAGGGTGGGGGGCTGGACTCGATGACCTCTTGAGGTCCCTTCCAGTCCTATTATTCTATGATTCTATGATTATCTCTTCTATAATGTATAAAATGGGTAAGTCTCGAAGCACCACCTGAAGGTTAACAAAGGTTAACCTGCCTTGAGGGCGGGGGGCTGGACTCGATGACCTCTCGAGGTCCCTTCCAGTCCTATTATTCTATGATTCTATGATTCTATGAAATGCATACTCTGGAACACCACAGTCAAATATCTCTCACTGAAAACGCTCTACATTCAGTCTCATCACAATTAAACAGGACAATGCTAGTTCAGTGAAGCTGTAATTGTTCTCCGACACAAGCTTTCATTTTGATCAGAGTAGAGATAGTCTTCTCAGTTTGAGGACCCTGTCCCTGGATCTTCCTCACCAAAGTCCCGTATTTGCAAGTTTTGGTGTAAGAGGAAGAAATTACTCACCTTGTGCAGTAATGATGGTTCTTCAAGATGTGTGTCCCTGGAGGTGATTCACTTCAGGTGCTGATGTGTCCTCACACTGGTGATCAGAGATTTTTCCTAGCAGTACCTTGCTGTGCCATGCATGTGCAATGTGTTCTCTTGTGCCATTGGTGTCTGTTGACTATATGCGTGCAGTGCGGCTTCTCCGTTCCTTCTCTATCATGGATACACCCATATGGGGGCTTCAAAGAAAGGGAGGCAGGAGGGTAGTGGAGCACCCACTGAGACATACATCTTGAAGAACCATTGTCACTGCACAAGATGAATAACAACTTCTTCTTCAAGTGCTGTCCCTGTGGGTGCTCAACTTCAGATGTCAGAAGAGCAGTGTCTGGTTTGAGAAGGTGGGCTTTGGAGCCATATTCTAGACAGAGTAGAGAGTACCACCTGTCCAACCACTGTAGTAAGGATCAGACCAGGATTTATGGTGTAATGACTGGCAAAAGTGTGCTCAGATGACCAAGTGGCTGCTCTGCAAATATCAATAAGTAAAACACTGTTGAGGAAGAATGTGGTTGTTGCTATAGGTCTGGTGGAATGGGTTGTGATAGTTGGCGGTGGCTGCTTATTATGAATGGTGTAGCAGGCCTGGGTGCAGGAGGAAATCCAACTAGATAATCACTGGGAAGATACAGGTTCCTCTTTGGACTCTCCAGAATAAAGATAAAGAGCCTCATGGATTTTCTCCAGAGATTTGTCCTGTCAAGATAGAAGGCAATGGCTCATTGAATGTCAAGAGTGTGGTGCAACATTTGGAGTGTGTTTTCATGCAGTGTCAGGAAGAAGATAGGTAAATGAATTTGGCTCATTGATATGAAATGAAGTCATAATTTTCATGAGAAATTTGGGATGGGGTTTTAAAGTCACTTTGTCTTTGGTAAAGACTGGGAGTATGTCTACACTAGCCCCCTAGCTTGAACTAGGGAGGCTAATGTAGGCATTCGAAGTTGCAAATGAAGTCCAGGATTTAAATATCCCGGGCTTTATTTGCATCTTCCCGTCCGGGCACCATTTTTAAATCCCCTTAGTCCGAACTAACTGCCCACGGCTACACGCGGCAGTCAAATGTTAACTCGAACTAAGTCTTTAGGGACAGTTAACTGTTACACCTCGTGGAATGAGGTGTGACAAGTTCCCTCACCAAAGGCTCTTGTGTAAATTACACTGCCATGGGATAAGAGAGAAGGTCCTTTCATGGATTGAAAACTGGTTAAAAGACTGGAAACAAAGGGTTGGAATAGATGGCAAATTTTCACAGTGGAGAGGGGTAACTAGTGGTGTCCCCCAAGGGTAAGCCCTGGGACCAATCCTGTTCAACTTATTCATAAATGATCTGGAGAAAGGGGTAAGCAGTGAGGTGGTAAAGTTTGCGGATGATACTAAACTGTTTAGGATAGTCAAGTCAGAAGCAGACTGTGAGGGACTCCAAAAAGATCTCACCAAACTGAGTGATTGGGCAACAAAATGGAAAATGAAATTTAATGTGGATAAGTGTAAAGTAATGCACATCGGGAAAAATAACCCCAACTATACATACAGTATGGTGGGGGCTAATTTGGCTATGACATACTAAGAGACCTAAAAAAGAGTCAGTGTGGCTTAACCACCATGTAAAAGAAGCAGTGAGGGACAAAAAGGCATCTTTCAAGAAGTGGAAGTCCAATCCTAGTGAGATAAATAGAAAGGAACATAAACACTGTCAAATCAAGTGTAAAAATGTAATAAGAAAAGCAAAAAAAGATTTTGAGGAACAGCTAGCCAAAAACGCAAAAAGAAATAGCAAAATGTTTTTTAAGTACATTAGAAGCAGGAAGCCTGCTAAAAAAGCAGTAGGTCCCTTAGACGATCGAGATACAAAGGGAGCAATCAAGGACAATAAATCCATTGTGGAGAAATTAAATGATTTCTTTGCTTCAGTCTTCATGGCTGTTAGGGAGGATGTTAGGGAGATTCCCAAATCTGCACCATCCCTTGTGGGTGATTAATCTGAGGAGGTGTCCTGGATTGAAGTGTCATTAGAGGAAGTTTTGGAATAAATAGAAAAACGTAATGTTAACAAATCACCGGGACCGGATGGCATTCATCCAAGGGTTCTAAAAGAACTCAAATGGGAAATTGCTGAACTATTATCTGTAGTTTGTAACCTATCCTTTAAATCAGCTTCCGTACCGAATGACTGGAAGATAGCTAACATGACACCGATATTTAAAAAGGGCTCTAGAGGTGATCCTGGCAATTACAGACCGGTAAGTCTAACAAGGTCCCTCACCAAAGGCTCTTGTGTAAATTACGTTGTCATGGGATAAGAGGGAAGGTCCTTTCATGGATTGAGAACTGGTTAAAAGACAGGAAACAAAGGGTAGGAATAAATAGTAAATTTTCAGAAGGGAGAGGGGTAACTAGTGGTATCCCCCAAGGGTCAGTCATGGGACCAATCCTATTCAACTTATTCATAAATAATCTGGAGAAGGGGTAAGCAGCAAGGTGGTAAAGTTTGCGGATGATACTAAATTGTTTACGATAGTCAAGACAGAAGCAGATGGTGAAGAACTTCAGAAAGACCTCACCAAACTGAGAGACAGGGCAACAAAATGGCAAATGAAATTTAATGTGGATAAGTGTAAAGTAATGCACATTGGGAAAAATAACCCCAACTATACATACAGTATGGTGGGGGCTAATTTGGCTACGACAAATCAGGAAAGAGATCTTGGAGTAATCGTGGATAGTTCTCTGAAAACTTCCACATAGTGTGCAGCAGTGGTCAAAAAGGCAAATAGAATGCTAGGAATGATTAAGAAAGGGATAGAAAATAAGACACAGAATATCTTACTGCCCCTGTATAAAACTATGGTACGCCCACATCTTGAATACTGTGTACAGATGTGGTCTCCTCACCTCAAAAAAGATATTTTAGCCTTAGAAAGGGTTCAGAAAAGGGCAACTAAAATGGTTAGGGGTTTGGAACAGGTCCCATATGAAGAGAGGTTAAAGCGACTAGGGCTTTTTAGTTTAGAAAAGAGGAGACTTAGGGGAGATATGATAGAGGTATATAAAATCATGAGTGGTGTGGAGAGGGTGATTAAAGAAAAGTTATTTATTAGTTCCCATAATAGAAGAACTAGAGGACACCAAATGAAGTTAATGGGTAGCATGTTTAAAACGAATAAAATAAAGTTCTTCTTTACACAGCGTGTCATCAATCTGTGGAACTCCTTGCCAGAGGAGGCTGTGAAGCCTAGGACTATAACAGAGTTTAAAGAGAAGCTAGATAATTTCATGGAGGTTAGGTCCATAAAAGGCTATTAGCCAGGGGATAGAAATGGTGTCCCTGGCCTCTGTTTGTCAGAGGCTGGAGAAGGATAGCAGGAGACAAATCATTTGATCATTGTCTTCGGTCCACACTCTCTGGAGCACCTGGTGCTGGCCACTGTGGGCAGACAGGCTACTGGGCTAAATGGACCTTTGGTCTGACCCAGTACGGCCGTTCTTATGTTCTTACTAAAGAAGATGAGTCAATTAAATTTATAGGTAGCAGATTTAAAATGAACAAAATAAATTGTTTTTTCATGGTCAACTTGTGGAATTCTTTGCTAGGAGATGGTGAAAAATCCCAAACCAGTAACAGGGTTCCAATAAGAATAAAATCGGTTCAAGGTGGATAGGTCCATCAATGGTTACTAGCCAGAATGGTTAGGGATGGTGTCCCTAGCTTCTGTTTGCCAGAAGCTGAAAGTAGGTGACAGGGGATGGATCATGATGATTACCTCTTCTGTTTATTCCTTCTGAAGCACCTGGCATTGGCACTGTTGGAAGATAGAATAAAAAGCTATAAGGACCATTGGTCTGACCCAGTATGGCCATTCTGATATTCTTATATAGAGCTGAAATGTGTCTGGCCCCTTGCTGTAACCCTCTAGACCCTACTTCCTTTCCAGAGCTGAGATAGAGTCAAGGAGTCCTGACGGGGTCTCTCTCCCTCCACAGAGTTAGTAATAAAGTAAGAATATACATTAAAATGTTAAGGCTAACCAATGTCCCTTAAGTGACTTGCCACAAATAAGTGGGTCTAATATTTATTTAATGTTCTTCCTTTTATATAGGAATTAGATACAGTGCTATCAGCTAATAGCTAAGTTGTCTGCAAAAAAAGTAGAGTTTTTCCAGTGCTTTAGTACCCTCAAGATAAAGATAATGTGTGAGGGGGGAAGGGTGGATGGGGTTGGTTTCCACCCCCATTTGGTGCTTAGCTTGTACTGAGCATGCTCAGTAGCACTGTTGAAGCCTCCGTCCTCAGTCTACCCTCACCCCCATGTTCTCACTCTCTTTCTCCCCATCACAGCATTCACAGGTTGCCCCCCACCATCAAAATTTGAAATGGGGATGTTAAATATCAATTACTTGAATAGTCAAGTAACCATATGAATTCTTATCGGTTAGTTGACTATTCTATAATCCCCTGGGGCGGAGGCAGCAGCCAGCACAATCTGGCCTCAAGGAGCTCCCAAGGAGCTCCCTGCTACTCACGCTGCTGTCTCTGTATCACAGGCAGCAGCGTGGGGTGCCAGGTGGGAGCTGGTTTGCAAAGGGAGCCAATTTAAAAACCAGTTCCTCTTGCAGACAGTCTGTCTGTTGTCCTGTCCTGCTGCCTCTAATAAAAAGGCAGCAGCATAGGATGGCAGCAGCCCCTGTCTAGGGGTGGGGAGCTGAGCTACAGGACCTGGCGGTAGCTGGAACTCAGCCAGGCTGCCTGTCCGTCCAGCTCCTAATACACCTTAAATGCAGAGCCGCAGCAGGGATAGGTGCCGGACCCATTGCAAGCCAGGAATGAGCTGGGCTTCTAGCCAGCCTGCTAAAAAAATTACTGGGGGAGAGGGAGGAAAATGTGTGTAGTCTATAGCATTAACCTATAAGCTTTTGCTTATTGGTTAATTGACTACACTATTACATCCCTAATTTGAAATGGCGCTACTGTCTGGCAGGAACCTGGATGGTCTTGCACCACAGAGCCGAGGGACAGGGAGGTCTGGTGGTGGGTCCAGGAGCATAGCAGGGGGTGCCAGTGACTCGTCCAAGAGCCCGTGGCATGGGGGGGGGGCAAGTAGCATGACAAAGAGTTCTGTCACTGGCGGCCAGGAGCTCCAGCCCAGCAGGGCTGGGTACGGATCAGAAGGAGCCAGCAGCAGGGAGGGGCAGCAGGCTGGGAGGCCAGTGGCAGAGGGCCTCCCCTGGTCCAGCAAATCCCCTTGTTTGTGATCAGTCAGGTCCAGAGGGTGCCGGACCAAAGAGGTGCAACCTGAATATGTGTAATATTTTTTCTAGCTGACATTTTGGAAATGGTTTGCTTTTGGTCAATTGCCCTTCCTCCTGCCCCTCAGTAGTGTGTTACTCCCAATGCCAACTCAAATATTTAAAATTAGAATTCTTCTGTAACTGCATGTTAAATTATCACTATAAATGTGCAGGTTTCAATTTACTGCATTGGCAGGCCCTACTCCATTTCGCTCTTTCTATCTAATATCAATGGGAGATAAAGAACAACCATCATTTATTTTACTGTATGATAATATGAACACAAAGTTTTAATACACTCAACTAGACTCTACCTTCCATTAAAGGTATGGCTGTAATATGCTTAAAACTCTGAATGTAATTTGAATAGATGCATACAAATATAAATTAATGTGACCATATTTTTAATACCTGGTACCAACCCCGCCGTTTACATCCAGGCAATATACTGAAAAAGCAACTGAAATTTTGTTTGAGCAAGTGCTGCAGAATTTGGCTCTTAATTAATATACTGAAGTTCATTTTGAGCCATAATATTTGGGACTCAAATATATTTATTTAATTTATTTAAAATATTTTTACACCGCCTCTCTATTTAAAATATTCAAGGAGGCTTACAAAAATTTTAAAACCCAATACAGAAATATATAAACAATTAAAATACAAGACCCCAGAGGGACATAAAACCTGCTATAAACATCTCAAGAGGAGGAACACACACGTATATAATGTAATGTTTATTAAAATAAATATGTTAATCTTATATTTATTATTTGTTTATTACCAGTACAACAATTTTGCGGAAACCATTTCAATTTTATGTAGGCTATTATACATTATTTATTATTACTATAGTTGATAATTTAATATCACATATAGTAATATAATTCAATTACTCCTGGATAAAAAACTCCCAGACTTGTTAATATAGAGTATAAACCACACAAATAATCTCCTTGGATTTAATCTTTTCCAAGGTTTGTCAATCTGAAGCTCTTAATTTTATTAGAAATACACTGCCACTCTGACTCATAATCCAATGTTGAGGAAACCTGTCTGACCTCTAAGGGTTCTTTCAAAAATTAGAAAATAATGAAGGAATGAGGTCTTTAGGCATCTGATGTCAACAGGATGAATCAAACATAGCCTATTACCAGATAACAAATACAGATGCCTGAATTCCAGTGAGAATTTGATTTGTGGAATTAATATAGTAGTATACCAAAATAAAAGCATGAGACTGTCAGATTTTCATGGAAAGCAAGAATGAACTCTAAGCAAGAACACAATCAGAACTTTTACCAAGGAAAAAAAGGTGCTCTCAGAAAAGGTACTTCCTTCAAGTAATGATTTCAGGAAAAAATTAGGTGATTGGTTTACTTTCAGAGCAAACATATCATTAGATATTAAAACCTTTCAAAGGAGTCTTACTAAAACTCGAATATGAAGATATAACATGTTCTTCTCTCAGTATGTGAGGAACTGTTCAGGTGCAACATATGCATGTCATTTAAAATTAAAAGAAATTAATAGTAAAAATTCTAGATCCTGCACTAATTCTAGAATTTTGCTATGGTTAGTTAATTACATTCAGGCAGGGACAAAATCAGAAAGATTGAAACACAAAAAGGAGTTACACTTTTCAAGGGACATAAAAGGTAACAAGAAGAGGTTCTATAAATAAAGTAGGACCAAGTAATATGGTAGGAAGCACTGAAAGCTAATAACAGATGACATCAAGATGACTAAAGTGCTTAATGCCTTTTTTTGCTTTTGTCATCACGAAAAAGGATAATAGTGACCAGATATCTAAACACAATTAATACTAGCAACAAAAGGGAAGGAACTCAAAACAAAATAAAGGAAGGATAGGTTAAAATATTTTGAAAAGTTAAATGTACTCAAGTTGGCAAGGCTTGATGAAATTGACCCTAGGGTACTTGAGAAACTAACTTGAAGTAATTTTGGAACTATTAGCATTTATCTTTAAGAATTCATAGAGAATAGGTGTGGTCCCACAGGGTTGGAGAAGACAAACATAGTGCCAATCTTTAAAAGGAAGAACGAAGAAGACCTGGTGAATTATAGACCAGTCAGCCTAACTTCAATACCTGGAAAGTTACTAAGAACAAATTATTAAACAATCAATTTCTAAGAACTTAGAGCAGTGATTCTCAACCTATTTACCATTGTGGGACACATATGCAGCTCTCCATTTACTATAGCAGCATCCACACAATATTTATGAGATCTATGTGGCTCTGAGGATGTCACATGGCCTGCAAGATGAGAACCACTGACCTAGATAATAATATCAGCCAGCATGCATTTATCAAGAAGAAATCATGCCAAACTAACCTAATTTCCTTATTTGACATAGTTATTAGCCTAAAGAATGGGGGATGCTGTAGACATGACATATCTTGATCTTAATAGGGCTGTTTACACCATCCCATAAACATTATCACAAGCAAACTAGGACAATGCAGTAGAGATTAAATTACTATAAAGTAGGTATATAACTGATTGAAGGAACATATTTAAAGAGTAATTCTCAATGGTTTACTATCAAACTAGAAGAACATATTTGGTGGAATTACAGAGTGGTCTGTGTTGGGACTAGTACTGGTCAATATTTTCATTAATGAATTGGATAACTAAGTGGATAATGTGCTTATAAAATTAATAGATGACACAAAGATGGTGGGGTTGAAAGCACTTTGTGGGTTCAGATTAGAATTCAAAATGACTTTAATAAATTGAAGAATTAGTCTGAAATTAACCTGGTTTAATTCAATTATGACACATGTAAAGTACTTCACTTAGGAAGGAAAAATCAAATGTACAAATACAAAACTGGGAATAACTAATTAGGTAGTAATACTGCTGAAAATACTGGGAGTTTTGTGGATCACAAACTGAATACATGTCAAAAATCTAATGCAATTGAAAAAAGGGGCAAATATAATTCCAAGGTGTATTAGTAGAAGAGCTGTGTAAAAGACATGGGAGATAACTCTTCTGCTCTGTTTGACACTGGTGAGGCCTCAGCTGCAGTACTGTACTGTGTCCAGTTCTGGGCACCACAAAGACATGGAAAAGGTCCAGTAGAGAGCAATAAAAATGCTAAAAGGAAACTATCCTATGAGAAAAGGCCAAAAATCCCTGGCCATTTTTTGTCTTTAGAAAAAAAGACTCAGGAGGGGTACTTCCTAACAGTCTTCAAATACATTAAGGGCTGTTACAAAAAAGATGGTGGTTGATTATTCTCCTTGCCACTGAAGGCAAAAAAAGAAATAACAGGCATAATCTGCCACAAGGGAGATTTAGATTAAATATCAAGGAAAAAACTCTAACTATAAGGGAGTCCATAGAATCTCCATCACTGCAGCTTTTTAAGAACAGGCTGGACAAACACCTGTCAAGGATTTACCTGGGGACTTGTGGTGATCGATCACCCAGGGATTGATTTAGTGGGTCTAGAAAAGACTTGCTAAATCAACCACTGGTCACTCTCTCATCAACTATGGGACTCTACTGGAGCAAGAAGCATAAAGGAAGTCAACAGGAGAGTTTATCCTGAGAACCCACTGTAGTGGAGACCCCACAGCAACTTGACCTAAGGTACACCGACTCCAGCTATATTATTCACATTGCTGGAACCTTAAGTCGACATTGCCCCGGCACGTAGACCTGCCCTAGATGGTAGTTGGTCTGCCTGAACACAGGCAGCTAGACTAGATGACCTCTCAAGATCCTTTCCCACCCTACATTTCTGCAATAATATAATTAATATTGCATATCTGTCACACCCGGCAATTATAAGGAATACAGCATAATATATTTTCAGGAAAGAATCTTAAGAAAGACCTCAAGACTTTGTTTTGTTCACTTTTTACAATCTCTTTACACATATCTACCACTGAGAGGCAATCTCAATATAACTGTCTCAGTGCCTTGGAAGTAATACTTTGAAAATAAATTATCTATTGCAGCTCAGAAAAGTGGGAAAGTGTATTTAGAACAAGGATGTTAAAATGTATGTAATTAGATAACCATATAACTACTGTATCAGCGGTAGAAATGCGGGGAGGGCAGGCGGCTCCTACCTGCCCTCCATGCTGCTGCCTCTGGTAAAGAGGCAGCAGCGTGAAGCAGCAGGCAGCTCCCCGGAGCTGAAGCATGCTAGAAGCCATCTCCCCACACAAACCAGAAGCCTGTGTGTAACTGTGAATGTTAACCAATGAGCCCAAGGACACTTTTACAACCCTAATTTAGAATGCTTATAATTTTTCAGATCCAATCTAATGAACTTCATGATTTGTCAACTTTTAGATTTTAAAAAGTGTTAGCTTCCCACTAATTGTTGCATATTGGTCCTGTTTAAACTGGAGTCTTTCAGGTGTGACTATAATAGAGAACAGCAATTTATTTATGTATACCACTTTTACTGACAAGAAGGGCTCGACAAATAGTGTAATCTACTCACCCGTGGCAAGAGCCGGCGCGGAGCGATCTGCGCATGAACAAAGCACAGAACCGCGCGGCTGGCGAGCGGGGCTCGCTGCCACTCGGTGAGCCCTGTTGATAAGACACTGCCTCTAGAACAGTGTTTCTCAATCTTTTTTTATAAAGTACCCCTTTTAAAAAAAATGATTAGTACCCCCTTTTTAAAAAAACAATTATAAGTATCCCCAGTATCTACAGTTTTCAGACACACACAATTTTTTCTACCATTGCAACACATTTGTTTAAACAACTTAATTGTAGCTGGGTGGGTGATTAAATTTTTGGGTGTAAAAAGTACAAAAATAATAAAGCGCTGTAAAACTTAAAACAAAAATTCCATCTTCTCCAAATTTCAGTTGTGTTTAAGTACCCACCAGACTTCTGTCGAGTACCCCTAAGGGTACTCATACCACTGGTTGAGAAACACTGCTCTAGAATACCTTAGCAGAAGGCATAGTTAGTCTTCTCGCTATCCTGAAAAATACTTAATGAATATAATTACAATTTCTAAATACTGCAGTTACCTTCCCAAAATATTTTTTAAAATGGATTCTGCAATTTATGAAGGCATGTTCTGTTGCAAACACTGAACTTAGGTTTCTTTCAGCTGCCAAACCAAAGAAACTGTTGACAGAAATAGGCGACAGTGTTTTCTTGGAGAGATATATATAGAATAATGGTGGTAATCCCAGTTGTATAAAGTAGACTTCAAGACACTTATTGTCTCCAAAGACTGTGCTTCATATAACATTTTCTAATAGTCTGTTTAGATGTACTAAATCACTGAATGTGTAACTTTCACTTTATGTAGAAGAGCTTGTGAAATAAATATAATTATATGCAATGTCAATCTGTGGTCAACTGCACACAACTACAATCAGAATCATATTTACCTATAAAAGTTACCTGCTTTATGAGTGCTTATACTTGTAATTGTAGTGTAGAAAAATTTGTCCTTACCAGTGTAGTGGGGTACCCCTCCCCCTTTGTTACGGGGTACTCCCCCTTCCCATCACCCCCGGGGTCGTTAGTTCAAACCCATCCTCGCGGTCGCCTATGTGCGCCCCAACTAATTAGGTCATTAATTCGCCAGATCTCCCCGAGACGTCGGCTGAGCGGTTTCCTCCTGGTGCGGAGAGGGGGGTCCGGGCCCGCCCCCTCTCACGGACCCCAGCCCAGGGCCCTAAGGACTCAGACGGAACTTTTGTCTGGTCCGGCTGACGGGGCCGTAGCCGCAACTCGTCAACCCGCAGGCTCCCTTCGCCCGCCCTGGACTGCTTCCTCTCCCCACTCCAGTTCACCCTGCTGAGCAAGGCTTACCCCTTCGGCTTCGGGCCCCTCCACCTAACGGCCCCGGGGAGGGAGGCCATTCGCGGCCTGCTTCCTCCCGCTCCCTCCCTGCCGGCGGCGTTTAAATCCCCCGGTTCTGCTCCGCCGCCGCGGCCCCATCCAGTGTGGCATGGTGACGTCTCCCGCCGGCAGCCGGAGTAGTGTGATGGCGTCATCCGCCTGGCCGCCTCCCTGAGATCCTCCGGCATTTCTAGCCGGAAGGCCGCCGCACAGCTGACGCAGCGGTTGGCGGGGCGTGCAGGGGCCGCACGGGCAGCTGTTCGCGGCGCGCCCCGCTCGGGGCTCCCGGCCTGACCCTTGAGAACCGCCGCGTACGCGGTCGGGCGGGTCGTCTCAGTGCGGGGTGCCCCTGCCCTGTCACAACCAGATTAGAGATCTAAAATGCAATAAAAATACCTTGGTCAAGGTAGACCTAATTAAAAGGTATGGGCTCCTATTACAGTAGTGTCTAGGTGGTTCAGGTTACTGAAGGAACAAATACCTACAATTGTTGGAAAATTGACTAGAGAGTTTAACTGTGTGTGCAAACATAAATATGTATAATTTTACTCATCTGAGGAGCCTCATTAGTTTATGTAGATGTATTTTTGTAGGACCAGATCATTAGTTAACAGGTAAACATTTGTACATTGTTTATATAATCATTTTCTCTGTTTCTTGTAGATACGGCTTCTGTT
The DNA here is from genome assembly GCF_052426305.1 of Pelodiscus sinensis. Lineage (NCBI taxonomy): Eukaryota > Metazoa > Chordata > Testudines > Trionychidae > Pelodiscus > Pelodiscus sinensis. The sequence goes on from NC_143059.1 coordinate 40,579,573, forward strand.
GCTTTGTTATTGAGTGTAAATAAATCTCCCTTCTATTTTAACCAGAGGACTGCCTCCTATAAAAGGTATAAAAAGGGCCTGTTAAATAAAGAGCACAGAAAGAACATGATGGAATTAAATGTCAGAAACAGTAAAAAGATGCACAGCGTTTACCTCCTTCACATTGAAAGCATACAGCACCAATTCCCAGCTATACTAGTACCTGAACAAGACCTGCACTCACAGAAAGAAAAGGTGAATAAAGGTAAAGCCAGAGACGATTGAAAAGATGTTGGAAAGAAGAGGAAAACATTTTGACCACCAAAATATCATGTTCAGCTGAGGGCATCTGTTCTTGCAATATCAAGATGGTACACAGTCTAGATGTCCTTCTAGACTCTACTACTAGAACAACCATATAACAGCAACATTCTTCTATCTAGCTATCTAACCATGGTCCATTCTGACAGATATGAACTTAGCCAACCCCATTCATGATCTCTATCTAGGCTTAATTACTGTACTTGGAAATTAATATGATGGGCCAGAATAGTGTTTTCAAGCAGAGCTACAAGTGCTTCTAGGGGTACACAGAGGCCGTCCATGGAATACATCAGGGTAGGTGGTAATTTTTGAAGGGGGGCAAATTTCGGAAGCAGTTGCAGGCCTACATAAATGTGAGATGATCGGGAAAGGTATATGACATAACGTTAGGAACTCCTGCCTCTTCAGCAGAAAATCATTTGGCTTTCATGTTTTCAACATCCCTTGTTTGCCAGGACAGGACAACTTTCCCTTCCTGCAGGAGCAGGCAAGTGGGAAGGATGGGTGAGGTGCTCTGGGCATGACAGCAAGGCAGGGACTCACACGGCACCCATGTGTTCAGCACCCCCATTTGCCAGAAGAGTACAACTTTCCCTTCACCCAGGCAGGTAGGAGGGAAGATGGAAGAGGGTCCGAGAAGTGCTGGGGTTCAAGCCATGCTTCATTGCAGATGAGCAAACAGAGGTTTACTATAGAGGCATCAGCTAATAGCTTCCCCTGATTCATCCAGGTTGTCATGCAAGATATCAGTCTTCTTCAAATCACAGAGTGATAGGGAGCACATTCAGACTGAATGTGGCTGAAAACCTGGACCTAATGTTGCAATGCTGTGTGCTGCAATGACACCAGATCACTTACTGCTCTCTTGGTGAGGAAAGATGTCCTACTGTGGGCATCCCTAGGCTGGCCTCCCCAGAAACCTTGTGAGAAGAATTAAAGAGTTCCTTCCTCTATGAGGGCTTTATGGAGATTGCAGGGAAGATTCCCACTCTGTCGCTAGACATGTTAACAAGTGGCACAGTGGCTGCAAAGATCATACCTGACTGCCTTAACACACTTTTAGAAAGATAAAAAACGTGAGTTTGGGATCAGTGCCGGACCATGGGATGTCCTGGGAGGAGGAGGAGGAGGAGAAGGAGATAGTTTCCAAGGTTTATAAAAAGTGCTTGGCTCTCAGTGACCTCAGTTGCCTCACTTAGTGGCTGACCATTCTCCTCCTCCTCCCTCCACCACCACCATGCTGCTGCCTGAGACTACCTGAGAGGATGGGATTGCCTCCAAAGTTATAAAAAGGTCCTGGATGGTGACATTGGTTGCCCTGCTGTCCTGCAGGCTCCATATTGGTGCTCATCTGCGACCGTAGTTACTCATGGATATCATGGAACTTGAACTCATGGATAGGTGCGCTACTCAGGTCTGTTGCCTGCTTTGTGGTCTGCTTGCCATGCTGGCCAAAGAGGAAATGAAATTCAAATTTTCCCCAGGCTTTTCTTGTTCACCTGGAGAGCAGTAGAGATGAAAGTCTTTGCTGGAGCAGTTACCGTGGGGCACAGTGACACACTTCCCAGAGGCCAAGAAGTGCTGTGTCTGCACTACTGTAAAGTTGACCATACAAGATCGAATTTAGCAGTTAGTCCTTGTGAAAACAGGAGTACAAAAATTGACTTTAATGGCCCTTAAAGATGATGGAACAGGCTTGGTAGTGTGGACTCATTGTTTAGAAAATCAATCTAATGCAGCTAAGTTCACCTAAACTCCCAGTGTAAACCAAGTCTTAGTTCCCATGCGTACTGAGAGCAGGATATGGGCTAAAGGGTGCTGGTATAATATGAAACACTGAATTTATTCCAGATTATTTATTTCATCAATGCAGAACTCAGCAGAGGTTGGACTACAACAACAAGTACTGAACAGGACATTCTTATCTCTAACACTGTGAAGAAAATATATATAGATGGGAAAAATGTATGTGCATTCATTAATACTCCTCTGGATTAATAATTTAAAATAAATTATATTTAAAACATGATAAAATATATGCATTCTACTATAATCCTTTTGGTGGGCAGTGCGGTAGCAGAGCCATGACATACCTAAGAGGAAAAGGGTTGGAAAGTAGTCCCCATGAATATGCTTTAATGCTTTAAGCAATGTTCTTGTTTCATGTGTTTAAACTCTGAATGAAGTCCTTTGTGGTTAATGAGGATAATATAGAAAATAATACAAAAATATGCAAAAAATGTAGGAGGGCAACTGCCCTCTGACACAAAAAATGAAAATTAATATTATAAACTGATTAAATTCAGGCAGGAATTCCATCTATATAGTCTCACATATAAATCCATATTTGGGAAACAACTGAAAACAAAATGTCTGTTAATAAACATCAAATCATAATATATAACTCTACTAAAAAAGACCCAACACACACTCTTGCTTCTAAAATCTTAAAATGGTATTTGCAAGTCAGCATGCTGATAACCTTTGAGCAATAAAACTTCTTTACAGCAACAACAGTTATTAACTACAATTACAAATTCATTTTAACTTGTGTTTGAAAATATTGAATAATTTTCTCAAACTCTGTTTTTCTATTACTCACTTATAAAATTATATAGATTCAGTAATTGTTCCAGATACATTATTGGAGGTCTGCAACATAAGAGAAGCAGCAACTTAAATACTACTGCAGTTCTTGGCAGTATGGGATATAACTGATGTTCTTCCAAAATAAAGCATAACTTCCTGAGCATCCCTGTATTCCAAATATTGAATAAAGAAGTTCTCAAGAATACCCATTTTGCTTTTTTTAAAAAAAACCTTCCATGTGACTCCCTACATTTGTTAAAATGGTGTAGATAATTTTCCTTTAAAACCACCAAGACCATTTGCTATGCATGAACTAACAATCATGTTTCTGTTTATTGGTTCTTATGTTTCTGCAGACATGGCCTTCAATGGAATCCTTAAACATGGGTGAAGTGCCTTCACCAGATAAGGATACAACTAAGAAAGAGCAAGGCAGACATGTTTCAAGAGGTGCTCCAATCCTCAGAGGCAAAAAAAAAAAAAAAAAAAAAAAAAAACCACCACAACCCACCAAGCATGCAGGGTGTGGAGTAGATTTTAAAAGAAAATTATGAAATAGGGGAGAAAACAGAGCCAGGAGCAAAAATGGATCAAGAGCAGATCATAAATATAATTGAGGAGCAAACAGAGATGTTAAAGTCCCTAATCATGCTGAAATCAGAATTCATGCATGCTCAATGCCCCCTGCAGCCAAAAGAAACCTGCTTTCCATTAGGGATGTAAGCAGCAGTTGACTAACCAAAAAGTCTAAGCTTATCAGTTAATCTAGTCAACTACTCACTTTCCCACCCCCCTTGCTGCATCTGTATCAGAGGGAGCAAGGGGTGGGGGAAGCAGGAGCTGATTCTGGGGGGGAGCTGGCTTAAAAGCCAGTTCCCACCAGCACTGTCTCCACAGCGCCACCTGTCCCCCCTGTGCTGCTGCCTCTATCAGAAGCAGCAGTACAGGGGGAAAGCGGGGAGGGGAGGCTGCCGCAAAGCAGCTCCTTTCTGCCATGGCCCAGGCTAGCTGCAGACAAAGGCTGCTCCAGAAACAGCCCCGTCTACTGGGATCCTCATGGATCTGCAGCAGCCCGGGCTGGCTGCGGACAGATGCTATTCTGCAATGGCCCCTGTCTGCTGGGACCCCCGCAGACAGAGACTGCTGTCACAAAGCAGCCCCTGTCCACTGTGGTCCAGGCTGCCCGTGGACAGAGACTGCTGCAACCTGGCAGGTAGCCTGGCTCACTCTGGTTCCAGGACCTAGCTTCCCTGTGGCTCTTCAGTTTGAATGTACTAAAAGAGGGGTGGGAAGGCAGCCCAGCTCTTAATACATTTAAACTGCAGAGCGACAGTAGCAGTAGGTCTTGGACCCAGTGCGAGCCAAGATGGAGCTAAGGCGCCTTCCCTTATCATTACTACTCATTTAGCCAGTTAACTGCATCTTAACATCCCTACTTTACATAATCTCCCTAAACTCCTCCCACAATCCTTGCAACTTCCCAGCCTGTTTCGGTACTCTGTTCATATCACCCTTTTGAACAGCTTCCAAAATTACACACAGCTATAAGAACCTTCACTGCCTTCATTGTTCTCGCCCATCCCACCTACTCTTTTTGTGTGTTTTGTTAATCTCTCTTTATATATAAAAAAACTTTTTCTGTGGGATAATAGTGACATCATGCGTCACTCTGCCTCCCCAGGAGCGACTCAAGGAGAGCTGCAGGCAACTGGTGCCCTAGGCAGAATGCCCCCACCTCCATAGCCCTCAATGGTATGATGTCATCATTGGGCGCCACGTTAAATGCGGCACAGTAGGCAACTGCCGAGGTTGCCTACATCCACCGGCCGCCCCTGTGCCTCCCATAGCCCCTCCCTCCGCCCTCAGCCACATGGCCTCCAGAAGGGGCCAAGAGGGATTGTAGAGTTGGGCCTGCACCCCCCGCTCGGGTGGCTGGGGGGGAGAGAGCCGGAGCTGCCAGTGTGGAGGAAGGGAGTAGAGCTGGGGCTCGGCTGGCCTCACTTCACCCCTGCAGTGACCAGGGAAAGAGAGACAGGGCTGCCGGGGGAAAGGAAGGTGGAAGAGCTCAGCCGGTGGCTGGGGGCGAGAGAGCAGGGCTGGCCAGGGCTGCCACACCTCGGCCTGGTCCTTCCTGGCAGCCAGGTAGGGAGCCTGGGTTGCCTATCCTCAGAGAGGGGGGTTGGTGAGCATAGCAAGCAGGAGGAGCAGACCTCTAGTTGTTATTTAATTAAAAAAATAGTCTTTGAAAGATGACTAATCTTTATGTCTCCCACACATGGGATTGTTGCTGGAATTAATGAATAGCGTCAATTTGATAATTTGCTGACTACAAAGCATGGTCAAGAATCATCAAAATTGTAATACAAGGAAGCAAGTTAACAAAGCATGACAAAGAGCTGAATAGAATGACATATTAATGGAGCTCATTGTCAAAATAGTGCCTCAATAGCCCTACATTGTGCACCTCTAATTGCGTTGGAATTTGGCTATTCAAAATCAGCCACCAGGTGATCTACCTCAGCATTCCACCTCAGAGGAAACTTTTCACCCTTAGCGTCACAAATATTATGGAGGGCACAGCAAGCTGCTATGCCCATAGAAATATTTTTCTCATTTAGGGCTAACCTGTCACACTGCAGCACCAGCATGCCTTTGATCTGCTAAAGGTATATTCTATGTTATTCTGTACCTGCTCATCTTATTGTTGAAGCACTGACTGCTACTATCCAGGTTTCCTATGAAAGGTTTCATAAGTCATGGGAGAAAAAGATATGCTGAGTATCCCAGGATCAATACAGGCTTTTTGTACAGGCCAGTGTTCATGAAGATGCACGTGTTTTGCATTTTATAGGACCATCCCACATTTATATCAGTGAAATGACAGTGGTGATCCACAAGCACCTGCAATTCCATAGAGAAGTACCCCCTTTCTATAGATGCACTCTATCACAAGATGAGCTGGAGCCAAAATTGGTAGGTGTACACCCTTTATCACCCCCTTCAGTTAGGGAATCCCATTGCCACAAAGCTATCCACTATTTCAGGCACATTGCCAAGACTCATGGTCCTTTATAAAGGATGTGATTAATGACCCTGCTCACTCGTGTTAATGCAGCCAAACAAAGGACTTCCTGACTCCAAACTGGTGGTAGTTTGGAGTTGCCAGCTTCCACACAGTGGTCAGCACACATTTTTCCCCCAGGAAAGCTGCTCTTGTTTTGGCACCCTTGCGTTGCCAAGTTGCAAGTTCCACACACAGTTCCACAGCTGAAAGTTCTGTTCATTATCCCACAACTGCATAATGATGCATTACCATTATTCAGTGCTTGCAGCTGCTGTGAATGCAGAGCACCACCGCAGACAGAGACTGCATTCCATGAAGCAGCCTCTGGCCGCAGCAAGTCTGTGCTCGCCACAGGCTGGGGCTGCTGCTGCAAAGCAGCCTCTGCCCACGTCGGGCCTGGGCTCACCACAGGCAGAGGCTGCTTTGTAGCAGCCTCCCCTCTCCCCTGCTGCCTCTGATAGAGGCAGCAGCGCAGGGGGGAGGGGCAGGTGGCATTGTGGAGGCATTGCTTTTAAGCCACCTTTCCCCAGTACTGGCTCCTGCTTCCACCTTGATGCTCTGATATAGGGGCAGCAAGGAGGGATGCGAGTAGTTGACTTGATTAACCAATAAGCCTAGACTTATCAGTTAGTTTACTAGTCAACTACTTTTCACATTCCTACTCCATGGGATTCAGAGCAGCCACTGTTCATGGGTAGCTTGAACCCCCTGTGGAGAGGGGCTGCTGCCACTAGGCGCTGCATGGAATGGCAGGCAGCTGGTCTGTATGGGGAGGATGGGGCTGAGCTGTGGACACAGATGTGGAGAAAGCTGGATATCTTGGTTTCTGCACTCTCTGATGTTTGTGCAACACTTTGAAAGATGGCTGAAAGAATGGCTGAGAGGCCGTCTTGATCTGTATGCTTCTTTGTTCTGGAAGTTCTTTGGTTAATTCTGTTTCTGATGATCCTGTTGACAAGGATTTTACATAGGCAAAGGATCAGCATGTGGCTCTGTAAACTGGGAAGAAATCAACCTCTCGATGTTATGTATTTACTTAATTCATACCTGTGTATGTGTTGTGAAATGTTAACATTGTTTTTCTATTTTAAAATCCAGTAGAAAACTTTCCTCAAATGGGAAGACCCAAGAAAGAGTCAATACAGACTATTGACGTTATCTAACATCCTAGGAAAAAAGGGGAATGATCCTTGCCAATTCTGCAGATTTAGAATAACAACCAAAAAAGGCAGAGTGGAGTGTCGAAAGTGGGCCATTCCAAAGGCTCTTTGAAAGGATTGTACTGTAGTTTCTGTGGTGGAAAAATTACACAGTTTTGTGTGTCTTAAACAGCGCCCTTCATGCTGCCACTGGGTAAGAAATAACTAATAAAAGGATAATATATGACTGGAGAATATCTAGATCTAATTCCAAAATATTTAATTGCCGACTTCCCAGAGAAATAGACTTTTGCAGTTAAAGAATTATTCCACAAGCATGTATATGATTTTCATTAATATTTATTTGTATTGTTGCCTAGAGCAGTGGTTCTCAACTGGGAATCTGGGACTCCCTGGGGAGCCACAAGCAAGTTTTAGGGGATCCGCCAAGCAGGACCAGCATTAGACTTGTTGGAGCCCAGGACTGAAAGCTGAAGCCCATCCACATGGGACTGAAGCCTGATTGCTATCCCCTAACACTGGACCTGGATTTTATATTTAGAAAACCATTTATTGTGGCACAGGTGAGCCATGGAGTTTTTATAGCATGTTGGGGGTACCTCATAGAGAAAGAGGTTGAGAACCCCTGGCCTAGAGGCCCCATTTAAGATGGGGCTCCATTGTGCTAGGTGCTGTACAGATACAGAACAACTGTACTCTTTACAAAGTTTTGTATGTTACACTATTGTATTCCAACTCAAGTAAGATAAACTGACAATGTAACACGTAAGTGGCTTGAATATATTACTTGGCTCTCTAAGACAGACTGAAGTTTTGAAGTTAGTTAGCAAATTCCACCTGATAATCAGTGACAGCATAATAGAATTACAAGAGGAGAAAGACGTCAGTAAAACTTTAGAGATGTTGGTAAAGTCCTCAGAACAAAGCCTGGCACAACTGCTTGGCCCTAAATCTGAATTAACTGGAAAAAAACCCCAAAAGCTATCATAATGAAAATTAGACAACAAAAACACCTGTACTTGCACTAACCCCGTCTGTCTTTTGCTAGGACTGTTCTACGAAAACTACTACAGTCTCTTCATGATATACTGCTGTAATAGTGAAAAGTTATATACAACTTACCTAACTTTGCCCCAATAAAAAGTATCAGTAGGTCTGAGCAATACAGATTATGTCTCCTAGCTTCCTGGCTGCTTTGTTAGCCCTGGTTTCAGTTCTATGTATGATAAAGGGCATTTTTGTTAAATTTAGGATATTTTGAGTTTTAATATTAATAGTTGCAGAGTTGAAAAGTTCTAATTTTTCTTTTATTTCTTATTCATTTTATCTATTTCCACAGTTCTACAAAACTGACTTTATGTGTTTCTTTTTTAAAATAATATTTTATAAATTTGGTACATGTAGGACAGATGTGGAAACGAGTCTGTTAGATTTTGATTCCTTTGCCACCAGCAAATATAATTAAGATTTAGAATAATTTGTCACATTATGGAATATTTGTCATATTTATTGGATTATTTGTATGGTTCATTGCACTCCATTGGTGACAATTATAATTTAGGGTACTTTTCAAAGGTCTCAAACTCTATATTCTTAATAACCACACATGATGTTGGCTACATATTTATTAAACTACATGTTGCAGGATAGTTAGGAGTTGAGCTCACAACATCCTTTATAGGGGTGCTCAACTTCTCAAAGTATTTGCATATATTTCCCTTACTTTTTAACCATTATAATCATAGAATTAGAGAACACTAAAACTGGAAGGGACCTCAAGAGGTCATCGAGTCCTGTCCCCTGCCCTCACAGCAGGACCCAGCACCATCTCTAGACCATCCCTGATCGATGTCTATCTAACATGCTCTTAAATATCTTCAGAGATGGAGATTCCACAACCTCCCTAGTCAACTTATTCCAGTGTTTAACCACCCCAACAGGAAGTTTTTCCTAATGTCCAACCTTGCTGCAGTTTAAGTCCATTGCTTCTTCTCCCATAATAAGATAATCCGAATAATACTATGACTATGTATTATAAAACATTTTAAATATTTGTACAGATATTATTATTACTATTATTTGCATTACAGTAATGCTGGGGTTGGCAACCCAACATGCTAAATACTTTACACACATAATGAAAAAACAGCCTTTGAATCAAACAGCTTATAGTCTCTTCTAAGTACAGTCGAATCTCAGAGCTATGAACACCTTGGGAATGGAGGCTGATCAGAACTATGAAATGTTCATATCTCTAAACAAAATGTTATGTTTGTTCTTTTAAAAGTTTACAACTGAACATTGACTTAACACAACTTTGAAATTTTACGATGCGGAAGAAAAATGCTGTTTTCCCTTTTTTAGTAGTTTATGTTTAATAGAGAAGTATGGTGTGTTTATGTATGTATGTTCGTCTCTGCACTTTCCTGATTATGTACTTCTGGTTACAAATAAGGTGTTTGGCTGACTGGTCAGTTCATAACTCTGGTGTTTATCTCTGAGGGTCTACTGAAATATACTGCTGCATAACAATACAGTACAAAAACAGATATAAAAGACTATAAAACTATAGCCACACAACAGAATTGCAGTGAATATTTTAGTTGATGATAAATTAGTAAATACTGATGCAAATACTTCAGTCAACATTGTATTTGGAATGTTTCCAGATCATCTTTACAGTGCATAGCTTATAAATGGATTACCAGAACTAATTTACTTAACACAGGAAACCTAGTTCTCATTTTCTGCTTTTTGTGATGGTATTCTCATTTTACTTTTCTGAGACACTGAATCTGTTCCTATTTGTTTGTTTGGACTTCAGCTGTAGAGTTCATAGAGTTCACATGAATAATTATAAGATCATTTTGGATAGTGCTTAGGGGCCAGGAAACTCTCAGAGTTTTCGTGACTGAATTGTTTAATAGACTTTTAGGTCAGGCTACAGAACATGATTTCATAAAACAAAATAAATTTGTTCTATAAAGAAACATTTTCCATTCTAAGGGTTTTTTTAATTAACTAGAAATAGAAAAAGTACAATCCGTTGCCCAAACTAACATCACAATATCCACAGCCTCAAATAAAATTTTTGTGGTGTATTTTGACAAAATTATCATGAGTTTCCCCACTTACATTGTGGATGATCAATAAGCAGAAAGAATTTTTAAAAAAACCTTACATAAGAACGTAAGAACAGCCATACTGGGTCAGACCAAAGGTCCATCTAGCCCAGTATCCTGTCTGCTGACAGTGGCCAATACCTGATGCCCTAGAAGGAGGGATCACAATAGGCAATCCTCACATGATCCCTCCCCTGTCACCCACCTCCAGAGAAACAGAGGCTAGGGATACCATTCCTACCCATCCTGGCTAATAGCCATTGATGAACCTAACCTCCATGAATCTATCTAGGTCTTTTTTTGAACACTGTTAAAGTTCTAGCTTTCACCGCATCCTCTGGCAAGGAGTTCCACAGGTTGACTGTGCATTGAGTGAAGAAAAACTTCCTTTTGTTTGTTTTAAATTTGCTGCCTATTCATTTCATTTCATGCCCCCTTTCCCCTCCCCCCAGTTCTTATATTGTGGGAAAAGTAAATAACTTTTCCATACCTGTCATGATTTTATAGACCTCTATCATATCTCCCCTTTCTCTCTTTTTTTCCAAAATGAAAAGTCCAAGTCTTTTTAATCTCTCTTCATATGGGAACCGTTCCAAACCCCTAATCATTTTTGTTGCCCTTTTCTGAACCTTTTCCGAACCTTTTCCAATGCTAATATATCTTTTTTTAGATGAAGAGACCACATCTATATGCAGTATTCAAGATGTGGGCATACAATGGTTTTATATAGAGGCAATAAGATATTTTCTATTGTATTCTCTATCCCTTTTTTAATTAGTCCTAACATTCTATTTGATTTTTTGATGGCCGCTGCACACTGAGTGGATGTTTTCAGAGAACTGTCCTCAATGACTACCTTGAGCAGTTTGGTATCATCTGCAAATTTTGCCACCTCACTGTTTACCCCTTTCTCTAGATCATTTATAAATAAGTTGAATAAAATGGGTCCTAGGTCAGACCCTTGGGGGAGGGGGGGAGCTGCTAGTCACCACTCTTCACTCAGAAAACTTACCACATATTCCTAGCCTTTGTTTCCTGTCTTTTAACCAGTTATCAATCCACAAAAGGACCTTTCCTCTTATCCCATGACAACTTACTTTACTTACGAGCCTTTGGTGAGGGACCTTGTCAAAGGCTTTCTGGAAATCTAAGTATACTATATCCACTGGATCCCCCTTGTCCACCTGTTTGTTGACCCACTCAAAGAACTCTAGCAGATTAGTAAGGCATGATTTCCCTTTACAGAAACCATGTTGGCTTTCCCCCAACAAATTATATTCATCCATGTATCTGACAATTTTATTCTTTACTATCGTGTCAACTAATTTGCAAGATATTGACATTAGACTTACCGCTACAAAAATTTATTAAGATTTGAATACTTAAAGAAACTGTATACCAGGGTATTTGAGGAGGCAGTATGTGCTATTCAGCTTCCTGGGTTTATCCTTAATCTTCCTGGGTAAAGCCTGGAAGCTGAGTAACAAATATCTCCTCCTCACCCACCCCACACCCTGCATGGGGCATCATATGAAGCGACAGGTGAAAAGCTTTTTCCCAAGTCTAAGACACTTTTCTCTAGGTGTGTTAGAGTCTGGGAAAGGGAGGTGTAGTACATCTGCAGCTGGTCTGCAACTCCTCCAGCAGCTGGGTGTGAGAGGGACTTTGGGCTTGGAGTGACTTAGGGCTCTTCTGGGCAGGTACAGGAGTGCACTAAGGGCTTAAACTGGCCCGGTGCTCCACCAGCTGTGGGGAGGGAAGAGGAAGGGACAAAGCCAGGACTAGCCCCGTTCCCCGAAAGGAGTGCTCCACCTGCTGTCCATGCTTAGGACATTAACATCAATATAAATGCCAAATATTTTTCTATGTTGTAATATCTTCCCTGGACACTAATGTGTGTCAGACTGAACTACCCAAAAGGAATAGGAGTATTAGAATATTCCAGCTATAAAGATAGCAGCTGGGCGCATGTAGTGAAAATACCAGTCTCCTAGAGAAAGGAATGATTACTTACTATAACTGCTTCTTCAAGATATGATATAGACATGTATTCCAGGTAGGTGCATATAGTCACCAGAACCGGAGATTTTTGCCTAGAAGTAATGCAAGTACTGTGTATAAGAAGACTCTGCCATCAGGGCCTACTCCTTATCCACCCTCCTTACAGACATAAGGGTTATCAAGACAGGCTACGTTACACGGCAGGCTTCTTGCACAAGAACTGTTTTGCGCATGAGTTCTTGTGCAAAAGGTCTTCCACAAGAGCGTGTTCACACTGCCATGTGCTTTTGTGTAAGAGATGTGCTTGTGCGCAAGAACTTCCATGGTAGTGTGGACGCTCTCTTGCTCAAGAAAGCTCTGATGGTCATTTTAGCCATAGGGCTTTCTTGCGCAAGAAATTCATCTTTTCTGTCTACACTGCCTTCTTGTGGAAGAGCTCTTGCGCAAGAGAGCTTATTCCTCATGGGGAGAGGAATAACTCTTCTGGAAGAAGCCCTGTTTTCCGACGCTGTATTGTAAATTTACTTGCACAAGAACGCGCGTGCAGTGTAGATGCTCTGCAAGTTTTTGCGCAAGAACAGCTGTTCTTACGCAAAAAACCTGCAGTGTAGATGTAGCCACGGGTGAGTCAAAAGGGTCAGTGGACAGGACACCATGTTTAGGTCCCACAAGGTAACTACCTCTCAGACTGAAAGATGCAGTGGAGAAAGCCTTTCATAAATCTTATCACCATGGCATTGGAAAAAAAATGCTTTTCCTTGGATGAGGGCATGAAACACTGACTATGCTGCCAAGTGCATTCCAGGGGCATGTTTACACTAGGAAATTATTTCAAAATAACTAAATTTGAAATAATAACTCCAGAAATAACAAAGTCAAAAAAGCGTGTTCTCACTAAAGGGGAGCCTCAAAATTAGTCCGAGGCAGGCTCTGTTATTATGTATGCACTACACCTTGACTTAGAGCCCCAGGAAGTACTGGAGAGTAATTACTTCAAATTACTCTGGGGACTAGTTATTTCAAAAAAGCAGTAGAGGCGTGCCCACACTACCACTATTTCAAAATAACTATTTTGAAATAAGCGTTATTCCCCAAGGAAAGCAGGAGTACAGATTTTAAAAAAACAGGCTTGGTAATATGTATGCTCTGCTTATTATTTTGAAATAAGGGGGGTTATTTAAAAATAACTCCCTAGTGTAGACCAGGGCTAAGAGTACAGAGATCAAAGCCCAATTTATGAAGGTGTGGTAGATACACTAACATGTTCTTGATGGAAGCACCTGTCAGATGGATCCCATGGGCCAATGACTACACCAAAAATCTCTTCCACTTCTTTAAGAATGCCATCCTAGTGGAAGACTTAGGACCTATTGGACAGCCTGCAAGCAAAGATCTTGCTCTTTGATCAGCCATGCAGCAGCCACTCTGTAAAATGCAGGAAACTGTTCACTGGAAGCCAGGTGTGGCCATGGTCATGTGTGAGGAATTCATGATATAGAGAAAGCATTATGAGATTCTTGACTGGCAGAGCAAGGAGATCTAAGAACCAGCACTATCTCAGCCATGCTGACATTATCAGGATAAGCTTGGTTCAATTTGCCTTGAGTTTGGTCATGTCTTGGGGAATGACAGGGATAGAACGAAAGGTGTACAGCAGAGCTGACTACCAGTTGCAGTGAAAGGCATTGGAGAGGAAGCCCAAACTGAGTTCCCCTCTTCTCTGCCAAAAGCAGCACAGGCGACACTCCATTTTCCCCCTATTGCAAACAGGTAAATCGCAGGGATAGCCTCCATTTTGAAGACAATCCAAAGGATACGTGCCTTTAGGCACCATCTGTGATTCAGAGAGAACATCTTGAGATGGTCCACAAAATGATTCTGAATTCCTGGTAAATGGACAGCTACCAGACTGATGTCCTCTTTGATGAAAAACTGCCACAGGTTGATTGCCTCTAGGCAGAATGACCTGGAGTACATGCCTCCTTGTTTGTTCACGTTATCAGTTAATCCTGTCAATTACTCGTATTCCCCCCTTGCTGCCTCTGCTGCTGCATCCCAATGGTGGTGCCAAGAGTGGTGCTGGGAACAGGAATGGAAGTGGTAGCCTCTGACTCCGATGTGAATTCAGAGTTGGACCACAGAGGTGCAGTGCTCTACAGTGCCAAGGAGATGGGGAGTGAGGTTCCAAAGCGGTTTGGCTTGCTTCAGTGTCATACCAGAATTGATTCTGGCATGAACCCCAGAGTTGGTGCCAGGAGAGAGGGCTGCATAGATGGTGGTGCAGTTTTGGGAAAGTGTCAGGGTAGGCATCTAATAGTGCTCACAACCAGTGCTGATATGTGTGCTGATGAATGCACAGGTGACACAGGGCCTGCACCAGAACCAGTACTGCAGGCACAATCAGCTAGCTAAGCTCCCTGGCAGCCTCAAAGGTGTCCAGTATGGAGGGGAAGTCCAGGTCCTCTCCAAGACTCCTTTTACTGGGGAGTCCAGCAAGCCTGGACTCAACAGCTCTATCCTTGGGGCCATCGTTAATGGTACTGGGAGTTCCTACACTGTTTTTATAGTGTCTTGCCAAGGGATGCACCAAAGAGGCTGGGGATGGGCCCAGCACCAAGGGTCTGAGTGCTGACTCCATAAGCAGGAGTTTCAAGTGTTGATCTCACTTTCTTAGTTCTCAGCTTGAAACTTCTACAAATATTGCACTTATCTATTAAGTGTCCTTCACCTAAGCACTTGAGCCAAGCCATATGCAGGTCTCCTCTGGGCATAGCCATGCCACAGGAACTGCAGTGCTTAAAGCTCTGCTGCATGCTCTGAGGGAAACACTACTGGAGAACAAAAACATACAAACAATAGGCAGGAGGGGCCCTCCAAAGAGAACTATCAACTAACTAAGGCCTGGGAAAAATACAGCCTTCGGGCCAGATCTGGCCCACCAAACCAGTAGATCCAGCCTGTGGACGCAGCTGGGAACCTCAGGCAGGCTCCTTGCTTGCCTGGCCTCATCCCCATGCTGCTCAGAAAAGCAGCTGCTGGGCCATTTCTCTTTCAAAACTGTGATCTCGGAGGGGAAGGGGAAAGGCTTTAGATGCTGCTCCTGCCTCCAGCACAATCCCACTGGGCGGTTTCTGGCCAGAAACAGGTCAATGGAAGCTGCCTGTCTGAACAACAAGCAGCCATGAAACACCACGCCCCTTCCCCTCTGGCTCATAGTTATTCACACATGCACATGGACCTGCAGCCTGTACGGGGGTGGGACAGGCATAGAAGTTGCGTGAGAAACATTAGGCGTTGCTAGCCAGGAGTCCCCCAGGTAGGTCTCCCAGCTACTACCTCTTCTTTGTTGCCAACAATGGAGAACAGCTTCGGCATCTCTTCAGAGAAGCACCTGCCCCACTACAAGAAATCGCAACACTTTCTGAGCCTGAGGAGGGGTTTTGGTATCAGGTCAGACTGCATAAGTTGTTTGAGGCACAGGACCCACACCACTTGCATCATCTTTCTGACAAATCTACAGATCCAACAACACTCTTCAAGGTGGGTATTACCAAGACAAAAGAAGCACTGTGTGAGGGGGGTCACTTTTGGGAATTCCCAATACTATCGCTAACACTGTATTCTATAACTTTTAAAAAAATAGGCTGAGAAAGGATGAATACAACCACACAGGGATCTGACATCAGCCAACAAGTGGGAAGAAGGAACTGAAAGGGGTCAGGAGATGGGACTATAACCAGGAGTGGGGCTACAGTGTATATGTTTTTGTCCTTTTCCATTGTAGTTGAATGTCACTCGAGCCTTCATTTTCTGAATTTAAAACATATGGCTTTGAACCAGAAGAACAAAAATACTTTAAATTAACTTCCCTTATTCTCTGGGGACTGTTACAGACGCAGAGACTACAGTTTAGGCATCCATGAGATTTATTTTGCTCTGGTGTTAGTTTCAACTGAAGCTTCGTATATACAAACAACTTCCTTACCAAAATTCACGGACACGTCTTTTCCAGTGTAACGACTTTTATAAATGATATCATGTTGCGAGAAATATGAATGTCTTTAAGAACAAATGTTAATCTCTCCAAAACTAAGGTTAAAACTAGCTTCCCATTATAAACATAATTATGACTCCATTACACATCAAACTAATCTATCTGAACTTTAACCTATTAACTTTATGGTACTTTTTTAAAGCTTGATCCTGGTGAGGAATAGTTTTGAGAGACGTGGATACAGAATTATTTAGATATTATTAGTGATTTTTATGCACATAATGAAGCATGCATTGCTCATGCAATCATTAAAATCACTTATCAAATAGATGCATGTTTATACATTTCTTGTTTAGATTTTAGTGGAGAGACCAAGGGAAAAATAGGAGCTACATGCCTGCGAAGCTTCCAAATTCTACCTAAGTACATGTCCATCCTCAATTCCTCCTACAGAGTTTAGGAACTGTCTTCCATGGAACTCATGGAAGTCTGCAGGAGCACAGGGAGGAGGAAATGCTAGTAGGTGACTGAACCATTTTCAAATAAAGTAAATGCCAAGCTAAAAATTGTTTACTCCATAATTCATGTTTAATACATTGTCATTTTCCAGTGAATCCTTGTCAATTATTTTTTTATAAAAACATAAATAGTTGCCTGGAAATTCAAGGTTAAAGTTCCATTTTATAGAGTCCTAAGCACTCTGATATTTGAAAATACACTGTTAAGATCACACAACCAACCTTAATTCTGCTCCAGAAGCATGACTCTGGGAATTAACAGGAACCCAGAAACAGCCTTATCTACTATGTAACACTGATGAGAGAAGTATATGAACCTAAGCAGAATTAGAATGGAATCCCTTTTGTAGGTTCATCACATTAATGACCAAAATAACTGGAAGACTCTACTCTTAATTGTGCAGAGCTTCTGTTGATTCCAGTGTTCTTTACTATTGTACAGTTGTCCCACAAAATGTATTTTACATTCCTTGGCTTTATAAATAGACAACCGAGAACAATCAATTACCACTGAACACAAAGATGCAA
This sequence comes from Pelodiscus sinensis, assembly GCF_052426305.1. Taxonomy (NCBI): domain Eukaryota; kingdom Metazoa; phylum Chordata; order Testudines; family Trionychidae; genus Pelodiscus; species Pelodiscus sinensis. Next base: position 40,596,852 of record NC_143059.1, read on the forward strand.
CGTTCAGTCAATTGTACAAATATCATTAATACAAGTGTCATTAAACACCAAGGGTATGTCTACACTGCTATCCTAGTTCGAACTAGGGTGGCTAATGTAGGCATTCGAAGTTTCAAATGAAGCCCACGAGGAGTAACGGTAGTTCAAATTAGAGAGCCTAATTCGAACTACCTACTCTGTGCCGCGTGTAGCCGCGGGCACGGAGTCTGCACTAACGGGGATTTAAAAATGGCGGTGCCTGGCAAGATGCAAATGAAGCCCGGGATATTTAAATCCCGGGCTTCATTTGCAACTTCGAATGCCTACATTAGCCACTCTAGTTCAAACTAGGGTGGCAGTGTAGACATACCCAAGCTATTTTATGTATAGAAATCTTGTAGGCTAAGAACACAAATTTCATGAGGAGAAACGGTAGTTCGAAATAGGATCTTTAATTCCAACTACCTACTCCATGCCGCGTGTAGCCGTGGGCACGGAGTTCGGACTAAGGGGGATTTTAAAATGGCGGCACCCAGGAACATGCAAACGAAGCCCAGGATATTTAAATCCCGGGCTTCATTTGCAACTCCGCTTGCCCTAATTACCCTACCTAGCTTGAACTAATGAGCTAGTGTAGACATACCCCAATTTAGATATTAAAATACATTATTTATGTAAATTCCAGTATGAAGTTGTTTTGTTATTTGATTGCCTCTTTGTTTTTACTACTGCATAGTTATACCAAGGAACGTGTCAATATCTGAGCCCTATTCTTAAGGTCACCAAGTTTTATCATAGGATTCCAAGCCTACCAGGGTGCTAGAACAATCTGTATAATCAGGACGCTGAGAGTCATTGATCCTCCCAAACTACTTCAAGCTGGGGATGCGGCAGCACACCCTCCCACCCTTCCCCACACTAGTTCCAGCACTTTTGCAGCCTACATGATGTTAGCACAATTAGTAAGCTTCCTGTCTAAAGTTAAACTGTACTAGAAGACTCTACTACAGCGTGACCCCATTGATATAGCAATGAAAATGAGAATCAGTCGTCACTACCTACTTCACTTTTAATATTTTTATCACAATATTTAAAATGATAGGTAACACGATTCCTTATTAACCAAAGCAAATTGTCTGAGCCAAGTCAAAAGTAGTGTTCATAGTTTAAATTCCTGAAATACAGTACTTTAAGAGGTTAGCCAAGTATATTGAACATAAACACAATTTTCAAGTTTTATTCAATGAGTTTAACTACAACAAAAAGCAATGAAAAGGAAATAATGCTTGCACTTTGATTAACTAACAGGCAGCTAAGTGCCATTATGTTTTTAATGTTACAAGTATATATTGGAAGATATAAACAGAAACCTGTTTTCAGCATACAAAAAGAAATACTTAATAACCCAGCATAGGTCCTGATGCTGTTCTTATTAAAGTCTCATCTACTGACAACACTGAGTGCAGGATCAGTCCCATTATTTGTGCTTTTACTTTTTATATATAATTTGATTGAATACAGACATAAGCACATTCCACGTATTCACTTTATGGATTTTATGCATTTTCCAATGAACACCATGCATCTATTACAAAACTCCTATTGCTTTATTAACTAACATTTACTTCTAAATATCAGTAAAATGTTTGCTGAGGTTTTTTCAATGTTGACATCATGAACGGTGGCTAAGTGCAAGAATTTTCTTTACCAAAACAAAACAAAAAAGTCAAGACAAGGCAAGTTGAGCAATTACACTGTTCATATATTTAGAATGAAACACTCTAGGAACCAGTAACATAAGCAGTCAGAATTTCATCACAGTTTTATCACTTTATTAAATACTGCAAGATTCTTTAAAGTGAATTGACCAGCAACAAGCTAGGAAACCTATAGACAATTGTGTGTGCACAATTTTAATTAGAAAGAGTTAATGCAGACATTATGAGAGTATTATTTTTTTTATCTGCAGGGATTAGTAAACAGTGACTAAAAAATAGAAGCATGTCAAAGTGAAAAATGCATTGATATAAAATGCTGCAACATTGCTTTCTACTGTCTACACAAGAAAGGTCCTCCTGCATTTCATAAAATAAGAAAAACTTTTTGGTATTAGATACTATATAAACGGTACCTTTTTCTGTTGTAGTCCACAGCATCCATATCATACCAACTTGTACTAAAAACAACGCAATAGAATGGAAACTGGAATAAAACAAACATCCAAAACAAGCAAATAGCATTCGGCTATACAAGATGACAGTCTGTTCTCGTCTACAGAGGCTATGCCTAAGAGCCTGCAGAGAAAAGGAGTGCAGTGCCAAATCTTAATCCCTTTGCAGAATTTCACATGGTGCTGCCTCACCTCTTTAGTTTCTGTGAAACCTATTGCTCTTATCACCCAGTTTAATTCATTATTTAAAAAAACACACACAAAGAAAATCTGGAATATATCATACTGCTGAAACATACTGCAACTTGCATGTTTGCTAATGTTTACATTTCTGCAAATTAAATGATGTATTGTTAAATTTATTTGAAAGCACTGTTTCAGACTTATGGTATTACATGCATTCTTGCAAAGTAAAATTTTTTGAAGAGATTTAGCATTTAAACTATTTTTGCTGATTTCAACTAGTAATTCTTTACTAGTCCAGAATATGAAGTCACTGATACACTGCAAACTGATAACTCCAAACAAGAGAGAGAGAGAGATTTCCCCAAAATTAGGAACTGTTAAATAAGCTGTTAAACACTGTTGAACATTTTCAGAAGAATTATCCTGTACACATTATGGGTCAAATTCTACTGTCAGAACTGTATCACAAAGGCATGATTTCAGTTGATTACTGGAAATACAGTCTCCCTGTGCACTTCCATGCTGCAGGCTGCCCTGCTAATAACAACAGATATCCTTTTCTACTGACCCTCCATAATGGTATTTCAGATCTACAAAGGGGAACACTGTTTAGGGAGAAAGCGGATACTTCACAAACAATTACTCAAAATCTATACTTTTAATGGGGGAACAAGAAATCCTATGTACAACTCTAGAGGCATATAGGGTTCACAGAGTAGCCTCATATGGTCAAGGTAGAATTCCTCCAGTGCAGGAGTTGTCATAAAAGCACCATGCAGCAACCTCCTGCAGCTCCTAACATAGGAGGAAGATAAATAGGAGTACAGGGCATCCCCACTATAAGTCACCCCCGGTATACATCAGTTCCATACTAAAGTCATTGACATTTGTAGGAACTGATGCACTATTAGTCCTCTCATTCCCCGCTATAAGTCATGTGAAACACTCCCCCCAATTTGCTTAAATGGAAGTCAGCAGTGGGAAAAAAATTCCCCACTTTAAATTGTTTCACTATAAGTCCACGTTTTTTGGAACGTATCTTGGACTTACAGTGAGGACAGTCTGTATATAATGCTAATCTCTACGGGTACGTCTACACTACAGCGCTAGTTCGAACTAACTTAGTTCGAATTAGTTAATTCGAACTAAGCTAGTTCGAACTAACGCATCTAGAACTAAAAACTAGTTCGAACTAGCGTTTTGCTAGTTCGAACTAGTAAGTCCACATTGAGTGGACTCTGAACAGGGCTTAAGGATGGCCGGAAGCAGTGCCGGCAGGGCATAAAAGGAGGACTTAGAGCATGGAGATACTGTCTCAGGCTAGCCGAGGGCTGCGCTTAAAGGGTCCCGACCCCCACCCCGGACACACAGTTCTAAGGGGTGCCCCGCTTGCAAAGAAGTTCTGGCTTGGAGTGCCCTGAGTGCCCACACTGGGCACATCACACCACTCGGCCATCAGCCCGGCTGCACTTGCCGCAGGCTGCCATCTGGGGAGAGGGAGTAATTGGGGGGCTGCAGGAGAGCTTCCACCCCCAGAAGCCCGCAGAGCCAGCCCAGTCCTCCCCATCGGGGGCTCGTACCCCATTCCTCCCTCACCTCCTTCCACTTGCCCTTCCCTAGCCCCCCTTCTTATTGATGTACAAAATAAAGATAACGTTTCTTCCAACATTGACTCTGTCTTTATTGAACAAAACTGGGGGAGACTGGGAAAAGGAGGTGGGAGAGGGGAAGAGAAAGGCTGGGAGAGGGGAGGGCAACTAACATGATCAGGGGTTGGGAACAGGTCCCAGATGAAGAGAGGCTACAGAGACTGGGACTGTTCAGCTTAGAAAAGAGGAGACGGAGGGGGGACAGGATAGAGGTCTCTAAAAGCAGGGGTTGGGTGGAGAGGGTGCATTCAGAAAAGTTCTTCATGAGTTCCCATAAAGAAGGACTAGAGGACACCAAAGGAAAGGAATGGGTAGCAGGCTTCAAACTAGTAAGAGAAAGTTGTTCTTGACAAGGCAAATAGTTAACCTGTGGAACTCCTTGCTGCAGGAGGTTGTGAAGGCTAGAACTAGAACAGAGTTTAAAGGGAAGTGAGATCAAGTGATGGAGGTTGGGTCCATGGAGTCCTATTAGCCAGAGGGTAGGAGTGGTGTCCCTGCCCAAAGTTTGTGGAAGGCTGGAGAGGGATGGCACGAGACAAATGGCTTGGTCATTGTCTTCGGTCCATCCCCTCCAGGGTCCCTAGGGTTGGCCGCTGTCGGCAGACAGGCTACTGGGCTAGATGGACCTTTGGTCTGACCCAGGACGGCCATTGTAAGCTCAGGGCTCAGGGTCGGGGGTCTCAGTGGACCCCCTTGATTTTCATGCACACCTGGTCCTGGGTGGCCAGGCTGGCAGCTCTCCTGCCCTAGACGGCCACTTTCCTGTGCCTAGTGCGGAGATCGTGGACGAGGTCCACGATGTCCGCACTAGCCCAGGAAGGTGCCCGCCTCTTGCGGTCCAGGGCAAGCTCCCGGGAGCCGCCAGCCTGGTCCCGGCAAGAGGGGGTGGGCTGGGGGGCATCGGGTGGGTGGCTCTGTGCCGTGCCAGGTGCAGGGTCTGATAGCTGGGTGCTGGCAGGCTTGCACCTGGCACGGGCACCGTAGCCAGCCCGTGCCCCTTTAAGGGGTCCGGGGCCGGGAGGGGGGCATAGAGTTTCCCTGGTGTTGGCCAGAGTGGCCACCAGGGAAACCTGGGGAGGGCTAGCCTCCCACTAGTTCGAACTAAAGGGCTACACAGCCCTTAGTTCGAACTAGCTAGTTCGAACTAGGCGTTAGTCCTCGTAAAATGAGGTTTTCCTAGTTCGAACTAAGCGCTCCGCTAGTTCGATTCAAATTCGAACTAGCGGAGCGCTAGTGTAGCGCATAGGAAAGTTAGTTCGAACTAACGTCCGTTAGTTCGAACTAACTTTCTAGTGTAGACATACCCTACAAGGGGTAGGGCTGAGGCAAAGCCTTTAGGCATGCCTGGCAAGGCTGACATCAGTGAAAGTAAACCTGCGGACTGCTCCAGGTTACATGGGGGAACATACCATTCCTTAAAACAGCCCAGAATAGGAAGGCTGAAAAGGTAATTTACACCTCTCCCCTCCCCCCCCTTTTTTTCCCTGTGCTGTCTCTCCCAAGAAGTGCATACGGACATACCAAAATCTCTTTGAGACTCTTTACCATCTGGAAAAGATCACATTACAACAAACCTTCAAAGGAATAACCTGGGCTCTGCAGTTACTTCAGTTGTGCATTTACTAACAAAATGTAGGGAGAGTTATGCAAAAGTTAACTGCCTACATCAGAAGTGACTAAGCCCAGTTACAGTACAAGCAGCACCAGCAGACAGGCTTTCTGAACCATTCACATATCCATGCAACTGCTTTTACATGGGTTGTATGTAAAAGCACACTGTGGGTGTAAAAAAAGGAAAAGTGGCCCTGTTTTGTTTTAAAGAGAGCTTGGTCTGAAGGAAACAAAGTTGTTAATATGCTGAAGCAGGAAAAAAAGAGGAGGTTATTCACCTCCTGTAATTGACATTCTTCGAGATGAGCTTCCCTGGGGGTGCTCCACAGAAGGTGTTGAGCATCTTAGCACCTCTGGATGGAGTTTTGCCTAGTAGTGCATCAGGGGGTCGCGCATGCGCACACGTGGCCCCCTTCCCTCCTCAGTCCCTTCTCTATCCAGAACCCGGAGAAGGAGTGTTATTTACGTGTTTGCAGTTTTTCTTTTTTTCTTTTTTTTGAGTTTCCAAAGTAGAGGGGAGGAAGGGAGGGTAGTGGAGCACCCCTGGGGCATTCATCTTGAAGAATGTCAGTTACAGAAGGTGAGTAACCTCCTCTTCTTTTTCAAGGGTGCTCCACAGAAGGCGACTACAAGCAATCCATGTTAAGGAGGTAGGGACTTCAGATCTGGTAAGCATGCTGTCTGCAGGACACCTTTTGCTAGTCTAGTATGTAGTAGAGGACCTGAAGCAAACGAATAACGCTTTGCAAAGATGTGATCCGAGGACCATGTTGCCACTGCGCAAATGTCCTCCAGTGGAACTTTCCTCAGGTATGCTACCGAGGTTGCAACTGCTTTTATAGCGTGCGCCCAGATTGAAGCAGGTGGAGGTAAGTTATTAAGCAAATATTATGTGGTGATGCATTCCGATATCCATTGGGATAGTCTCTGTGATCTTTTCTTCCCCATGGTACGGTTCACAATGGAAACAAACAGCTGTGGGGAAGATCTGAACGGCTTTGTCCTGTCTATGTAGAAGGAGAGAGCTCTTTTGACATCCAGAGTGTACATCTGTGCTTCAAAGGCATTGGCATGAGGCTTTGGGAAAAACACAGGTAAGTGTATTGTCTGGTTGATGTGAAAAGCTGTACAGACCTTAGGTAAGAATTTGGGGTGCAGATGCATAGACACTCTTTCTTTGAGAAAGATGGTAAAGGATGGATCGGACATGAGCACGGCCAGTTCACTTACTCTCAGTGCTGAGGTAACTGCCACTAGGAAAGCCGTTTTCAGCATTAAGTGGCACAAGGCACATGTGGCCATAGGTTCAAAGAGCGGTTTTGTTAGTGCTCTTAATACTAGATGACGGTCCCATGGTTCTTGTGGGGGTAACACATCAGGGCATAAGGCTTGTAGACCCTTCAGAAAGCGTTTGGTTGTGGGGTGCGCAAATAAAGTGGCGTCATCCACTGGTGCATGGAATGTAGTTATTGCTGCTAAGTGCACTCTAATTGAGGCTAACGAGAGGTGAGACTGTTTTAGGTGCAATAAGTATTCCAGAATTACAGGGAGTGGGGAGATTTGCAGCAATATGTTGCGCTTGCTGGCCCAATGTGTAAAACAGGTCCATTTACTGATGTATGTTTTCCTTGTTGCAGGAGCTCTGCTGTGCAGGAGGACCTCACGGACTTGCTGAGAACAGTGGAGCTCTATGCTAGTGAACTATTGAGATGCCACACTTTCAACTGAAGCATGAGGAGTTGAGGGTGAAGTGTCCTGATTTGTGGGTGATGGAAAATGTGTGGGACTTGCAGTAGCGTGATTGGATGGCTTTGTGTCATCCTGAGTAATAGGGGAAACCAAGGTTGGCATTGCCAACATGGGGCTATAAGGATGATCTTTGCTTTGTCCCTCCATATCTTTATAATGACTCTGTTTAGGAGGAGAAATGGGGGAAATGCATATAGCAGGTGTGCACTCCATGTTAGAATCAAAGCGTCCCCTAAGGACTGTTTCCCTATGCCTGCTCAGGAGCAATACATCATGCATTTTCTGTTGGTTCTGGTGGCAAACAGATCTATGTAGGGGAAACCCCATTGATTGAATATTTTCTTCAGGATTGTCTGGTCCAGCTCCCATTCATGTTCCTGGGGAAGGGCTTTGCTTAGGGCACCTGCTGTCGTATTGAGTGCGCCAGGCAGATGGAAAGCAGATACACAGATATCTCGCGCTAATGCCCAGTTCCAAAGGGCTATGGCTTCTTTGCACAGAGGCTGTACTCATGCTTCGCCTTGGCAGTTTATATTGACCATGCATGCCATATTGTCCGTGTAAATGCAGACGTGTATCCCTTTGACTTGAGGGAGCAATTTTTGGCATGCCAGGCAGATAGCTCCGAGTTCTAAAATATTGACATGTAGAGCACGCTCTGCAGCAGACTATAGGCCCTGAGCTATTCTTCCTTCCATGTGAGCGCCTCAGCCCGTGAGTGATGCATCTGTGTTGATGACTATTGTCAGTTCTGTGGATTGGAAGGGTATGCCTATGCTTAGGTTGGACGTTCTTGTCCACCACTTTAGAGATGCCTTGACTGAGCATGGAAGTGTTAGTCTTTTGGTCATTGAATGAATGTGTGATTTGTATTGGGTTCGGAGCCAATCCTGAAGACACCTCATAAAGAGTCGTGCGTTGGGCACCACTCGGTTGCAGGAAGTCTGAAATGACCACTTACATATACAAGTCACCTCCCCATATAGCAGGACAGGAAAAAAGAGGTTACCTTGTGCAGTAACTGGTGTTCTTCAAGATGGGCGTCCCTGTGGATGCTCCACTACAGGTGTTTTGGCGCCCCTGCACTTAAAGTCAGATATATTTAGCAGTGGTATCCCGAGTGCTGACACGCATGTGTGGTGCCATCTTGCTGCGTAGTGATGGGCCAGCGCACACACATCATCAACTGTCCCTCAGTTCCTTCTCTACCACAGAGAGATGTTAAAACTCCGAACCTAGTAAGAACTCTACCTGGTTCTTCATGCACCAATGCCACAGTGCTATGACTTCTTTGGATAGGTGGTATGATCTCGCACCTTCTTGACAGTTTATATAAAACATGCATGCACTGCTATCTGTGAGGATTCTTACTACTTTGTTGCAAATCAACAGGAGGAATGTTCACATGCTTGTCTGACCACTCAAAGCTCTAGTACATTGATGTATTGTGCTCTGTCTGTTAGGGACCATCATCCCTGGATACTGTGGTTTTCCACATGGAAACAGTAATTTATAGGAGGAAGATTTTTCATGGTACAATGACAGATAAATGTTTACCTCCTGTGGACTTCCAGTTAAGTTTCCAGATGCATGCCCCATCTTTCTAGAGAGGTGTCCATAGTAATTGTGACTGAAGGATGCCTCTGTTGGAATGGTACTCCCATACATAGGTTCTGAGGCTGTAAAAACCAATATAGTGACTGCTTTACCCTTTTGGGGACACTTAAGAGATGTCTGTAAATGGTGCTTGTGAGGTTTAAAGCATATGCACATCAATGTTTGAAGGCAGCACATGTGCAGCCTGCCTAGTCTAAAACATAAGTCATTGGGTGACATGTAGTCTAGAAGTTGAAGGCATTGCCTAGCTGATACAGTAGAATTGTTCATAATAGTTCGAGCCAAAGATGCAAGTGCTTGGAAACAATGGTACAGTAATCTGGCCTGCACCCGGACACAGTCCAATGTCGCCCCTATAAATTCCAGTTCTTGGGTATGGGTTGACTGTTTATTTGGAGGCCCAGAGTATTGAAGAGGGTGATGGTGTGCATTGTGTATGCGGTCAATAACTGAGCTGTGGGAGCCACTATTAGACAGTCATCTAAGTATGGAAAGATTACAACTCCTGACTTCCTTAAATGTTAATTGCTATCACCAGAACTTTGGAGAATACCCTTGGGGCCACTGCAAGTCCAAAGGGTAAGACACGATATTAATAATGTTTGTCTCAGGTTGAATCTGAGGAACTTTCTGTGGGATAGATGAATTGTGATGTAAAATTAGGTATCTTGTAGGTCGAGGGACAACATCCAGTTTCCTTTCTCTAGACATGGGATTATCTTAATGAAGGTGACCACAGTAAAGTGCTGTTTCTTTATAAATCTGTTCAGTCTGCATAGGTCCAAAAGGGACCTCCATTCCCTTGTCTTTTGGAGGATTAAAAAGTAACGGGAATAAAAACCCCTTAACCTGTGGTGAGTTGGCACACCTGTGGTGAGTTGTGTTGCTCTATAGCTCTATGGCGAGGAGACTTTCTATCTCCTGTTGTAGGAGACTTTCCTGGGAAAGGTCCCTGAAGAGGGATGCGGAAGGGGGTTGTAATGGTACAAAAGAAATGAAAGAGATGGATTATTCTTTGGAGATTATCTCCAACATCCACTTATCAGACATTGTGTGTGCCCAGGCTGGGTAATGTGGGAGCAGACTGTGTTGGTAATGATCCTTTAGAGAAAGTGATGTTGAACCCTTGACCAATCTTTCAAAACAATTGTCTCAAAGTGGACAGTTGAGACGCAGTAGGTTGGTCTTAGGTCTACGTTGCTGCTTTTGGTGTCATCTCTTTTCATATCCTTTCTGCTGAGGGATGTTCATAGAGGATCTGAAACATGGAGTGTAAAATCTGCCCTGAATTTTTTCTTTGGCTGCGGGACATACGTTCAAGGTTTTAAACGTTGCCCTCAAATCTTTTAAGATATGCAGAGCTGCATCTGTTGAAGCTGAGAATAATGTTTGACCCTCAAAGGACAAGTCCTCAACTTCGTTTTGCACTTCTCTAGGGAATCCCGAGAGGTGCAACCAGGACACCCAATCGCATTATCACTGCCATTGTGAGAGACTAGGATGCCATGCTATCAAGGAACCATCCTCAAGATTGAATTTAAAGGAATTGTGACAGGATGTACCAGCCCCACACTGGGGCTTAAACAGGTTCACCTGGCTGAAAAAGGCCTGCCCACACAGCCCTGCTGAGCATGCCCAGACTGCAGCCTAAGTATATAAGCCTGGAGAGGGGCTCAGTCAGGGCTGGCTGCTGAGGCAGGAGGCACTGCCAGAGGTCCTACAGGTGAACTGACAGAAGGACCAGGGATGGGAACCAGCCAGCAAGACATGCATGCCCCAGGAGAGGACTGGGAGGAAGGAGATGCTGCGGGAACTTCTGCAGGCAAACTGCCAGAGAGATCAGACACCAGTGCTACGGAAGAGATGGAGAAAGGACCCTGGAAGGAATTCAGCTGAGTATGGTAGCAAGTAGCCCAGGGTGGGAAACTGTGACCTGAGAAGCTCAGCATGTTGCAGTGGGATTTCCTGCTGAGCGAGCAGTGGCCTGTACCTCCGCTATTAGGGCCCTAGACTGGAACTCAGTGCAGTAGAGAGGGCCCAGGTCCCCTACCCTTCCTTTGACTCACCACCCTAACCAGTGGGGCCCACACCTGCTTTATACTGACTCTAGCTATGAGATCACATCGCCCTTGTGAGAGGGATGTCGGTTAGTGACTCCAGCCAGTAGGCCACACTGATTCAGCAAGAGGAGTGTTTGTTAGTGACTCTGGCCTCTAGGACGTGCAGTCCCACTGAACGAGGTGTTCAGTACCAACTGCTGCAGTTAAGCCCTACAGTCATAACAGAAGGACCAGGGGTTCAAGACTGAAAAGAAATTGCTGGACATGTGAGGTTGTTCAAGGGACTCGACTACTCCACTCTGAGGGGGGAATGAGTGTACAACCCCAAGATAGGGACCTTTATGCTCTTCTGGCAACTGTTCAATAAAATACTTCATCTTTTTGAAAAGGTTGAATGTGTATTTGGCAAGGAGAGCTGAATAGCTGGCAATCCTAAACTGTAGGGAGGGCAATAAGTAGGCCTTTCTTCCATATATCCAGCCTTTTCCAATTCTTATTGTAGGATGTTAATCCAATACAGGTCTATTTCCCTCTTGGGTATACAGCCTCTACAACTAAGGAATTAGAACCTGGATGCATGAATAGGAATTCTGCCCCCTTTGCAGGGATGTAGAACTTCCTATCTGCTCTCTTGGATGAGGAAGGGTTAGAAGCGGGTGTGACAGACCTCCTCCCCTCGTGCTTTATGAAATGGATTTATGGACACAAATGCACATAATTCAAAAATGCTTTGAACAAATTGCTTCATGTAACCCATCAATCTTCATATCATAATCCACTGGATCGTTTTTTCTTATTTTGGTGTATGTATCATTCTTATGTGAAAATTAGACATATGGAGTGTAGAATGCTTTATGGTTTTTAAATGTGTGAATGAAAGCCATCGTGAGTGTTACCCTCAATGTCCTGATGACCAACTATTAAAAAAATCTCTTCTGTCCTTTAAGTCTTAGCAGTGATTGGTCTGAAGAAATCACATGTCCACCCCAACTGGCCAGGTGACTTCCCATGCAGAAGCTAATGCCTTTAGTACTGAGGTTGGCTTCTGCCATGAAGTTATTTTGTTAGTTGGCCTCTCAGTAATAAGAGAAGTGGTATGCTTCCTCCTGGCCATTTTCTTTTCTGGTGGGTCCTTTCAGGGTACTGATGTCCCCTGGTCTGAGGCTGCTGTAGGAGATCTCCGTGACAGAGTGGCCTGGGATTCCGGCTCAGAAGTTGGTCTGTTTTCTCCATCATGAGCAGCTTTAGTTGAAGCTCTCTAGCCTCAAGAGATCTAGAGGAGAGTTTTTGCAACGGACACACTTTTGGGGGAAGTGATCCTTTCCAAGCACCTAGTGCATTATGCATGTCCATCCAAAACAGGGATGGACAACCTACACATCAGACATCTTTTAAAAACCAAGAGAGCCTGGCATGATGCTAATCCTAACCTAAAAGGAAGGTTTCAGGGGTAGCCGAGTTAGTCTGTACAGGATAAACTTTAAAAAAAACAAATAGTCTGGTAGCATTTTAAAGACTAACAAAACATGAAGATGGCATCATGAGCTTTGGTGTGCTCACCAAAGCTCATGATACCATCTACATGTATTGTTAGTCTTTAAAGTGCTGCCAGACTATTTGTTGTTTTTTAAGTTTATCCTAAAAGGAAGGGTTAAAGAAGAAAAAAGGGATTTTTTTAAAAAGAAAAGAAAGGTGATAAAGGAAGCACTATGTAAACTAAACCAGGGCAATGGAATATCTTATCTGTATGAAGAGAGGTAGAGCGCTGCTAGGTTTTGACCAAACCCTGCAGTGGCTGAGAAGGAAATGAAGGACGGTTGATGACATGCACATATTGGCATGCTTGCTACACAGTGAGATGGCACAGCACATGTGTCAGCACCCAGGTTCTGGTAAAAATATCCAACTATAAGCGCAGGGGCACCGAAATGCCTACAGTGGAGCACCCACAGGGATACTCCTCAACGAAGAAGAGATGAAGCAAAGAGCAGAGTTCAACCAGATATGAAGCAAAGAGCAGAGTTGCAAGTTAATATCTTAGAACTCAAATACAGGCTCTTTCCTGCTCTGTTTGGATTTGCACAAGTCATTCCATCTTTGCCTCATTATCTCCATTTCTAAACTAAGGATAACAATTTTACACACTACTCTTGTATTGGGTAAGGAATTATTAACACATGTTTATATAGCACTTGGATCATGTAGAGGCAGTACATAAATTATAAAAATACTAATTATTATTACAGAGAGATTTGAAGGAGAAGGAAGGATAGCACCTTAAAGCAAGCTTGGTTCCTAACTATCTCTCGTGGATTTCAATCATACTAAAAACAAGTGATTTAAATCAATCTATGCTAATGGGGGGAGAGACACAATTCTTTACTGAAACTTTGCAAATGGGTCGACAAAGTGTCTACACAGCATGGCATGTGTCGATATTCTTATTTTGTTCATGTTAAGTTTAGCCTGTATATTAAGTTAAATGTAAAGCAAAAATTAATTTAAAACAAGATGCAATAAGTGAGAATGAGAAACAATGAGATGAAAGAGCAAAACTTGGAAGATGAATATTAGAGTAAAAAGGTAGTGAAAATCCATAGCCAAGCTATGTGCACAAAAATTAATGGTTCCAACTTGTTTGTAATTTTTTTAAGATAAACATTTTGTTATCCATGGCTGTCCCTCAATCTAGGTATTAATTAATATAAAACATTTTTTAAAACTAGAAGAAAGGCTTTAGACAGATAAATCATACATAGTTGCAAAGTACAATGCTATTATCAGAATAACAAGTCATAGTGCAGAAAAAAAGATACGTGAATTCAAGCTTCATTGTTCATGGACAAAATGCAGTAAATGGACAAAATGCAGTCAAAAGTAATACAAGTTGAACCTCTCTGGTCTGGCACCCTCAGGACTTGAGTGGTCCCGAACAAGGGAATTTGCCAGACCAGGAGAGGTCAGGCATCTGGGCTCTCCCAGTGTTGGGATTGAACGTTTTATTCTTTTTATATTTGTATTTTAGGATTAATAATGTAGCAATGTAAGGTAATATATTAACACATTTAACATTTTATGAAATTAAGCCCTTTGGTAAAATATATATTTCTTTGTGATAAAGTTTAGTAGTTTAGTAAGTAAAGAGACAGAGTTTTGGTACTGTGACTATGTTAATGAGATTAGAAATATTGAAGGCCCAGGCCTTCGATGTGAATTGTTTTGATTTTGATTTTGCTTAAAATAAAACACTGCTGTTTATCTTTAAAGGATTCTGTGAGAAAGATTGCTTGTGTGAATGAGAAATGTATCATCATAAAGATAAAGGCGTGAAGGCCACCATTAGAGCCAGATTGGCAAGAAAGGAGGGGACAATGTGGGTGAAGACAGACTATGAAAGACAGACTGCGAAGAGACATATCAGCATCAGAGGAACCATCAGTGCGTACCCATGGTCAAGGATTGATCAGATTGGCAGACTGACAACTCTAAAGTGGAGCGAGCACCCCGAAAAGACAATTGATTACAGGATGAGCTTCTTGAAGACGTTTGGAATGTCAACATCAAAAGATAACAGTAACCGGTCACAGACTGACACAGGGAAATCCATAGAGGAAAGGATTATAAAAGCAGGGTGCTTTGCTATGGAACTTTGGAGTTCATCTTGCCACCAACTCCAGAGGAGCATCGGATCGCGCAACCGACAAAGGCCCTGCTCTCCCTCTGTGATCAATCTAACTGGCCACTAGATTGATTCAGACTCTGGACTGGTAACTATAACGTTGTCTGGCAGGACTGTGTGTGTATGGTGCTTGTGTGTGTGAATGACTGAAAAGCATATGCAACTGCTATATTCTCAATAAATGCAGCAAATTGCCTTTTTCCCTATAAAAGATCTTGTGTGCTTCGTTTAAGCATAACACCAGGGCTCCCCTTCCTGGCTGCTGCCCCAGGAGAACCCAGAAGTCTGACCTCCTCTAACCCACCTGCCTGGATCTGGTGCCCCCAGCCAATCCATAGGGCTCTTCTCCCTGCCCCGAGCTCTGAATGGGATGGCAGCTGCTCCTGCGATGCCCCAGCCCTGAGCGGGACAACAGCTGCTCTAGGGGCTTATTGCCGCCACCTGTCTCCCCCACCACTGAGCAGTCTCTCTCCTTGGGCTCTTCACTCCCAGGTCACTGGCCCTGCAGGCTGCCACAGACCAAACGAGTTCTTTCTGAGTTACTCTTAACCTCTGCAGCCAGGGCTCTCTGGTCTAGCAACATCTATGGTCCTATCAGACCAGAGCATCCTGGACGAGAGGTGCAACCTATATTTATAATAAATAGTTTCTTAGCTTGAAAACATAGAGAAAGGAATGGGAAACACCAGCAAAGCTCAATGCATTAAGTTGCAGCCAGAATAAGGGGAACCTTTTACAGAACACAATCTAATCTCTCTCAGAAGGTGAAAAACCATAGCTTAATATATTAGCAATTAAAAAGGGAGAACGTTTATTTAAAAAAAGATGAAGTGTTTCCTGGTATAAGGGGCATCATAACAAACTTTTGAGCAAAAGATTAGATAGGTTTGTTTTATGTTTCCAGGACTGATCCAGGCCACAGCCTCTTTCCACCTCAGTGCCTAAAACTAAGAAAAGTACTACCTATCAATGGAAGGAGAGTTGATCCTTTAAAGTCTTCTCTCCACCATGATTCCTTATGTTCTATTTTGGACTCAAAGAGTTTCTGTGATTAAGTGTGTTAAAGTTAAATATACCTTAGCTGAAAAGGATCGCTGTAATGTGTGTTAGTTGGGAAATACAGAAGTTTTTTTTATGAGACGGCTTTGTTGAAGTTTAAGAATACAAAATACTAAGCCATGAAATTTTTCCCAAGTGAGACAAACTTCTACAAAGAGTACAAAATTATCATTAAGAGCAAACCAGAATGATTTATTAATCCCCTATCTCTGTGAACCCACTGCTTTGCTAAGAAAGACATAACCACCTGTAAAATTGGTTTTCCCCTCAGAAGGTATGAAAAATGTTTATTTACCTTTCGTAAATGTTGTTCTTTGAGATGTGTTGCTCATGTCCATTTCAAGTAAGTGTGTGCATGCCATTTGCACAGTCATTGGAAGGTTTTTTCCCCCCAGGAGGATCTGTAGGTCAGCTATGGAGACTCCTGGAGTGGTGCCGATATGATGATGTACATAGTCCATTGCCAACCCTCCCCCCACTCAGTTCCTTCTTGCCAGAACACTTTGACAGAGGGGAGATGGGAGGGTCTTGGAATGGACATCAGCAATACATCCCTAACAACAACACTTACAAAAGGTAAACGACTGTTTTTTCTTCTTTGAGGGATTGCTCGTGTCAATTCCAAGTAAATGATTCCCAAGCAGCTATCCAGTGGAGGGGTTGGAGATCACCAATTTGGAGACTCTTGCATGTTGACAGATGGCATAATGAGACATAAAGGTATGGACAGAGGACCAGGTTGCTATCCTACAAATGTCTTGGATAGGGACATGAGCAAGAAACTCCACGGAGGCCTGCATTCCAGAGAATGAAGAAAGTGTCTGCTAATGAGCCTGGGCTGAGGTTAAGGAAGGAGCAGAAGACCTGGCACTTCTTGTTCTGCAAAGAGATCTACTTAGGGAGATAGCCCTCCCCCTGGAAGATGATGCTGGCTATATCTGGACAAAGAACCAGTCCTGGCAATGGATGTACAGCCGAGTCTGTCGACTAGGGCATTCTGAGCTCCTGGTAGACAGAATGCCTCCAGAGTATTTTGTTCCAGATGCAGAACTTCCACAGCTTGACACAGGGAAGAGGTATGTGCACCACCCTGTTTGTTTATACAGTAATTCCTCATTTAACACGTGCCTGCTTAACACGTTTTCGCGATAGCAAGATTTTTTTTTAGGGAACTTTTTTGAATTACACGACCACCCCCAGAATAACACGATTTCCCTAGCCGGCCCATTGCCGGTGGCTGCACGGGGCTTCCCCTGCCTCCCTGCAAAGCAGCGGAGGGTTCGCTGCTCGCCCCGCCATTCCCTGGCAACCACCGCTCGCCGGATGCAGTGCGGGTCCCGGCAGACCTGTCACAGGAGCATACTCTCAACCCATTCCCCCTCCCCACTCTTCCCCTATCCTTCCCCAGAGCCAAACACCTCCCCTCCCTGCTGTAACCTAGTCCCCTTTTTCCCCCAACCTTATGTCCCGGTCCCAACAGACACCACCACTTGAAATGCAACCCCCACCTTTTCCATTATTTTCAATGGGAAAATTGACCCCGCATAACACGTTTTCACTTAACACAATCATTTTCTGAAACATATCTATAGTGTTAAATGAGGAATTACTGTATAAAACATTGGTGTGGTGGCGTCTGTCTGGACTGAAATATTTCTGCCAAGAAACATCTTGCATGCTAAGCACACTTCTTCCTTGACAATGATATGAAGGGAAACCTCTACAGATGATCAGAGCCCCCCGTATCCTGAGGTCACCTAGATGGGCTCCCTAACCTAGATCGGATGTGTCTGTGACTAAAGTCAGAAACAGATGGGGCAACTGGAGTGGAGGGAGTCGAGAACTTGCAGAATTAAGGGGACTATTCTGTCCATATGATGTTGACTCAGTGTTTAAACTTGAGTCAACCATGCTTGGAGGTGTCTCAAATGGAGTCTGGCATACTGCACTATATAAGTACAAGCCTACACGTTCCTCAGGAGTTTGAGGCAGGCTCTGGCCAGGGTGATGGGAAACACTATCAGGCTCTGAATGAGGTTACTCAGATTGAAAAAATGAGTTTTAGGCAATGATGCCCTGGCACTCATAAAGTCTATTTGGACTCCTACAAACTCCATTCTCTAAGATGGAGTTAGGGTGGATTTCTCTACCTTGAGAACAACACCCAATTGTAGGAACATCTGCTACACTAGCTCAACCTGCCTCATCATTTGATCACTTGAAGGACAGAAAAACTGGACAGTCTAGACACAGCCATTGTGTAGTAGAGGGGAAGCGGGATGGTTGTGGAGCACGCACATGAGCAAACATCAAGAGAACCATCATTAATGAACAAGATGAGTAAATTCTTCTTTGGATGTTCCACTGTAGGTGACTACAAATCAGTGTCCATGATTAGAGAGGCTACAAATTAAAAAACTCAGTAATAGTAATATTTCAACTATCCCCATATTGACTGGATACACATGACCTCAGGATGGGACGCAGAGATAAAATTTCTTGATGAGCTTTCGTGGGCCAAACCCAGTTCCTCAGATCAAATTGTGGAAGAAAATTGTCATGAGTTCTGAAAGAACTCAAATGGGAAATTGCGTAACTATTAACTGTGGTTTGTAACCTATCCTTTAAATCGGCTTCCATTCCTAATGACTGGAAGATAGCTAATGTGATGCCAATATTTAAAAAGGGCTCTAGAGGTGATCCTGGCAATTACAGACTGGTAAATCTAACATGAGTACTGGGCAAATTAGTTCAAATTATAGTAAAGAATAAAATTGTCAGACACACGGATGAATATAATTTGTTGGGGGAAAATGAACATGGTTTCTGTAAAGGGAAATCATGCCTTACTAATCTGCTGGTATTCGTTGAGGGGGACAACAAAGAGGTAGACAAGGGGGATCCAGTGGATGTAGTAAACTTAGATTTCCAGAAAGCCTTTTACAAGGTCCCTCATCAAAGGCTTGTAAGTAAAGTAAGGTGTCATGGGTTAAGAGGAAAGTTCCTTTTGTGGATTGATAACTGGTTAAACGACAGAAAACAAAGGCTAGGAATAAATGGTAAGTTTTCTGAGTGGAGAGAGGTAACTAGGGGGGTCTCCCAAGGGTCTGTCCTGGGACCCATTCTATCCAACTTATTTATAAATGATCTAGAGAAAGGGGTAAACAGTGAGGTGGCAAAATTTGCAGATGATACCAAACTGCGCAAGGTAGTTAAGACCAAAGCAGACTGTGAAGAGATTTTAAAAGATCTCACCAAATTAAGTGACTGGGCATCAAAATGGCAAATGAAATTTAATGTGGGTAAATGTAAAGTAATGCACATTGGAAAAATAATCCCAACTATACGTACAATATGACGGGGACTAATTTAGCTACAACTACACAAGAGAGAACTCCTGGAGTGACTGTGGATAGTTCTCTGAAAACGTACATTCAATGTGCAGCAGCAGCCAAAAAGATCCTGTACAGCTCGTTTTTTGAGGCATAAGTGATTTTGTGCAACAGGGTTTTTTTTTTGCGCAAAATGGATCCATCTACACTGCTTGTTTTTGTGCAAAAACCTCTCGCACAAAAAGCATCAGCAAAGAATATGCAAATGACAGCACGACAAATGATAATGAGCACTTAATTAGCATACTCTCTGCCAACAAATACCTGCAGTGTAGACATAGCCTGAGTTTGCTGCATCTAGTGCAGCCTGTAGGTAGGTAAGCGATATCATCTTGCCCTCTTCCAGGAAGGCCCCAAACTCAGTTCGAGACTCTGAGGGGAGGAGTTCTTTAAATTTCCCCATGGAAGCCCGTGAATTAAAGTTAAAACAACTGAGCTTAGTTCCCTGTAAGCTGCATGGCTGCATGACCATGAAACTGTTTTCTGAGCCCCGCTCACAGGTTCAAAGCTCCTGCACAGGCAGAGAGCTCAGCTGACCGTAGAGGGGAAGGTCATCTCTCAGCATCAGCTAAGCGGAGCTAGCTGCGTGCTTGAACTGAAGAGCTCCCAGAGCAGATAAGCAGAAGAGATAAGGCATAAATAAGTGGCTGGTGGGGAGTGAGTAAGTAATTAATTAACTGGCTTGTGGGGAAGTCAGAGGGGAGGGAAGTTTGGAGACTCCCATCTGCCCAAGCGAGAGAGGCAGAAACCCAGGAGTCTCTTCAATCCCACTGTGCTGGGAAGAGGGAAGTAAGGGGCTGACTGCATGAGGTAGATGGGCAAGCAGTAGGTGGGGGAAAGAGGGTGCTAGCATTTGGGGTGAGGTGGAAGGGGAGGAGGAGTTTGTTTGTGCTGTGTCCTGAGGTGAGGGGTGGATAATTTGTTTGTGCTGGTGCCTGCTAGTTTGAGAAGCAGAATTTTATACCAGCCCCCTCGGGGTAGCACATTGCACAGGGGTAGGTGGGAGAAAGGCAGTAGGTGGGTCCTGGCATCTGTGCTGTGAGGTGGAGGCAGAGGCAGTTTGCTTGAAGTATCCTGACACACTTGCTGCAGTCCTCTCTGTCTGTCTGGATTGAAGGGAAGGGGGAAAACAGGCTGCATGATGTGTGCGCGAGCCAAGACATCTTGCATGATTACATTTCAAACAAAGTTTACATAGGTATTAATGACTTAAGGTAAGAAAGAAAAAGATTCTTTTAGCAGATTTTTTTGGATCATTGAAGATGTCTATAACTCTGATCTTAATGATTTTTTGAAAGCCTGTGTTACTAATTAATACATGGTAAACTATATTGGATTAAGGCCAGATCTTTGCTACATAGTAGAGTTCTGGCTCCTATGAACAGAAGTAGCAAGTACTAGGTGTGATGCTAGTTTTGTAGGATGAAACCTTATCAGCAAGCTTTTTGAAACATGCATCTGTCTACAAACACTGAAGCCATGTCTTAATTTGTTCTGGGGCTTCTACTCTTTGAGTTGGTGACACACACAAGATCAGAGTTTCAAACCAGTAGAACTTTTATCTGTTTTTACAGCATGGATCCTAAACATTCCCCAGAGAAACTATATAAGTCTTAGTGAATGCCTTTTACTCTCCTTATGAGTGTCAGTAAATATTGTATTAGTCATGCTCTCCTTGCAAATACTATTTCTAGTTGTCTCATAGACTTGTTTAGCATCTTAAAAGCTGAGCTATGTGTGAACAATCTGCATTTTGGTGTGTTTATTAGCTTGAGTTGTTAGAAAGAATGATGACACATGTACTCCAAGGGTAGTATTTACTTGCTTTTTTTATTTGATTTCATATTAAATATTGTAAGCATTGCTCCTTGTTAACTATTCTTTGTTTTAATATATTTTCTTCCACACATGTTTTTTGTTTGTATTGGTGGTGCATATCCACACATTAACTCAATACTGGTGTTCACATAAGAAATTGCAACCCGCCCTAAAGAAAATTCAACATGCCCAAGAATAGAAAATCTTAGAGGGAACAATGCAACTGAGTACCACCTGTTGGTTAGAAATCTTCAACTGCAGTTCTCCGAGGGAATAAACCTTCCTCCCTGGAAGGTCCAACTTCTTTGAGTCCTTTGATTTAGGAGTAGACCCCTGCTGCCCCGTCTCTCCTTCGCATTTGCCACATCCACCACAAGTATACCTAGCTGGGACTTAGTATATAAGTACTCATATCCCTTAGAAGGAAAAAAATATTTCATTTCCACACCCCTTGCCATGAGGGGATGGAGGCTGGTGTTTGCCACAGAGTTTTTGTGGTGGAGATTGTTTTTATAAAGGGAAGCGCCACTACCTCCTTGGCCTGAAGCCCCAAATTCTGAGCCACTCATCTGAGAAGGTCCTGATCGGCTCCACTGTCCATGGGAGGAAGGCATTTAGAGGAACCTGCCACAGCCTCACTGGGGAAGAGGAAGAAGATGGTCCCTAAAGCACCATGTCCTCCATGACTCCTGGTGGAATAGAAACTAGTGGTTAAATGTGGTGGTGGTCAGTGCCAGCATGCAGTCCGGTGCCAAGTGTGGTACTGCTCTGATTGGCACCCATTGCACTGGGCTGCTGTACACTGATGGAACCACGCTGATGTACCACCATGCCAGGCTGGTTAATGCCCTCGGTGCTGCAATGTATTGCAGCCTCAGTGCCACAGGCTTCCTATATGGTGCTAGGATGGGGTTTCGTGGCAGTGCCAGTTGGTATACACACTGCTAGTATGGCATCAGAAGGTGATCCCTAAGATTGTGTAGAGGCCATCTCTGCTGAAGCGACGATACCAGCCTGATCCAAGGTGGTGTTCTCAGTGTCTCTAGCAGGGTCTCCGGTGAGAGTCACTGACACCCTTCCTCCCCTGTCAGACACCATCGACACTGATCTGGATCCCAGGCCCTGCGCTTGGTGATATGCCAGGAAGTGCATAAGGGCCATTGAGGCAAAGCTTGCCACTGCAGCAGCCAAGTATCTTGAGTAGCCTGAGGATGCTTGTCCCCACATCGATGTGAAGAGAGGCTCTGGCTCCTGTGGGAGCTGTAGGACTCCAGATCCAATTCTGAATTCAACTCTGACCGAGATGACCAAGGTGGTGACATGCCAGATAGTATGAGCAAATGCTGCCCCAGTGTCAGATCGCTTGATGCCCAGTGCTAAAGGGATCCTTCACACAAGCAGTGCTGTAGTGACCGATCCCGGGATATTCAGTGGTGTGGTGTGGGCAAGTGCCACATCGTAACCAGCTTTCTTTTGGATGGTGTCAGGCCTCCAGCTGGGGAATGTCTTGATTTCTGCCTCAGGGAGCCCTTAGAGGATGTCATCTTGATCAAGTCCCTGTCCATTTCATAGGTCTCTGGGATGGATGGCATGTCCACATCCCTCAACCAGCTATCCTTGTTAGGAGAGTCCAATGATATCAGACTCAATGGTCCAGGCTGCGGCACCAAAGTTGACAGTGCTGTCTAGTCTCTCTACACCAAGAGTGTCCTAACATGGAACACACTCCCTTAGACTTAACCAACTGGCAGCTCTTACTACATATAAAAAGCAGAGGCTCAGTGTCTAGGACCTGGCACAAGCCAGGACTGCTTTTAAGCCAGCTCCCCTTAGCACCAGCTCCTGCTCCCCCATCCTTACTGCCTCTGATAGCGGGCAACAACGGGGGAAGCGACTAGTCAAGTAGTGACTTGACTACTACTTAGGCTTATCGGGAAGTCAACTACTTGACTAGTCGCTTATATCCCTATCCTAGGTGACAAGTATCAGAGGAGTAGGTGTGTGAGTCTGTATCTACAAAAATGAAGAGTCCTTTTCCAGCAGTTTTATGTATCCTCTCCTCCCTCCAAATCATCAAGAACTGTTCTCTTTCAACCAGCCAGTCAAATACACACACTCCTAGCTCAAGATGCAGGATGATGAATATAAAAGGATGAAACATATAACTTTCCCTGTCTTAATGCCCCCAGCCATCACTGTTAATAGGATGTTTTGTCATTAAAATAATAGGCTTATTCTAAAGAGGTCAGAATAACTGTTACATGAAGGAAGGAGAATGGATCTGCTTTTGCAGTTAGAGCAATTCATAACTAAGTTCCTGTTACAAGATTTTTCTTTTCTACAACTAAGAAGCTTTTCGCTAAATAGAGGGATTAAAAGCATCTAGTTTGTAGGCATCTAGAATCTTTAAAACTGATTTACATATGATGGAGGCATTAAGATTTTAATCTTTTTTAGCAAATAAACCACATTCCCTGTTCAAAGGTTAAGAAATAGTTCAATTCCAGAGTTAGGAAAATATATTTAAGTACCTAGGTAGACAATACTTGGCACTTGAGATCAGCCACACAAGTCCTTCTGTGTGTCTTCTTTTCCTTTACTTGGGATGTTGATTCCCCCCAAAGATTTGTTAGTGAAACTATTCTTAAAGTTTCTGAAAGTCAAAGAAGAATTCATCTAGTTGTTATTAGACTGTACAACAAATCTTAAGATTAGGAAAGTTTATTTTTTTCAGGTAATAAGATCCTAACAGATCCTAACAGTGGGTCTTCAGCCTTATTACAGGACTACATAACATGGAAAAATGTGAGTCACTGGAAATAAGTTAAGCCACTCCTTTTTAGTAGCAGAGCAAATGTAATACCAATCAAGCTAAGGAGTTCAGCTGTTTCAGCTTCCACAAATAGTATTTAAATTAACATTAAATGATATATACCTACTACAAAACTAAGGAAATGGATTCCAGTCTTCTATAAACAAAATAGTAGTTGATTTAGAATTTGAAACTCACTCAGAGGGAGCTTGTCTATACTTACCGGAGGATCAGCACTCCAGCGATAGATCTTCCAGGGTTCGATTTAGCAGGTTTAGTAGAGACCACTAAATCAAATGCTGAGGGTGTCCCTGTCAATCACGGTACTCCTTGTAGAAGTAAAGGAAGTCAAAAGGAGAGGTCCTCCCATTGACCTCCTGCTGTGGGGCTGTCCCAGAAAATCGAAGTAACGTATGTTAACTCCAGCAACACACCTGTCATAACTGGAATTCCATATCTTACATCGATTTTCTCCACTAGTGTAGACCTAGCCTCTAAAAACCTAACTAATTGGAATAGGGAGATTTTAAGGTAAACACAGAAAATGACTTCTAATCTTCAAAGAGACAAAGACCACGGTCCCTAAAATTGTGACTTTATGAGCAGTAAGAAAATTGTTTTAGAATGGATACATTACATTTAAATATAATTCAAATGCTTCCATACCTCAAGAATTAGTTATTTTTTTCCTGTAGAATACTCTGAACTAGAACTAAGTAAACATTCCATTATTTACTATGAAAAATATTTATTCTTGACACTATGTCAGATAACCAATTAACAGGAGAAAAAAATTCAATAGATTTATATGTGCTTTATTTTAGAACAAATCTGTTAATATATTTAGAATATTCCTCTTTCTTTCTCAGCCTAACTTTCCATATGAAGATAACGCTTGCACAGTATGTCCTTGTTTTATATTGCACAGTTTTATAAATTATAGGCTTGTATTTGACAAAGACATAATAAAAAATGTGAGTGTTGAAGGAAGGATTATATACAGTTATTTCAACTAACTTTAACAGGGCTTTTCTACAACCCATTCCACATCACTTTTTCCTCCTTCAAGCAGTGGCAAGAAATTATCAGATACTTCACAGACAAAATGGTCACTAGCTACTGTAAGTATAGTAGACAGATGAGCTATGGTTGCACTGCAATTGATGTCACTATAAAATTTCTCGTGGTTCCAAAATAGAAATAAAAACAGCATGATGTTCATGGTTTTGTTGTACAATAGAACTTCAAAGTTATGGACTGAATGGTCAACCAATTACCCATTTAGAACTGAAAATACATGATCAGGCATCAGCAGAAAAAAAATGCAAATACAGTACAATATTATGTTAAATTTAAACTACAAAAATCAAGGTAAAGTTTTAAAAAGATTTTACAATGTAAGGAATGGTTTTTGTGCTTGTTTAATTTAAACTATGAAGTTAAAAGCACCATTTTAAAAGCACCTTTTTACTTCTGCATAGTAAAGTTGCAAGGCTGTATTAAGTCAATGTTCAATTGTTAACTTTTGAAAGAACAATCATAACATTGATTAATATTTAATAAATATTTCAGAGCAGGAGCGTAACTGGGGGGCATACGGGACATGCAGGCCCACAGCCAAGGGGAACCAAATCCGGATGTAAGTAGGGTCTGAATGACTGCTTGCAATGCAGCAAGCTTCATGCCTGCCAGGTGTGAGCTGAAAGACTGGTTGAGCCCTACAAGATAATCAACTGTTGATATGTGAATACAGCTCATGCCGGAATGGGGAAGGAATCCGTGGTGTGGTTATGTAAATCCAATTCAGCCAGGACTGATGGGAGGGTGAATTGTTGGGATGGAATGTGGTGTATTGTAACTAATTTGGCTGTTGTGGGGTCACAAACTATGCTACTCCTAAATGTAGGAACTGTAAAATATGACACTGGTAGGAGAAGCGGCAGGCAGCCAGCAGAGAAGCTGGCAGGAGCAGACTGCCAGTGGAGCTGCTGGCGGGAGTGACCAGCAGCCGGCCGGTAGGAGAAGTAGCAGGCAGCTGGCAGGAGCAAGCGGACTACAGGAGCAGCACAAAGGTGGCATAGCCTCAGGCTCAATGAGTGGAGTCGTCAGGGTGATGTGTCTGGGTCCGTACTGACTGGACAGAGCTGTAAGTGGGGTAAGGAGAAAGTTTGGGCAGGTGAATGGGACCCTTACCTTGTTGGACTAATGAGCCTGAGAGGCAAAAGACATTGCTCAATCCATTTGAGCTGGGATGGTTACTCATAGGTTGGTTATGAACTCTGCTTGTGGTATTTTCCCAAGTTAATGCCATGTGACTTCTCTCTCTCTTTCATTAAAAGTTTCTTTTCCATGCTCAGACTCTGTGCTTACGAGTGGGGAAGCATTGCCTCTCAGAAGCACGCAAGAATGTGTGAATTTCCCAGGCTACTGGGCAGGGGCTCGAGCTGGTTCTGCGTGAGATGGATGAAAAGGAACCCCTAGATATTGAACTCAGCCCTGGCTGCTGCCAATGCTACTTGGCAGAAGGGTTACACAAAGAAACCAGCAAGCTGGAGCACTCAGCTACAGTTGCTCCCAGTTGGGCTCTCAGATCTCTCCTGCAGACTGTCTTGCTAAAAAGCAGGCAGCCAGACAGATGAAAGGGGCTCCCTGGGGGTATGTGTGCCCCACCTCTGGTCCAGGGCTGTCTGGGGGTATGCGTCCCCCACCCCAGTCCAGGACTGCCCCAACTGCTAGACCGGGGTGGGCAAAAGGGCCTCCATGGGCCAGATCTGGCCCGCCAAGTGAGTGGATCCGGCCCACAGAGGCTGGGGGCATGGGAGCACGGGAAGCCTCCTCCCACCCTGCCAAAAGCACATGGTGGCGGGGAGGGGGAGAGCAGTGGAGGCTTTGTGTGCTCCCCCACTCCCAGACCAATTAGGGCCTAGGGACGGGGAGCTGCGTGAAGCTTTCTTCGCTCTGCTCCAGCCCTACAAGGAGCCTGCCACACTTCAAAGTAGGGATGTAATAGTATAGTTCAGTGTTTCCCAAATGGTGTTCTGCAGAACCTTGGGGTTCCACAAAGTGAAAAGAAGGGTTCCGCAAGAAAATTCCATTACAATAACATTTTATTGTTTTCAAAAATTAATATTTAAGTATTTATGAATTTTGTTGAAAACAATTTTCATTTGTGTTCGCCACAATAAGTATCCCCGTGTAATGCAAGCTTAGCCAGAAAGTGGGGACGATGATGTCACTACTTAGCGCTGCACACACAGTCAATCAGGAGTGCGATTGCCTGTTATATACCACCGTAAATCCTCGTACTCACTCTCAGGGAGCGTGGATCATGTGTGTGACTGAATACGAATATACTAGTGCCACATCGGACAAAGTCGAAGATTCAGCTGTCAAACCAGTTGCTTGTATGGGAGTGTGCAGGCAGTGCTCTCGCGAATACTTTACTCCAGTATAGTCGCGTGATTTCTTGTATTTAAAAATTTAACCGTGACAAATATAAATTGAGTATGATAGATTACTACATATCATTACTTTGTTTAGCACTTGTTTATTATCCTTACTTATTTGTGGTCTACTTTTTCACCTCCATATGTAAGACTGCTATTTCGGGTTTTGGAAAATTCTTTTGAGTTTAAAAGGGTTCCGTGGCCAAATAAAACTGGGAAACACTGATATAGTTGATTAACCGAGAAGCAAAAGCTTATAGGTTAATGCTATAGATGACACGCATTCCCTCACCCCCCAGTAAATTTTTTAGCAGGCTGGCCAGCAGCATGGCTCAGTCCTGGCTTGTGCTGGGTCCGGAACCTATCCCTGCTCTGGCTCTGCATTTAAAGCATATTAGGAGCCAGGCGGGCAGGCAGCCTGACTCAGTTCCAGCTCATGCCAGGTCTGGGAGATCAGACACACACACCCGGACAGGGGCTGCTGCACCCCACGCTGCTGCCACTATATCGGAAGGAACAGTGTGGGGCGACAGGCAGCCAGTCCATTAGGGGAGCTGGTTTTTAAACTGGCTTCCCTTGCAGACCAGTTCCTGCCTGACACCCCACGCTACTGCATGCTTGGGAATGGGGTCAGATTGCACTGGCTGCTGGCCCCACCTCTGGTTACTGTAGAATAGCTGAGTAACCGATAAGAATTCATTAGATTAATCAACTATTAAATTAACCAATATTAACATCCCTATTGTGGAGTAATGCTTCCTTGACAGCAAGTGGACAGAAAAAAAATTCCAGATGCATTAGTAAATATTGATGTATGTTATATTTAGTGAAGCTTTCCTTTTGTAACTTTAAACTACTCTAATGTCCATTATATTTGTAGTGAACACTTCACTAAGTCAGAAAAAGTCAAAACTAATCTCAGAAAACGTCAATTAAATGTGGACTATAGAAGCAAAATAAAACACAGAACAAAGATTTCTATGAAATCTTTCCTCTAGTTAAGTGATCTAATTTATTCATTGTAAAATTCTGAAAAAGTGGATGATAACTAGATTGGTACAATGTGTTTCTTTAACTACAGGAGGCAGAAGGCAGTTTCTAAGGGGGATGTGGAGTTTGTCAGTGGAAATGTACTATGTTGTTAACATATAATTAAGAGCTACCCATACCTTGGCATTTCCACTGTTTGAAGGACTAGTGCTAAGAAGACTACTTACCCAATCTTAATCCCTTTAAACAAAGATACTGTACAGGCAGTCCCCGGGTTACGTACAAGATAGGGACTGTAGGTTTGTTCTTAAGTTGAATTTGTATTTAAGTCAGAACTGGTACATATTGTAGGGGAAACTCTAGCCAAACATTTCTCCAGAGCTCAGTTTTATTCTCCCACACCTCACTTCCCTCAGTCCTTTATTCTCAAGCTGCGGTGTCTGCTGAGAAAAGCCACTCCTCGTCTCCCTGGTCTGCTGGGGGGGGGGAGGCACTAGCTTCGCATCTCCCTGGTCTGCTGGGGGGAAGCAGCTAGTGCGGGGTTGCCTCACCCCGTTTGTAAGTAGGGATCCGATGTAAGTCGGATCCATGTAACCCGGGGACTGCCTGTATATGGAATTTCCAAGATTTCTAATAAAGGAAGTATAGGAGAACTCAGGAAAGGCTGGAAGTGTTGGAAATCATGTCTTTCTTTTCTCTCACACACATATTATTTCCTAAGTGGGAATCACGATGGAATGGTAACGTCTGAAGAAATGGACAAAGAACACAGCAAGTTGGAGGGAGGGTCATCTAATTTATTTTTGAGGGAGAGGATGATGGACCTGTTTCTATCATATTTAATTCAAATACAATAGAGCCTGCATTCCCGGCCAAGAGAGCCAGATATGTGGTAAAAGAGCTCTACCTTACTTCAGAGTTGAAGAGCATCTATTAAGACATAGATATTTGACAGACTCTAGATCAGGGGTGGACAAAAGGGCTTCTGTGGGCTGGATCCGGGCCACCAAACAGGTTGATCCAGCCCACAGAGGCCCTGCCACTCCCCACCCCCAGGCCAATCAGACTGCTTCTAAGCACTGCACCGTCCTTGCAGGATGGAAGCAGGGCGGGAGGAGACTTTGCATGCTCCCCCAAGCCCTGAATGGCCAGGGGATGGAGGGTGTGCAAAGTCTCCTCCCGCCCTGCAAGGGACACAGCACTTCTAAGTGCTGCGTGCTCCCTACAGGATGGGAGCAGGGTGGGAGGAGACTTTGCATGCTCTTCCCTGCCCCCAAGCCCTAATTGGCTAAGGGCAGAAGGGAGCATGCAAAGTCTCCTCCCACTGTCAGAGGCACGGGCACCCAGAGGGAACCACCAGCTGTTCTGAACAGCTGGTGGTTCTCTCGTGGGGGGGGGGGGGAAGAGCAGCAGGGCAAAGACTTCATGTGCTCCCCCACACCCAGACCAATCAGAAGCAAGGAAATGTCCTGGCCCCTCTCCTTATGCCTGAGGCCCTGCACCTTCTGGGGTGGCCCCTAGTAAAAAATTATTGCCCACCCCTAGAATAGACAAACCCCACTTTTACACAGATGGGTTGAAACCCTCTCTATTGAGGGCATGAGTACCTTCCATCCCATTGTAATTTAAAGAAAGGCAGCTATTTTGAATAAAGAAATTGGTGGACATAACGATAAAGTTAGACTACAATAGTTATTAATAACTGTGCTTCCTTGCAATTTCTTCGAATGTACACCTAACACTTGTTTTAAATGAGCTTTAACCATAGGGAAAGTTTGAAGCATACAAACCAGTGTCCCAATTTTAATTCACTTAAACTCATATACTAAGGGTACGTCTAAACTACATGGCTCTGTTGATGGAGCCATGTAGATTAGTGTACTCAAAAAAGGGAAACGAAGTGGCGATTTAAATTATTGCCACTTCATTTACATCAAAATGGATGCCGTGCTGTGCCGATCAGCTGTTTGGTGGCACAGCGCAGTAGTCTGGACGCTCTGCAATCAACAATGGAAGCCTTTGTTGACCGCTCCGGTAAACCTCATTCCACAAGGCATAATGGGGTGGTCGACAAAGGCTTCCATTGTTGGCTGCGAGCATCCAGACTACCGCGCTGTGCCACCAAACAGCTGATGAGCACAGTGCAGCAGGCATTTTGATGTAAATGAAGCGGCGATTATTTAAATTGCCACTTCATTTCCCTATGTCTAGAAAACTCATCTACATGGCTCCGTCGATGGAGCCATGTAGTCTAGACATACCCTAAGTATCATATTTAGTTGAATATCTTCAGAAAATTCAAAGTTTACCCAGATTTATATTACATACATTTGAGGAAGAAAGTAAAGTATTCTTAAGATGCTTCACCATTATAATGAAGAATATTAACATCTGAAATAATATGATTTTTTTTAAAATTTAGACTAAGCATCTAAACTAAAGGTATGGTGTGAGTGCCATAATGCAGACTTGCAAAGGTCCATAATAAAAGCTTCATTCTGAGTGCCTGTGACCACACCATCGTCCTGGTAGAATGAACCCTGATACCATCTAGTACAGAAACTGCTTTATTCTTGTAATCTTCTTTAATGTGCAGTATGAGCCACCTTGCAATGAAAGATTTCAGAGCAGCCAATCTGTTCTTGGCAGTTCCAACAAAACAAAAAGTCTATCAGATTTGTTCAAACATAATTTAAGTGCTCTTCTGGCTTATAAACAATGAAATTCCCTTTGCTCTTTGGGGACTCCATTTGGAGGGCAAAACAATGTTCAGAGTCCTATGAAATTCTTTGTTTGCTGTGGGAATGACCTCATCAGTTACTCAGTATCACTATGTCTCTATGGTCCAGAACATGATCTTCTTTCAGCAAATTTCTTTGTCATTTTAACTAAATTCAGAAATGCCAAAGACCTCTTTGAGTAAGAGAGGGTTGTGGCAGAATGAAGGGAAATGTAAACGTCTGTTCCCTTTGAATATTCCAAATTAACTTTGGGAACAAAAAGGAAGCATTATCTTAAGGACCACCTAATCTTCATGAAAAATCAGAAAATAATTATAAAAAAGCAGACCAGCTAATGTCTTCAGACTTTCTGTCAGACATAATAACTATCAAAAAGGATACTTGAATGGGAAACAAGAAAGGAAATACTATGGGCTCATCCGAAGCTTCAAAGGGAAGAAAATGGTCTGAAGAATCGGATTAACTATATACATAGAGGCAATATGGTAATGCTGCCAGATTCTTCACCACTCTCACAATTCTTGATATTACATGTTAGAAATTTGATAGAAGCCCCGTATTGCTTGTAAATATGACTCCTGTCTTTTAACATATCAAAGCTTTCTTTCTTTCTGCAGTTTTTCTAGAAAGTCTGTAGCCAGCTAAAGACTTCTTTACCTCCCTATTGCATACCAGTCATGCAATCTTTGCTTAGTATGGTAGTAAATCAACGGCATAAAGGGTTTCCAAGACCTATTAAAATAGGAATATGAACGAGTAGTCGATTAACTGTAATCTTCTTGACCCCCCTCCCCTCCCCGCATCCTCCCCACCTTGCTGCTTCTGTATTGAAGATAGCAAGCAAGGGGAGAAGTGGGGGGAGGGGAGGGAAGAAACATGGGAAGCTGCTGTGAAGCAGCCCCTGTCAGCAGGGGGTCCGAGCTGGACAGAGACTAGAGCTCAGATCCTCTGCGGACAGGGCTGCTGTCACTAGGGATCTGGCGCAGGCACATGTGATTCTGTTATGGTCAGCGTATGTGCACAGGGTTCTGAAAAGCTGCAATTTTCAGGCCGTTGAAGCTGAGCTGTCTGTCAGCAGACTTGGCTATGTCTACACTGGCAACTGAAGGACAAAGCTTATGTCCTTCAGAGGTGCTATCCCTCGCCTCCCAAGACAAAAGTTTTGCATTGTCAAGTGCCAGTGTGATCAGTATGTGGTACACAGGGGCCCTCTCCTGCTGACAATGTGAATGCCATTTATTCGGGGTGGAAGTATTTTGTCAGCAAAAGAACTGATAAACAGCAGTTTCACTGCCCAGCTTTTAGGGGAATGCATGTGTTGCCACCGATCCCAGGAGCTAGTGTCCTGCCAGGCCTGTCAAGGGGAGGAGGCAAAGAGGGAAGTTTCTCTGGGACACTGGGTGCATCTACACTGCACCCATGGCTCAAAATAAGCTATGCAATTTGTGTAGCTCAAATTGCATAGCTTATTTAGAGTGTATTTTGAAATTTGGCGCTGTCTACACAACACCAAATTTCAAAGTAGATCGCTATTCCAAAATGTTCCTTAATCCTCGTGAAACAAGTTTTACAGGGACGTCAGAATACCATGCCCATTGTGTCGAAAGATATTTCAAAATAATGGGCATGCTATCAAGACATGGAATACGCTATTTTGGGATACCAGAAGTATCACGAAATAGTGTCACAGTATAGATGTACCCTCAGTGATTCTAAAGGGCCTGGGGCTCTAGCCACTGCTGCCACAGTATGAGCAGTGCTGCAGTGTGCTTACTCTTGGTCTCCAATGACTTCTATGGAACTGTGGACAGTACAGATTTAAAGCAGTCTTGAGGCTAATCTAACATACTGAAAACTTTACAGTATTAATTTTCTTTTTATTTGACTTCATATTAAATAAACATTTAAAATCATACACACTGTTAATTATCCCTTGTTTTAGTATTCTTTCTTCCACCGCATTTTAATTACATAAATTAATAACTTGAGTGCCATGGTGACACACATCTGAAGAAGATCACATGACCTCAATATTGGTGCACAAGACAAAACTCACTCTCCTCATGGATGCACAATTTTAAAGGGAACACTGGTCAGTGGCCTCCAACCCAAAAAAGGTTCCCCACACTGGATTTAGAGCACAAATCCCATACCATTTTGTTCACACGATCATAAGAACACAAGAACATAAGAATGGCCATACTGGTTCAGACCAAAGGTCCACCTAGCCCAGTAGCCTGTCTGCCGACAGTAGCCAGTGCTGGGTGCCCCAGAGGGAGTGGACTGAAGACAATGATCAAGCGATCCACAATAACTCCAAGATCCCTTTCCTGATTAGTTGTAGCTAAATTAGCCCCCATCATGTTATATGTATAGTTAGGGTTATTTTTTCCAATGTGCATTACTTTACACTTATCCACATTAAATTTCATTTTCCATTTTGTTACCCAATCACTCAGTTTGGTGAGATCTTTTAGAAGTTCTTCACAGTCTGCTTTGGTCTTCACTATCTTGAACAGTTTAGTATCATCCACAAACTTTGCCACCTCCCTGCTTACCCCTTTCTCTAGATAGTTTATGAATAAGTTGAATAGAATTGGTCCTAGGACTGACCCTTAGGGAACATCACTGAGTTACACCTCTCCATTCTGAAAATTTACCATTTATTCCTACCCTTTGTTTTCTGTCTTTTAACCAGTTCTCAATCCATGAAAGAATCTTCTCTCTTATCCCATGTCAACCGAATTTACACAAGAGCCTTTGGTGAGGGACCTTGTCAAAGGCTTTCTGGAAATCTAAGTATACTTTATCTACTGGATCCCCCTTGTCCATGTTTGTTAACCCCTTCAAAGAACTCTAATAGATATGATTTCCCTTTACAGAAACCATGTTGACTTTTGCCAAACAAATTACGTTCTTAGATGTGTCTGACAATTTTATTCTTTACTATTGTTTCAACTAATTTGCCTGATACTGACATTAGACTTATCGGTCTGTAATTGCCAGGGTCGTCTCTAAAGCCCTTTTTAAATATTGGCGTTATGTTAGCTGTCTTCCACTCCTGGGGTACAGAAGCTGATTTAAAGGATAGGTTACAAACCACAGTTAATAGTTATGCAATTTCACATCTGAGTTCTTTCAGAACCCTTGGGTAAATGCCATCCGGTCCCGGTGATTTGTTACTGTTACGTTTTTCAATTTATTCCAAAACCTCCTCTAATGACACTTCAATCCGGGACAGTTCCTCAGATTCATCACCCACAAAGGACAGTGCAAGTTTGGGAATCTCCCTAACATCCTCAGCCATGAAGACTTGAAGCAAAGAAATAATTTAGTCTCTCTGCAATGGCTTTATAGTCCTTGATTGCTCCTCGATCATCCATGGGTCCCACTCGATAATCCAGGGGCCATTAGCAGGCTTCCTGCTTCTAATATACTTAAAAAACATTTTGCTATTACTTTTTGAGTTTTTGGCTAGCTGTTCCTCAAAATCTTTTTTGGCTTTTCTTATTATATTTTTATACTTATTTTGGCAATGTTTATGTTCCTTTCTATTTATCTCAATAGGATTGCACTTCTACTTTTTAAAAGATGCCTTTTTATCTCTCACTGCTTCTTTTACATGGTTAAGCCACAGTGGCTCTTTTTTAGGTCTCTTATTATGTTTTTTAATTTGGGGTATACATTTAAGTTGGGCCTCTATTATGGTGTCTTTGAAAAGTTTCCATGTAGCTTGCAGGGATTTTACTCTAGTCACTGTACCTTTTAATTTCTATTTAACTAACCTCCTCATTTTTGCATAGTTCCCCTTTTTGAAATTAGATGCCACAGTGCTGGACTGCTGAGGTGTTCTTCCCACCACAGAAATGTTAAATGTTATTATATTCCGGTCACTATTCCTGAGCGGTCCTGTAATAGTTACCTCCTGGACCAGATCCTGCACTCCACTAAGTACTAAATCGAGAATTGCCTCTCCCCTTGTGGGTTCCTGTATCAGCAGTCATTTAAGGCATTGAGAAATTTTATCTCTACCTCTCGTCCTGAGGTGACATGTACCCAGTCAATATGGGGATAACTTAAATCCCCATTATTGAATTTTTTATTTTGATAGCCTCTCTACTCTCCCTTAGCATTTCAAAGTAACTATCACGGTTCTGGTCAGGTGGTCAACAATATATCCCTACTGCTATATTCTTATTAGAGCATGGAATTACTATCCATAGTGATTCTATGGAACATGTTGATTTATTTAAGATTTTCATTTCATTTCAGGTTTCTGTGATGTCTATTATGTCTATCTCCTCCTTTAATACAAAGTGCTCTAGTTCACCCATCTTATTATTTAGACTTCTGGCATTTGTGTAGAAGCACTTTAAAAAAGTGCCACTGTTTATTTGTCTTTCCTTCCCTGAAGTATTAGATTATTGTGTATGTGATTGTTTCTTGTCTGATCTGGCCCATACTTTATCATCTCCCCTCTTCTCTTTCTGACTAAAACCTAGAGAACCTCCATCAATGGACTCTCTTCTAAGAGAAGTCTCCGTCCGATCCATGTGCTCCTCCGCACTAATCAGCTTTCCCCCATCTCTTAGTTTAAAAACTACTCTACGACCTTTTTAATGTTTAGTGCCAGCAGTCTGGATCTATCTATCCTTCCTGTATAGTCTCCCCCAATCCCAAAAGTATAGGCTTCCCCTATCCTGCCTATCTCAGTGCACAAAGTAGATTGATGCTCAACTAATAAACAGATATTCAGTATTTTGATTTCATTTTCTCCTTGGTATTCAATATATGGCAGTAGAGCTAATTTATTGTACATCATTTAAATCTTGTTCTAAATACAGAATTATTAATTTAATCATGGACTTTACTGTGGTATTCATGACTATAACACAGAGCTTCACAAACGATCTTCACAACAATCTTGTAAGATGAATGGGTAGTACCCTAAATTTACAGATGAGAAACAGACTCAGATTAAGTTAAACATATTCACTAATTTTGGGTGCCCAGTTTCAGACACCAAGGACCTGCTTTTTCATACCAGGCATATTATAAAATGATTAATTAGATACCCATGTAACTGCTGGAAATCTCAGCAGTTACACGATTATACACAACAGGCTTTGCAGTATAAAGTGTATATAGCACAACCTGTAGTGCAGCCAGGTTCCAGGGAGTGGGGCCATCAGCTAGCATGCACCAGAAGCTCCAGTCGCTGGCCCCAATTCCCAAGGACCTGGTTGCATTGCTGGATCTGCAATATGAGTTTTATACTGCAGAGCCTGCAAAGTGGGGCAGTAGCTGGCTCCTGGGAGTTGACGCATGCTGGAAGCTGGCTTTTACATTGACTCTAAGGCTCCATCTACACTGTCAGGATTTTGCGGAAGAAGAAAAGCAAATAAAGCGCTCATTAGCATTTCTCATGCTCTCATTTGCATATTCTCTTCCGATCCTTTTTGCGGAAGAGGTTTTTGCAGAAAAAAATGCAGTGTAGACAGGGCCATTTTGCGCAAAAAAAACCCTTTTGAGCAAGAACCCTTATTCCTTATTTGAGTGGCACATCCATGGGGACATCACGCAAAGAAGAAGAATCTTTTTGAGGAATGGACAAATTTAAAACCAGTTCTATCCTGTCACATGTCTAAATGGAACACTCAGAAAACTACCATTTCTGAAAGGTGGTGGAATGTTTTTCAAGAAATGGACAATAAGGCAGTAGATCTGGCAAAGGCAGTTGAGTTCATTTTGTGTTTGCCAGGCACCACAGCCCCCGTTGAAGTGTCTTTTTTAGTAATGAATGCAGTGTGGACACCTGAAAAAACTATGCATCAGTGTTTCTACCATGAAGGCTATTTTGTTTGTGAGAGTGAATTTGTACCTAGTCTGTGCTGTGTTTTATGGTAACTTGCTGAAAAACAAGCAGATCATTTGAAAAATTGCTTCATGTAACAAATACAGTCCACATGAAGCATTGTGGAGGACAGTGGGATGAAGACAAGGCAGGCACTTTTAAAAAGCAGTAACTAGTTAATTGTCAGTAAACAATGTTTACTTATTAGTAACAACATTGTATGTCATTTTTATGGGTGCTTAGTCCACTTAATGTCATTTTGAACATTTGTACAGCATAATTCTGATTGATTGCCACTGAACTCACTTAAATCTGAACAATTTTACCAGGTGTCCTATGTTTGGCATAAGGAAATATGGTCACCCTACAGCAGTCTCAATTCAAGCATGCAGAAAATGAACACAATCAGCATGAACTGTGAAAGTTTGGTTTAAATGTCTTTACCAGCATAATATTTAAACTCTGACAATTCAGCTATCTTAACCATGAGACCATCCTTTCTCTTCCTCCTCATTCACTACACATCTTCCAATCTAGAACGTTAGAGGCAGTGGTCCAACAGCCACCTTCACTACACAATCTTGATTCATCCCCAGAGCATGAATGAGGCCAGGACGTCATCATGTAATTATATATCGCATCATAATACGTGTGCATAAGGAAACCAAATTGAGGTGACTCCTTACGGTGGAAAAGAACCAGCCTCTCTGTCCTTTCTTCCCACTCTCAACTACCAATAAACAAGGTGATTCCACCCCAATCCACGAATGGAAGTTTGGGGGGGAGCTTCATCCATCATCTTTCTTGTGTCATGAGTACGTTCTAAATAATCCTGATGATGCTATTTCCTGTGTGTTAATGTCAAGGAGTCACAGTGGCACAACTAGTTACCCTAGATTCCCTTTTATTTCTTCAATCTGCTCCCCATATTACAACTCTCAATCACTTGTTGACCCTCAGCTGGGAAGAGGACAGCAATAGGTGACTATAATGTCTGAACCAGCAGTCTTTGACCACTACTGAAAGAGAAGCTCTTTTTTCCGAATAGGCAGTACAGGCAGTCCCCGAGTTACACGGATCCAACTTATGTCCTGCCACCGCGTCCTCCGGGGCGAGAAAAGCTGCTCTGGGTGTCCCTGGTCTGCTGGGGGGGTCCCCAGCAGACCAGGGACACCCCGAGCAAAGCCGCAGAGGCGGCGGGGTCCCGCGCCTCCAAGGCTTTGCTCCGGAGCAATGCCGCAGAGGCGCGGGACCCTGCCACCTCTGCGGCTTTGCTCGGGGTGTCCCTGGTCTGCTGGGGACCCCTCCCAGCAGACCAGGGACACCCCGAGTAGACCAGGGACACCCGGAGCAAAGCCTTGGAGGCACGGGACCCCGCCGCTTCCGCGGCTTTGCTCTGGGTCTCCCTGGTCTGCTGGGGGGGGCGTGCAGCTAGTGCGCCCTCCCCAGCAGACGAGGCTTTTGTTGTGGACGCCTGGGGTAGAGCAGCTGGGGTGCTGCCGGGTTGGTCCTGGGGGGGACCTACCCGGCAGCGCCCCAGCTGTTCTGTCCCAGGCTCCAGATTCAGCCGCTGTTAAAACTGATCAGTGGCTGATTCCAGGAAGCTGGGGGCAGAGCAACTCTGCCTCGGGCTTCCTGTAGTCAGCCCCTGGTCAGTTTCAGCAGCAGCGGCTGAATCTGGAGCCAGTTACGAGTTACGTACAAATTCAACTTAAGAACAAACCTATAGTCCCTATCTTGTACGTAACCCGGGGACTGCCTGTACATCTCAGAGGTATTGACCTTTCAAGCTCTGAGCTTGCAAGAGTAAATGGTCATCAAAGCTATTTTGGGCTCAATAAGTTACACAGTGTCCCAAAGGAGCAAGTCATTTTAAAACAGCAGTGTTTATTTTAAAAGATACAGGACCACATGAAGCACATGCATAGAGCCATTTGAGAGATACTGTCTCAAAACAGGCAAAACAGTTAATGTCTGTACATACTGTTCCATCTTGAAATAGTTGAAGCATGAAGTACAGAAAGCAGCTTAGTTCAGAAATAAGCTGAAGGATTTCTATACCCCTATTACACAGAGATCCAAAATCATTCAACACCATTCTTCTCCAACCATAACAACTCTTGCTCCTCTTAATTGTTCTCATTTGGTTTATCTTTGAAAGCTGAGAAATAAATCTGCATCAGCAAGCAGAGTACAGCCCTCAACTTAGAAGGCACATATAATAAGTCGACTTTGAAGTTTCAGTGGATAAAATTATTGGCAAAATGCATAATTTTTTAAATAATCTTGAAAAGCAAACAAATTATTATTAAAGCAGACTGAATAATATTTCTTACAGAATTTCAAGTGTGTGGTAAGATTGTGATAAGTTCCTGTCACAGTTGCTTTTCTCCATCATATTACCACTATTATTTTATTATATTTTAAAGAAACATTAGAAATCTGATTTAATCTGATACAGCATGTTAACTGTACTATATCAATATAAGAATTGCTGATCTTTACATAATTAAGATATATTTATCATTGAACAAAATAGATACTCATTCCCTGAATTTCTTCATCTAAACTCCCAATATTAGAAGGAAAAAATGCCAAGTTTAGAAGACTTGATAGCTGAAAGACTTAGTCACCTTTTCAAACCTCTAGCTCAACAGTAAATAACTTTCTTCTGACTGCTGTTTAATGGCCAGTATAAAATGAGATACTGATTTTAGTGGCAAAGTTGTCATATCATTCAAATCATCACTGCATCTGGTATCTGTGTTGACAGTTTCAACATATAGGCCAAGGACATGAAGTATAAACTACATATTAATTCACTAATTAGAATATACTAATAAACACTAAAAGAATACTTTTAGCTAGCATAAACGGCACGGTGCACCTTCCTGAAGGAAAGTGCACCTTCAAAAAAAGGAAATGTAAGGATTAAGTCTATGCCCCGATATACCCACATATCTTGATGATTTCTGTGATGTACAACAGGATATCAGAATTAAGGAACACCACAGTTAAAAATTGACCAGTCAACCACACACTTCATTTAGAATCAGGCAGCAGCAGAGATACACGTACAAAAACAAATAATGTATAGTATTACATTAAACAATTAAAAATAAAGAGAAAGCATCATTTTTATTCTGCATGATAAACTTTCAAAGCTGTATTAAGTCAACATTCAGTTGTAAACTTTTGAAAGAACAAGAGGAGGTTATTCACCTTGGCTGTAACAGACGTTCTTCGAAATAAGCTTCCCGTGGGGTGCTCCACAGCAGGTGTCGGTGTGTCTCAGAGCTGCAGAGCAGATTCTTCCTAGCAGTGCAGTACATGCATGGCACAAGGTGAACGGCGCCATCTGGCACTACCGCCAGGGCCGGCCTCAGGATTTATGGTGCTCTAGGCGGGATTATTAAACTGGTGCCCCTATTCCTGACTTGCTCTTAGCAACACAAACATAAGCTTACAGTATTGGTGCCCCAGAAATACTGGTGCCCTAGGCAACTGCCTATGGCTAAGGATGGCCCTGATTATAAGGGGTAAATCACACTTTGCTATTCACTTTTTCCACAGGTTTGATGATTTTAAAGACCTTTATTGTATCCTTCCTTATATATTTTCCAAGCTGAAAAGTTCCAGCCTTTTTAATCTCTCCTCATAGTGAAGCTGTTCCATACCTCCAATGCAGCAGTGGAGAACCTTTTTTGGGGTGGGAGCCACTAACCCACAAAGATATCAGTTGAAGACCACCCACAAGTGAGAAGAAAAAAAAACGCCCTGCTTTAGGAAGCAGCTCCCTGCTTTAGGAAGGGGTTCTGGGGCTCGCCCAACTCTGGCCACTCCTTGCAGCAAAGACAATGGGGTGGTCTTCCACTTCCCTCCCACTCCTGCAAGGGATTTCCCCTCCCCCGCTTCCCTTAGGTTCCACATGCCTTCTTAACTGTTAAGGAGGCGTTGTTGGCAGCCTGGGGCTGAGCTTCAAGATGCTTCTTGCTGCAGCCACTGTAAGCAAGGAAGGCTATGTCTACACTCACGGCTTCTTGCACAAGAACAGCCATTCTTCCGCAGAGCATCCACGCTGCCTGCCTGCTCTTGCGCAAGAAAATTTACAGTAAGGAGTGGTAAGAGAGCTTCTAGCGCAAGAGCTATGCTCTTTTCTAACAGGTGTAAGCTCTCTTAGGCACGAGCTCTTGCTCAAGAGGGCAGCAGGGATTTCTTGCGCAGGAAAGCCTGATGACTAAAATGACCATCAGAGGTTTCTTGTGCAAGAGAGCATCCACACTGCCAAGGATGCTCTTGCACAAAAGCACATCTCCCATGTGGCAGTGCAGACGTTTTCTTGTGCAAGAGTCCTTGCTGGTGGGGGGAGAAGAGGGGCAGCGTGCCGGGGCCTGCTCCAGGCAGAGCTGGGAGAGAGACCCAGCTCCAAATATTGCTGGAGCAGGGCCCCCACCAGCTCTGGTGCTTACTGTCCATCCCAGCAGAGTGGTGCCCCAGAAATAGTGGTGCCCTGTGCAGCTGCGTACTCGGCATATGCCTAAGGATGGCCCTGACTACCACACATGCACACCCACCCTCCCCTCAGTTCCTTCTCTATCCAGAACCTGGCCTGGTGGAAA
This sequence comes from Pelodiscus sinensis, assembly GCF_052426305.1. NCBI lineage: Eukaryota > Metazoa > Chordata > Testudines > Trionychidae > Pelodiscus > Pelodiscus sinensis. The sequence continues at coordinate 40,638,283 of NC_143059.1, forward strand.
AGATTTTTTGGGATTTTTTTGGTTCAAAATAGAGGGGAGAGGAGCACCCCCAAGGACACTCATCTAGAAGAACATCAGTTACAACCAAGGTGAGTAACCTCCTGTTTGAGAGACAGACGTCCCTGGGGGTGCTCCACAGCAGGTGACTACTAAGCAATTGTGTCTCATGGATGTAGGGACTTTGGATCAGGCAGGTAAGCTGTCCTCAGTACGGCCTTTGCTACTCTTGTATATTGAATAGGGCTGGTGGAAAGTGCATAGTGTCTGGCGAAAGTTTGTTCTGATGTCCATATAGCAGCAGCACATAAGTTGTTGATGTGAATCTTTCCCAGGTAAGCAATGGAAGTGACAACCACTCTTGTGGAGTATGCACAGACTGAAGTAGGTGGTGATAAATGATTCAGATTGTAGCACATCGTGATGCAGTCAGCGATCCAATGGAATAGTCTTTCAGATGATATCTGATGCCCCTTGCTACAGTCCGCAATGGAGATGAAGAATCTTGGGAGCGACCTAAAGGGTTTCATTCTGTGGAAGTAGAAGGAGAGCGCCCTGCGGACATCAAGCGTATGCATCTGTGCCTCAAAGGTGTTGGCTTGAGGCTAGAGGGAAAAAATACAGGTAAGTGTATTGTTTGATTAAGGTGGAAGGCAGAACATACTTCGGGTAAGAACTTCTTTGGTTTGTTTCCCTTACCGTTGGCAATCTGCTGCGAGCCGGGGTCTGAGGAAGGGTGTTTTTGCCCTTCTCAATCATGAGCATTTTTAAATGGAGGTCTCTGTCTCTCCGCGTTCGTGCCTTAAGTACGCAGTGTGGGCAATCCCTTTGAACATGGGAGTCCCCAAAGCACTTGACCTCTTTTGCGTTGCCGTCTGAAGCCGGCATTGCCTCGTTGCAGTCTGTGCAATGTTTGAAACCCGGTGAGTCCATCATCCCAGGTGGGTGATCTTAAGCAGTGGAAAACCAACTTTGGGTGAACAGCGTTTTTTTTATTTCTGTGGGGATTTTTGGTTGGGGGGGGAGAGTTTGTTTGTTTGCAAAGAACTTGACCAACAACTAGGGAGAAGAACTTGGAGTTAACTAATCTACCTAACTACAGAGAATTATTGAGATCCATCTTGAGCCGGAGCTGCGGGGAGGGTGGCTGCACATGCGCGGTAGTGCTGGACAACGCTGTGTGCCGCCTGCACAACCCCAATACACTGCTAGGAAGAATCTGCCCTGCGGTGCCGGGATGCACCAACACCTACTGTGGAGCACTCTCAAAGAAGAACATTTAGTTCAGAGTTATGAACATTTCTGAGTTATGAACAACCTCTATCCCTAAGTATTCATAACTGAGGTTCTATTGTATAACATGTAAGTGAATCAGTAGTTAGCCCTCATGCTTGGAGATGAGGACGATACTCACCGTGGTGCAGTAACTATGGTTCATCAAGATGTGTGTCCCCGTGGGTGCTCCACTGTTGGGGTCATGCTTGTCCTGGCACCGCAGATTGGAGATGTGCTAGCAATAGTCTGCTGGACTATGCATGCACGTTAGGCGCCTCATGCTGTTTGCACTGTTTGAGGCGCGCAGTCCAGCTCTCGCCAGTTCCTCCTGATTGCCTAGTATCTGAAAAACACAAACAAGAGCAGAAACTCTGAAGCAGGGAGGAGGGTGGGTAATGGAGCACCCGGGGGGACACACATCTCAAAGAACCGTCATTATTGCACCAAGGTGAGTAACTTCCTCTTCTTCTTCAAGTAGTGTCCCTATGGGTGCTTCACTGTTGATGACTTAAGAGCAGTGGCCAGATAAGAAGGAAGGTGGGATTAGGAGTTAATGTTTCACTGCTGTGGATAGTACTGCGGAGGCAACTGCTGAGTCACCAATGAAATTTTTGGGGATAGCATAATGCTTAGTGAACGTGTGGGTTAGATGACCACGTAGCAGCTCGGCAAATGTCACGTAGGGAGACTCCCTTGAGGAAGACCGTAGAAGCTGCTACTGCCCTCGAAGAGTGGGCTCTTGGTGTTTCTGGAAGAGGTTTGTTCTGTATTAAGTATCACCGGACTATGAATGAAAGGATGAGTTTCAAGATACATTGTGTGGGGGAGAGACTCACTTTTGGAACTGTCAGCCACAGAAAGCAACAGTTGTTGATTTGCAGAAAGGCTGAGTTCTATCAATGTAGGCCAGTGCCCTGTGTACATCCAGTGTGTGAAGAATAGCGTCCCTTCGGGAAGAGTGTGGTTTCGGGCAGAAGGTTGGAAGGATGATTGACTCCAAGTTCACCTTTGGTAGGAAGGCCGGTAGAGAGTGGAGTATCACACTGTGGCTTGTAAGCACTGTATAGGAAAGTGTAATGGAAAGAGAGTCAAGCTCCCCTACTCTGCGCGCAGATGTTATGGCTAATAAGAAAGCAACCTTGGTAGTTAATAGCATTAGAGGGTTTGAAGGGATGTCGTGTTAGGGCATCCAAGACCAATTCTAAGTTCCATGGTTGAGACAGCACTCTGTGTGGTGGGTAAAGGTTTGCCAATTCCTTCATGAACCTTTTGGTGGTAGGGCAAGCGCACACCGAGTAACCGTCCAACTGTATGTCAAAAGACCGTGATTGCAGCAAGGTGAACTGTAAGAGATGGGAGAGCCAGGCCTAATTGTTTCAAATATAGGATATAATTGAGAATGAGATGGATCAGAAACTCTTGTCCGTGCACCATGATCGAAACCTGCACCACTAATGCAAGTAGATGGTTTGGGTAATGTGTTTCCTGCTTTGTAGTAGGACCAGCTCAATATGGTAGGAGCAACTCATTTCTGCACTCTGGAACCAACTAGGAGCCATGCTGTGAGGAGAAGGAGATCAGGCTGAGGGTAAACTAGGGTACCCTGGTCTTGAGTCAATAGGTTGTGATGTCTGGGGAGAAGATAGGGTGGACGAGGAGATATCCAAAAGACCCTGGTCTAACTGGAACAAAAGGGGGCTATCAGAATTATTGTTGCGGCATCCTTGGTGATCTTTTCCAGGACTCTCGAGATTAGAGGAATCTGAGGAAAGGCATAGAGTAACCGCCCGCTCCAGTCGAGGAGAAAGGCATCCCCCAGGGATCCCAGTTCCGTTCCTACTCTGGAACAGTAGTGTGGGCATTGTGCATAGCGATGTCTTGCGAATAGGTCTATGACCGGAAACCCTCAGAGGTGAAAAATGTCTTTGGAGTACTCTATACTGTAATTTCCACTTGTGGTCCTTCACAAAGTACCTGATGAATTCATCTGCAATGGTGTTGTCCGTGCCCGGTAAGTATGACTCCAGGATCGTTATGTTGTGGCGGATGCACTAGTTCCTTCTAAGTATCGATGTTGCTGATGAATAAACTTTTCTGCAAAAGAGATCAAGACTTTTGCTGTCCTTATCATTGGCATTGTTTTTGTACTGTGGTGCCTTGGCTCTTTGTTGTGCTGTATTGACCACTAGAGAGTTAAGTTGCGGATGGAAGAAAAGAAAATCCATCCCTTTGGCGGGGACAAAATATTTCTTGTCCACCCTCTTGTTGGTCGCAAGGACAGAGGCCGAGGTTTGCTATATATCATCTGTTACCTCTAAAATGGCCTCATCGATGGGCAGGGCAACCTTAGATTTTTGAGAGGGCTGTAATTTAAGAGGATTTTTGAGAGGGCTAAAAATTTTTTAGCAGATTGTGTTGTTTCTCTTGCACCTCCATGAGCTGGACCTCTTGGCTGGCTGTAACCTGCTTGAAGAGGTCCAGAAGCTGCCTGAGGTCATCGGTTGGTGATGAATCTCCTAGAATTACTGCTTCATCAGGTGAAGCCAAAGACTGATCTGCAAGAGAAACTCCCTGTGGCTGTTCGTAATTGGACAGCTGACCTTCAGGGTCGGAGTGCTGTGGCAGTTGGGATGTAGTTTGTATAGGAGTAGGAAGGCATGTGTCAGCTGGGGTAGGAGACGAAATGTGGTGATGTCTAGAGTCTGATCGATGACAGCAAGGCGACCAATGTTGAGAATGGTGTGATGAGAGTGTGCCAGGCCATGATGTTCACATAGCAGGTGCAGTGGCTACGGTGACGGGTGTAGTAGTATCTCTAGTAGGTGAGGAGTGCCTGGAGGAAAAGGTGCTCCTATGATCATTGTGATAATGAGCATATGCCAACAGAGTTGGAGATCTGGGTGATTTGGACCCGAGCCTTAACGAAGAGGGAGGAGAAGGTGAGATGTGTCACTACCGATAAGAGTGGGTGGTGTAAGAGAACGCCATGCTGTTGAACTTTAATATTCTATGGCAGTACAGTGCCGCGGAACATCAGCAGCTAGGGCTGATGGCACCAATGAGGGAGAAAGTGGTGCCAGAGAGACGGTGATAGGTTTCAGGCTGGGGGAGTTCTGGCCCTGTAGTTTTAGAGCAGGCCTTAGTTGGTGCCAACGATGATGAAGCTGGTGCCACTGATGAACACTGGGCAGCGGGAGCCAACTGCAATGCTGGTGCTGACAGTGGTGCCAGTGCCGGCGAGGACATGGGTGCCACTGGTGCTGTCGGTGCCAATATGGGTATTGACAACAGTTCCTGTGCTGGGCTTGGATTTGGCGTCTGCGCTCACATAGCCAGCCTACTGCAGCGTGACTTAGAGGCTTTATTCCCTTGGTGGGTGGAAGCAGTGCCCGAAGTGCCTAGTTTGTCACTGTTGCTAACACGGTCTGGTGGTAAGAATCATGCCAGGGAAGTCCTCCTCTTCCCTGACGAGCAAGGCCCTGGCAATGTGGCCCGACGTTTATCGGCTCTTACAGAGTCCGAATGGGGTGAAGAGGGCTAGAGTGCCTTATCATATAAAAGCATCCAGAGCCTCATTTCCCTATCTCTTCATGCTCTAGCTGTTAGCTTAGAGCAGTGTGGGTACTTCTAGGGAATATGTCCTTCACCCAGGCATAGAATGCAGCAGGAGTGCCCATCCAAGGCAGGCATGGGCTCCTGGCATGAGTCACCTCCTCTTTCTCTCCCCCTTTCTCTCTCTCTCTCTCTCTTTTTTTTTTTTAGATTAAGTAACTAGCGTACTACTATTAAAACTAACTAACTACACAACTAATAACTGCTACCAATTAATTAACAACTAATCTGAAATTCTGTTCTGACAGGATCTGACTAGAGGGAGCTCACTCCATCTGCGGCCAAGGACAGCTAGGAGGAACTGGAACGAGCTGTACTGTGCACCTCAAGAAACAGCACCAACGTCACAAGGCGCCTAATGTGCATTCACAGTCCAGCACACTATTGCTAGCAAATCTCCAATCTGCGGTGCTGGCACAAGCCCAACAACAGTGGAACACCCATAGGCACACTACTCGAAGAAGAATAAACATTTACACTGTTTGAGTATGTCCTATTAATAGCAGAATTAATTTTTTCTAACTTGATATTTTCAAAAAATGTTTGTTATAAATTCCTTAGTCTATCATTATATTTAAATTTCTGGGTTAAGTGTATCATGCAGTCATAGAATCATAAATTCCATTTCCAGAATGTTTTTTTTACATCTGACTACCAAAATATAAACAAAGTTCTATTTAAAACAGATAATAAAATTGTAAACTCAAGTTGTCCAAATGTGATTAATTATTCATTACCTGCAGTAAAATCTGCAATACAATTGCATTAACAACTTTATCCACGAGATGGCACATACATCTCAATTTCAATGAAAATATACTTAAGCTTGGACTGTCTGATTTCAAAATACTCCCAAGATTTGCGAACAAAAAGATTAGCTCTTAAAATATTATGTTAACAGAATGCATGAGTTGTCAAGATGAATGCTGTGATATTTAGAACAAATACATATTCACACACAGGCCATTTACACTTAAAGGTTTTACTGTAGAGGTAGAGCATCATCTTTGGGACAGGAGTCATTGACCCACAGAAAAATCAGTTGGGAGCCGCACACAGGTGAGAAGCAAAATAAAATAATATAAAATCCTCATTGACCTGGACCTCAAGTGAGAAGCAAAAAAAGACCCTCACGGATGTGGCCCCCAACTGAGAAGCAGAAAAAACCCCAAAGACACATTCACCTCACTCTCCTTGCACTCCAGCCCCACAGGTGGCGGGTGCACCAAGGCTCAAGATTACCCCCTCACACACACACACACACACACCGTAGGCTAGATTAACTTTTCTGGGGGCTTAGGGCTTTTTGTGGGGGGCCCTCAGGCTCTGGGATGGGGCCAAAAATGAAGAGTTTGGTGTGTGGGAGGGGGCTGCTAGGGAATGAAGCAAGAGTAGAGGGTCTAGGTCAGAGTTTCCTAACCTATGGGTTGGGACCCAAATATGGGTCACGATTACATTTCAAAAGGGTTATCAAGTGTCTCCCCAGGTGGCTTTGCCCCCTTTTCTTCCCCCATTTTTTAATTGCCTTGGGTCACCAAGTCTTCCTGAATTGTCAAAATGGGTCCCCATCTGGAAAAGGTTGAGAACCGCTGGTCTAGGTGGAAGGTGGAGTACAGTAGTGGGCTGGAGGTGCTAGGTCTGGGAAGGAAAGTAGGGTGCAAGAGCAGGGTGGGGTTGGGGGTGCAGGGTCTGGACAGGAAGAGGCAGAGGACTGGGGAGCCTAACTGATGCAGCTCCTGGGGGGGCACAGGTGGCACTCATAGAATCATAGAACCATAGAGCTCGAAGAGACCTCAGAAGGTCATCAAGTCCAGCCCCCTGCTCTAGGAAGGACCAATCCCAACTAAATGAAACCACCTAGGGCTTCGTCAAGCCGAGACTTAAACACCTCTAGGGATGGAGACTCCACTACTTCCCTAGGTAACCCATTCCAGTGCTTCACTACCCTCCCAGTGAAATAGTTTTTCCTAATATCCAACCTGGACCTCTCACACCACAACTTGAGACCATTGCTCCTTGTTCTGCCATATGTCACTACTGAGAACAGCCTCTCTCCATCCTCTTTGGAACCTCCATTCAGGAAGTTGAAGGCTGCTATCAAATCCCCCCCTCATTTTTGCTTCTGCAGACTAAACAGACCCAACTCCTTCAGCCTCTCCTCATAAGTCATATGCTCCAGCCCCCTAATCATTTTGGTTGCCCTCAACTGGACCCTCTCCAACGCGACCACATCCTTTTCGTAGTGGGGGGCCCAGAACTGGACACAATACTCCAGATGTGGCCTCACCAAAGCCAAATAAAGGGGAATAATGACATCTCTGGATCTGCGGGCAATGCTCCTCATAATGCAACCTAATATGCCATTAGCTATCTTGGTAACAAGGGCACACTGTTTACTGAAATCCAGCTTCTCATACGCTGTAACCCCCAGGTCCTTTCCTGCAGAACTACTACTTAACTGGTTGGTCCCCAGCTTGTAACTATACTTGGCATTCTTCCGTCCCAAGTGCAGGACTCTGCACTTGTCCTTGTTGAACCTCATCAGATTTCTTGTGGTCCAATCCTCCAATTTGTCTAAGTCACTCTGGACCCCTATCTCTACCCTCAAGCATATCTACCTCTCCCCTTAGCTTAGTATCATCTGCAAACTTGCTGAGGGTGCAATCCATCCCCTCATCCAGGTCATTAATAAAGATATTGAACAAAACCGGTCCTAGAACCAAACCTTGGGGCATTCCAATAGAAACCGACCGCCATTTTGACATCGAGCCATTGATCACTACCAGCTGGGCCCGGCCTTCTAGCCTGCTTTCTATCCATTTTACTGTCCATTTATCCAATCCACATTCCGTTAACTTGCTGGCAAGAATATCATGGGAGACTGTATCAAAAGCCTAGCTAAAGTCAAGGTATATTACATCCACTGACTTTCCCACGTCCACAGAGCCAGTTACCTCATCATAGAAGCTAATCAGATTGGTCAGGCAGGACTTGCCCTTTGTGAATCCATGCTGACTATTCCTAAACACTTTCCCCTCTTCCAAGTGCCTCAAAATGGATTCCTTAAGAATCCCTTCCATGATTTTTCCAGGAACCGAGGTAAGACTGACCGGCCTATAGTTCGATGGATTGTCCTTCTTCCCTTTTTTGAAGATGGGCACTACATTTGCCTTTTTCCAATCATCCGGGATTTCTCCCGATCTCCACGACTTTTCAAAGATAATAGCCAAAGGCTCCTCAATGACATTTGCCAACTCCCTCAGTACCCTCGGATGCATTAAGTCCGGACCCATGGATTTGTGTACGTTTAGCTTTTCTAAATAGTTCCTAACCTGTTCCTTACCTACCAAGGGCTGTCCATCTTTATCCCATCTTGCGTCACTTAGCGCATTAGTCTGGGAGCCCACCTTCTCCGTGAATACAGAAGCAAAGAAAGCATTGAGTACTTCAGCTTTCCCCACATCATCTGTCACTAGGTTCCTTCATCCAGTAGGGGCTGCACACCCTCTCTGATCACCTTCTTCTTGTTAACATGCCTGTAGAAACCTTACTTGTTATCCTTCACATCCTTAGCCAGTCGCAATTCCATTTGAGCTTTTGCTTTCCTGATAACCCCCCGGCATTCTCGAGCTGTACATTTAAACCCCTCCCTGGTCATTTGTCCAAGTTTCCACTTTTTGTAAGCTCCCTTTTTGTGCTTAAGTTCACCAAGGATTTCCTCTGTTAGCCAATCCGGTCTCCTACCATGTTTGCCTCTCTTGCTACGCATCGGGATGGTTTCTTTCTGTGCCTTCAATAAAGCTTCTTTAAAATACTGCCAGCTGTCCTGGACTCCTTTCCCCTTCAGGGGATTCTTCCCATCAGATCTCTGAGGGAGTCAAAATCTGCTTTTCTGAAGTCCAAGGTGTGTATTTTACTACTCTCTTTTCTTCCTTTGGTCAGGATCCTGAAATCTACCATCTCGTGATCACTGCTTCCCAGGTTGTCACCCACCTCTACTTCCCCTAGTAGTTCCTCTCTGTCTGTGAGCAGAAGGACAAGCTGCGCACGGCTCCTGGTCGGATCCTTCAGCACTTGTGCCAAGAAGTTATCCCCAACATTCTCCAAAAACTTCCTGGATTGCCTGTGTACTGCCGTATCAGTTTCCCAACAGATGTCAGGGTGATTAAAGTCCCCCACGAGAACCAGGGCCTGCGATCTGGAAGCTTCTCTCAGTTGTCCTAAGAAAGCCTCATCTACCTCATCCACCTGATTCGGTGGCCTGTAGCAGACACCAACCACAACATCACTGTTGTTGTTTGCGCCTTTAAACTTAACCCATAGACTCTCAACAGGTTTTTCTCCCTCTTTATACTGGAGTTCAGAGCAATCATAGTGCTCTCTTACTTACAATGCAACTCCTCCTCCTTTTCTCCCCTGTCTGTTCTTCCTGAACACTGCGCTGCCCTGCTGTTAGAGGCACCAACCCCAGCCTTGCTATTCAAGGCCAATGCAAGCAAGCACAGGGACAGAGCTTCCCTGCACTCCTGTTCCCCTAGTCAGGGAAGAGGGGAAACAGAAATAGAAGTGCACAAAGCCACTTCCTCCCCCATCAGGCAGAGCTCGTGGCCCATAGGTTCCCTGTTCCTGTTTTACTGGTAGGCTGGTTAGTGGTGTGATTTTTTTTTTAAACAAACATATCTATACCAAGTCTACACACACTTATATTAGTATTACTTTGCTTATACCAAATAGCTTAGGGTTGGTCTACTTAAAAGCATAGCTTTGCATAGCTATGTCTGTCAGAAGCATGAAAGCTGGTAGTGAGAAAAAGTCCTTTTTTTGGATAGTTTGTCTCCCTGTTATGGGAGCTTATTGATATAACTATTCTATTGTGGCTATACTGATAAACCCCTTTTAAATGTAAGACAAGACCTTATCCTGTTTGACAGAAGAAGCATACCAGTATATCTGCATCCATGCTCAAAGTTTTGACAGCATGGCTAAGCCAACAAAACCCGCCTAAGTGCTGACAAGTTCTTAGACGCTACATAGTCTCTCTATATATGAAAAAAAGTCTTTCCTGTAGGATGACAGAGTGATGTCATCATGTCATTCTGTGTCCCATCTGCCTCCTCCCACTCTTCTCCCTCCCTCTCCTTTCCCAGATCAAGCCCGACCTCGCTGCTTCCCCTCACCACTTGGAATTGCTATTTTAAACCAAGCCCTTACTCCCTTTCCTCCACCCCACCCCACCCCACCCCACCGAGCTTTCAATGCCAAGAAACATGACACAGTAGCTGGCAGACATTGCAGCCATGACTGCCCAGGGGAGAGCATCCCAGGAACAGGCACTAGAAGTGGGGCTCCCAACTGGGCATATGTGCCAGCAGCCGGCTCTTGGGAGCACCCTCGCCTCAGTGGCTTCACTTACCGTGGCTGCTAGAGCATCCTTGAGCTGCCCGTTGGAGCTACTGCACCGACCTGTCTGCTCCATCCCTTCCACTTCTGGCAGGTGGGCAGCCCTGGGTTCTGTGGGCAGGGCAGTGCAGGGCAGGGCTGGGACGGTGAGCAGTGCAGGTGGGACCAGACAGGCGAGAGGTTGGGACAGCACCCCTCCTCACGCTGCTGCTTTCCCCACCTCAGCAGGCTGCAGTGAGCACATAGCATTACCTGCACCTCACTGCACCCAACGTATCCCATGGCCGGAGGTATCCCAAAATAGCTATTCTGCATCTTTTGAGCACACCCATTATTTCAAAATGTAACAAGCTCGCTATTCCAATGTCCCTGTAAACTTCATTCCATGTAAGGGATGTTTTGGAATAACAATTTATTTCAAAATAAGCACTGTGTAGACAGAGCCAAATTTTGAAATACAGGCAGTCCCCGACTTACGCGGATCCGACTTATGTCGGATCCACACTTACGAACGGGACTTTCTCGCCCCGGAGGTCGAGGTGGCGGATTGCTACCTGCGAGCTCCGAGGCGAGAAAGCCCTGTTTGTAAGCTGCTCCAGTGCCCCTGGTCTGCTGGAGACCGTCTCCAGCAGACCGGGGCACCGGGCGGGTTCCCGCGCTTCTGAGGCTTTGCCAGAGCAAAGCCTCAGAAGCGCGGGGAACCGCCGCTGCTCCCGCTTCAGTCCCGTTGCCTGTGGTCTGCTGGGGACCCAGCAGACCACAGGCACCGGGACTGAAGCGGCAGCAGCGGCGGTTCCCCGCGCCTCTGAGGCTTTGCTCTGGCAAAGCCTCAGAGGCGCGGGACCCCCCCGCGGCTGCGGCTTCAGTCCGGGTGCCTGTGGTCTGCTGGGGACCGTCCCCAGCAGACCACAGGCACCGGGACTGAAGCTGCAGCCGCGGCGGGGTCCCGCGCCTCTGAGACTTTGCCAGAGCAAAGCCTCAGAGGCGCGGCACCCCGCTGCCGCTCTGCTCCCCGTGTCCCTGGTCTGCTGGGGGGGGGGGCGCAGCTAGTGTGCCCCCCCCCCAGCAGACCAGGCTTTTGTTTTGGACCCTGGGGCAGAGCAGATGCGGTGCTGCTGGGTTGGTCCAGGCGTCCCCAAGTCAAAACAAGCTATGCAATTTGAGCTTTGCAAATTGCGTAGTTTATTTTGAGTCAATTTTAAAATAGCTTACAGGCAGTCCCCGGGTTACGTACAAGATAGGGACTGTAGGTTTGTTCTTAAGTTGAATCTGTATGTAAGTCAGAACTGGCATCCAGATTCAGCCGCTGCTGAAACTGACCGCCAGTTCTGACTTACATACAGAATCAACTTAAGAACCCCAGGCGTCCCCAAGTCAGCTTCTGCTGAAACTGACCAGCGCTGACTACAGGAAGCCCGAGGCAGAGTTGCTCTGCCCCGGGCTTCCTGGAATCAGCTGCTGATCAGTTTCAGCAGCAGCTGACTTGGGGACGCCTGGGGTTCTTAAGTTGATTCTGTATGTAAGTCAGAACTGGCGGTCAGTTTCAGCAGCGGCTGAATCTGGATGCCAGTTCTGACTTACATACAGATTCAACTTAAGAACAAACCTACAGTCCCTATCTTGTACATAACCCGGGGACTGCCTGTAAGCTATTTTAAAATTGACTCAAAATAAACTACGCAATTTGCAACGCTCAAATTGCATAGCTTGTTTTGAGCTTCGGGTGCAGTGTAGATGCACCCTACGAGACGTGACTGTCAGAAGTGCTAGGCATCTAGAACTCCCACAAACATAATGGAAGCTATGATTAGTCAACAACTTTAAAATCAGGTCACTTATTGCAGAACAGGTACAAAAGCAACTACCCAAAGTGCAAGCGTCTTCACATTTGATCCTTCCAGAACAGGAAAGAGACATTCTTGATAGGAGAGCAGTTGAAGTTCCATTCTTCTTTATTGTCCTTGCTACTGAGGTTGCCAACCAGAGCTTCAGTACAGGCAGTCCCCGGGTTACGTACAACATAGGGACTGTAGGTTTGTTCTTAAGTTGAATCTGTATGTAAGTCGGAACTGGCGTCCAGATTCAGCCGCTGCTGAAACTGATCAGTTTCAACAGCGGCTGAATCTGGACGCCAGTTCTGACTTACATACAGATTCAACTTAAGAACCCCAGGAATCCCCAAGTCAGCTGCTGCTGCAACTGATCAGCGGCTGATTCCAGGAAGCCCGGGGCAGGGGCTTCCTGTAGTCAGCCACTGGTCAGTTTCAGCAGCGGCTGACTTGGGGACGCCTGGGGCAGAGCAGCTGAGGTGCTGCTGGATTGGTCCAGTAGCGCCGCCGCTCCTTGGCGCTACTGGAACAACCCAGCAGCACCCAAGCTGCTCTGCCCCAGGCATCCTGATTCAGCCGCTGCTGAAACTCACCAGCAGTGGCTGAATCAGGACGCCTGGGGCAGAGCAGCTGGGGTGCTGCCCGGTTGGTCCAGTAGCGCCCAGAGCGGTGCTACGGGACAAACTGGCAGCGCCCCAGCTGCTGTACCACAGGTGTCCGGAGCAAAGCCGCGGAGCACGGGGGCAGCGGGACAGCCCAGACGCGCCGTGGCTGTCCTGCTGCCCTCGGGCTCCATGGCTTTGCTCTGCTTTGCTCCCCGTCCCCCTGGTCTGCAGACCAGGGGGACGGGGAGCAAAGCGGTGGAACACGCGGGCAGCGGACAGCCCAGACGCGTCTGGGCTGTCCGCTGCCCGTGTGCTCCACGGCTTGGCTCTGCTTTGCTCTCCCCCGTCCCCCTGGTCTGCAGACCAGGAGGACAGCGGGGGACGGGGGGGGCAAAGCAGAGCCAAGCCGCGGAGCAGCGGCCAGCTGACAGCCCAGACTCGTCTGGGCTGTCAGCTGACCGCGCGCTCCGCGGCTTGGCTCTGCTTTGCCCCCCCCGTCCCCCTAGTCTGCAGACCAGGGAGACGGGGGGCAAAGCAGAGCCAAGCCGCGGAGCACGTGGGCAGCGGACAGCCCTGTCCGCTGCCCGCGTGTTCCGCCGCTTTGCTTCCTCTCCCTGGTCTGCTGGAGACCAGGGAGAGGAAGGGCCCCGTTCGTAACTGCGGATCCGACATAAGTCGGATCCGCGTAACTCGGGGACTGCCTGTATTTGTCCATAAGAAGTAGACTGAAACCTCTAACCCTTTTCAAGTACGGCATCAACAGCTGTTCATAGGGCTGCAACTTGCATTTACAGCTTTCATCTCCAAAATCCAGGACTCTGTCTGGCAACATCTGTGGTCTGGCAAGGACCATGCATGCTGCTGTCCAGAGAGTCCCAGCAGCTGGGAATGAGGCCCGCTGGGAGCCTAGCAGTAGAAGGGCAGGTAAATTGGCTGCAGCAGAGCCAGGAAGCCCCAGGCCAAGCTGGCTGCAGAGGAGCAAGGGCAGCCCAGAAGATCCTGAGGGAGCCAGTCTGAGAGTGACCAGGAAGAGCTGGGGAAGCCCCGGGCCCGCTCTGTTGTGGAGGAGCCAGCAATGGCCAGGAAGCCCTGGGCCAAGCCAACTTCAGGGAGCCCCAGACAGACAGGTGGCTGGGATGGGGCAGTGCTGGGAAGCTGGAGTTGAGAGCCCCAGCCAGGCAGGCAGGTGCAACCCCAGTGGAGGGCGGGGGGCAGGAGAGGAGGGGGGAGAGAGGCAGTGGACATGAGCCCTGCCGGACAGGAGCAGAGCCCACATTGGGACTGATGATCAGGAGGGGAGATTTGACCTCCTCCGGTCCAGCAAATTCTTTGGTTCAGGACCACTCAGGTCCAGAGGGTGCCAGACGAGGGAAGTCCAACCTGTATTAGAAAACTGGCCAGGATTTGAACCAATGATCTAAAGGGTTGTGTGGCTCATTACCAATTTATAGAACCATCTGGCCCATTCGAAATCAAAGATTTAACTTGAGGAATATACCCCCATGCTTATTTATGTCACTAATGATTAAGTAAGGAAGGCCAACAGCTGAAACACATCTACTAATGGACATAGTATTAAAGAGAACTTCCATCTGTTGATAGGCCAGGATGTAGAGGAACAGATTTAGTGTTCTTCAGAGCAAATATAAATTAGTTTCAGTTTGCTTATCTTCCAATTTTCTAATTTTATTTGACTTATCACATATAAATTTTCGGATGCCCTGTAGCAATACTCCACCACACAATGGAAGGGACTTCAATTTCCATTCAGAAAATGCTTTCAGTCTAAATCAATTTCCATATTAGACTTTTTTTTCTTCCAAAAACTTCAGTGAGAAAGCTGAAGAATTTTAGAGACAATATCTGGAGGAAACAAGAAACATACACGACTGAACTAGGGATGTTAAATATCAGTTAACTGAGTAATCGAGTAACCTCGTGAATTCTTATCGTTTAGTCGACTATTCTATAGTCCGTGGGGGGCAGGGCTGGCAGCCAGTGTGCTCTGGCCTCACTCCCGAGGAGCCCCCTGCAACTCCGTGCTACTGCCTCTGTATCAGAGCAGTGCAGGGTGACAGGCCAGAGCTGATATGCAAGGGGAACCAGTTTAAAAACCAGCTCCCCTCGCAGACCGGTTGACTGTCGCCCTGTGCTGTTGCCTCTGATAAAAAGGAAGCCGCATGGGGTCCCAATAGCTGCTGGATAGAAGGAGTCTGTGCTCCCAGACCCAGCACGAGCCAGAACTGAGCCTGGCTGCCTGCCCAGCCAGCTCCTAATACACTTTAAATGCAGCGCTGCAGCAGGGAGTAGGTCCTGGACCCAGCATGACCCAGGTTGCTGGCCAGCCTGCTAAAAATGTACTGGCAAGTGGGAGGGAAATGAGTGTAGTCTATAGCATTAACATATAAGTATTTGATTATCAGTTAGCCAGTTAATTGACTACACTATTATATCCCTAGACTGAACATTAGAACACAAATCCTCTACTATTGCTCATGTAAACAGAGTCTGAATGAACTCTCCCTTAACATTTAGTGGTGAGAAGGGGAAGAGGCCTTCCGGAGCTGACTGTTTGCATTCATATATATATTATACATATGCGTACATACACACTGCGTAAGTGAGCAGCATGATAGAGCTGCTTTGCCCAAATGAACACTTTTGGTGGGTAGTGAATTGCAAGTCACTTTGTCCTTGGGTGCAATAAAAGGTGGTTATGTTTATTGAATGGGAGAGATAAGCGAAGGCAGGGACAGGTGTTTGTACTATTCTACCTAAGGATCCTAGACACTATTTGACCCTTGTCCTCTCCACTATGTTAGGGTATGTCTACACTACAAAGTTAGTTCAAACTAACGGACGTTAGTTCGAACTAACTTTCATAGGCGCTACACTAGCGCTCCGTTAGTTCGAACTTAATTCGAACTAACGGAGCGCTTAGCTCGAACTAGGTAAACCTCATTTTACGAGGATTAAGCCTAGTTCGAACTAGCTAGTTCGAATTAAGGGCTCTGTAGACCCTTAATTCGAACTAGTGAGAGGCTAGCCCTTCCCAGCTTGCCCTGGTGGCCACTCTGGCCAACACCAGGCAAACTCTATTGCCCCCCTACCGGCCCCGGAACCCTTAAAGGGCCACGGGCTGGCTACAGAATTTGTGCCAGTTGCAAGGCTGCCAGCACCCAGCCAGCAGACCCTGCACCTGCCACAACATGAGCCAGCCACCCAAGGACAGCCAGCCCTCCACTGCTCCCCAGGACCAGCCTGGCGGCTCCCAGGAGCCTGCCCGGGGACGCAAAAGGCGGGCACCCGCTTGGTCAAGTGCGGAGATCGTGGACCTCATCGAGGTTTGGGGGGAAGCCTCCAATGTCCATGATCTCCGCACTAGCCACAGGAACGCGGCTGTCTACGGCCACATGGCTGCCAACCTGGCCGCCAGGGGCCACCAGCGCAGCCGGGAGCAGGTGCGCTGCAAGATCAAAGACCTGCGGCAGTCCTACTCCCGGGCCTGCCTGCCAGGGACCGACCCGGAGGCGTGCCCCCACTTCCATGCCCTGGACCGCCTCCTGGGGGCTCATGCTGTCCCTGCCCCCCGGGACGTGATAGACCCCGGGGCAGAGGGACCGCTCCAGGAGACGGAGGAGGAGGAGGAGGGCTCCGAGAGCCAGGAGCCTGCCGGCAGCCTGCCCAGGACCTGGGACCCCCGAGGCACCCCACAGAGCCGCTCGCCTGTGTATTCCGAGGCCGGGGAGGCGTCCACCTGTGAGTACCATCGTGCTCCCCTTATGTGTACGGGGGGCTGGGGCGAGAGGGAGCCCCGGGACCGTGCGCCTGGGCCTTGCCCACCACGGAGCAGCAGCTGGGGATCCTGCAGGGGCCCTGGCCTTGCAGAGGGGAGCTGGGTTTCACACACCTGGGCCCCTGGGGTAATTGACCGCTGGTCTTGTTGCACCACAGCCGCAGCACCTGGGCCTGCAGGGCGCACCACACCGCCTGCAGCAGCTGTCCGTGCCCGGGCAAGCAGGACAGCCAGGAACCAGGAGGACTACCAGAGGCGGCACCTCCAGTTCCTGGAGCAACAGCTCCGTCTCCAGGACCACTGGGTCCAGGAGGACCTGAGGCTGCGCCGGAGGAGTTTGGAGGCCCTGGAGGAGCAGGGCCATGCCCTGCGAGGCCACCTCCAGAGCCTGCTGGACCGCTTCCCAATTCCTCCTGCTCCTGCTCTCCCTGCTCCCCCTGCTGCTCCGCCTGCCCCCCCTGCTGCTCCCCCTGCCCCCCCAGCTCCCCCTCCTGCTTCCCCTCCTGCTTCCTCCACACCCCCGTCCCTCCTGCCCCACCCTCCACAACCATTCCCCACTGACGCCCCCGGACCCGCAGTGTGGCGAGACGGGAGAGGCAGCCGGACTCCCACCCCTGAGCTTTCCTTTCCCTTCCTCCCTTCCCTCCCCTTCCAGCTCCCTCGTCCCAGGTTTCCCCCTCCCCTCTCCCACCCTCATTTCTCCCTCCCCCCACCCCAGTTATGTGAAATAAACAGACGTTTTTGGTTGAAAAACAGGTGTCTTTATTTTACAGTAGGTAGGGAGGGGAAAGGGGAAGGGGGTAGGGTGGAAGAAGGCCCCAGTGGGGCATGCAAGGGAGAGGTCAGTCCTCCTCCTCCACCTGGAAGCTCTCCCGCAGGGCTTCCCGGATCCGGACGGCCCCCCGCTGGGCTTCCCGGACGGCGGTGGTGCGGGGTTGACCGTAGTGTCCAGCCATGCGGTCAGCCTCAGCCATCCAGGCTGGCAGGAAAGCCTCCCCGTTTCGCTCACACAAATTGTGGAGCACACAACATGCTGCCACCACGGGAGGGATGTTGTGCTCGGCCAGGTCCAGACGGGTGAGGAGGCATCGAAAGCGGGCTTTCAGTCGCCTGAAGGCCCCCTCCACCACGATGCAGGCCCTGGTCAGCCTGGCATTGAAGGCCTGGCGGGAGGGATTGAGGTGCCCCATGTACGGCTTCATCAACCATTGCTGCAGTGGGTAGGCGGCATCCCCCACCAGGCACACGGGCATGTCCACGTCCCCGACCCTGATGTGGCGGTCGGGGAAGAAGGTCCCGTCCTGCAGCCGCTGGCACACAGAGGAGTTGCGGTACACCCGGGCGTCGTGTGCTTTGCCGGACCAGCCCACATTAATGTCCGTGAACTGTCCCCGGTGGTCACACACGGCCTGCAGGATCACAGAGAAATACCCCTTGCGGTTGACGTAACGGGATGCCTGATGTTCCGGGGCATGGATGGGGGATGTGCGTCCCGTCGATGGCCCCCCCGCAGTTGGGGAAGCCGAGGGCGCCGAATCCCCGGATGACGGCGTCCGGTTCGGCGAGGTGGACCACCCTGCGGAGCAGCACCCGGTTGATGGCCTTGACCACCTGCGGAGCGAGACACAGCAAAGCGCCAATCAGTGGGGCGCCCGGGTGGCTGGGAGCGTTCGTGCCCTGGCAGTGCCCCGCGCCCCACTCCCGGAAGCAACCCCCCTGGCGGCGTGTAGTACGGCCGGGACAGACCGACCCCTCCAGTGCGGGGCGCGTTCGCCTCCTCCCGCCCCCCCTTTGTCCCCGGGGCGGCCCATCCCCTCCTCGCAGCCCCTCTGCCCCCCTGGCGCGGTGGCCGACGAGTGCCATACCTCATGAGCACCGCTCCGACGGTGGATCTCCCCACGCCGAACTGGTTCCCGACGGATCGGTAGCTGTCTGGAGTGCAGAGCTTCCAGAGGGCAATGGCCACCCGCTTCTGGATGGGGATGGCGGGCCTCATGCAAGTGTCCCTTCTGCGCAGGGCAGGGGCGAGCCACTCGCAGAGCTCCAGGAAGGTGTCCCTCCTCATCCTGAAGTTCTGGGTCCACTGTCGGTCCTCCCAGCGCTCCAGGACGATGCGGTCCCACCAGTCGCTGCTGGTGTCCAGACGCCAGACGTGGCGGGGCACGCCTGTGCCGGGGCGCCGCCGCGGCTCCTCCACGGCCCCCAGGGCGGCCAGGCGGAGAGGCAGGGGGCTGACGTGCACCAGGAGGTGCCAGGCAGCCTCGAGCCATTGGTGGCAGGCTTGCAGCAGCAAGTCCAGAAAATGCACCAGAAGGTGCAGGGTGAGCTGTGGCTCCATGTTGCCACCTGCGGCGGCGTCCCCGAAGGGAAGCACCGACACAGATGGGCACAGAGACCAACGCTTTGCTGTCCCTCGGCGAGGTTGGCAAGCAAGCAGGAAAAGCTGAGAACCGGCTGTCCAGGGGGGGTCCCTTTAAGCTCGAGCCTCAGATAGCCTCAGACAGCAGCCACACAAAGCAACTACTGACCTGATGCCCTGCCAGAACCGGTTTCAGCTGCCCTTAAATGCCCCCCTGCGTCCAATCAGTGTGGACGCGCTAGTTCGAATTAGCAAAACACTAATTCGAACTAGTTTTTAGTTCTAGACGCGTTAGTTCGAATTAGCTTAGTTCGAATTAACTAATTCGAACTATGTTAGTTCGAATTAGCGCTGTAGTGTAGACGTACCCTTAGGGATTAATAACAAGAATTTTAGTTATAAGCTGGGGACACATCAGTTGGAAGTAATGGAGGAGGAGAAGGACCTCGGAGTCCTGGTTGATTATAGAATGACTATGAGCCGCCATTGTGACATGGCCGTGAAAAAGGCTAATACGATCTTGGGATGTATTAGGCGAGGTATTTCCAGTAGGGATAAGGAGGTGTTAGTGCCATTATACAAGGCATTGGTGAGACCCCATTTGGAATACTGTGTGCAGTTCTGGTCTCCCATGTTTAAGAAGCATGAATTCAAACTGGAACAGGTACAAAGAAGGGCCAGTAGGATGATCCGAGGAATGGAAAACCTGTCTTCTGAAAGGAGACTCAAGGAGCTTGGCTTGTTTACATTAACCAAAAGAAGGCTGAGGGGGGACATGATTGCAGGGATATTAGAGGGATAAATACCAGGGAGGGAGAGGAATTATTTAAGCTTAATACCAATGTGGACACAAGAACAAATGGATATAAGCTGGCTAGTAGGAAGTTTAGACTTGAGATTAGATGAAGGTTTCTAACCATTAGAGGAGTGAGGTTCTGGAATGGCCTTCCAAGGGAAGTAGTGGGGGCAAAAGATCTATCTGGTTTCAAGATTAAACTAGATGGGTTTATGAAGGGGATGGTTTGATGAGATAACATGGTCTTGGTAACTAATTGACCATTCCTTATCAGTGGGAAATAGGTCAATGGAGGGATGATAGGAGTTACTATAGAGAACTTTCTGGGTGTCTGGCTGATGAGTCTTGCCCACATGCTCAGGGTTTAGCTGATCGCCATATTTGGGGTCGGGAAGGAATTTTCCTCCAGGGTAGATTGGCAGAGGCCCTGGAGGTTTTTTGCCTTCCTCTGTAGCACGGGGTACAGATCACAGCTAGAGGATTCTCTGCATCTTGGGGTCTTCAAAGTATTTGAAGGCTTCAATATCTGAGATTTAGATGAGAGGATTATTCTGGGAGGGGTGGGTGAGATTCTGTGGCCTGCACTGTGCAGGGGGTCAGACTAGATGATCATAATGGTCCCTTCTGACCTTAAAGTCTATGAGTCTATGAGTAATGAGTCTTGTGCTACTGATCAACAGCGCTGAAGTCACTAAATCCCAGGTCTAAGCAGCAGACCTGCTATAAAATAGTGTTTGATGAGAAACTACCCAACCTGCACTACTAGGAAGGTTCCCTCACTAAATGCTGGAATTACTGAAGGATGTGTTACATAGTGGGACTTCATAAGAATGGCTATACTGGGTCAGACCAAAGGTCCATCTAGCCCAGTATCCTGTCTTCCAACAGTGGCCAATGCCAGGTGCCCCCAGAAGGAATGAACTGAACAGATAATCAAGTCATCCCACCCCTATCACTCATTCCCTGTTTCTGACACACAGAGGCTAAGGACACCATTACTACCCATCTGGGATAATAGCTATTGATGGACCTATTCTCTATGAATTTATCTAGCTTTTTTTTAAAAAATACTGTTAAAGTCCAGGTCTTCACAACATCCTCTGGCAAGGAGTTCCACAGATTGAATACATGTTGCGAGAAGTAGTACTTCCTTTTAATGTGTTTTAAACCTGCTATCTCAAGATATCCTGTGAGCTGGCTCAATGGCTGGAAGAACAAGCAAACCTTTGCCCCTCTTTCCACCCCTCCCTCAGGGGCTAGGAGGCGAATTTACACAAAAGCACCTCTGAACTCTCGTCTCTACTGACCAAAGACGACAACTGTGAGTAAAGTGAGGCGGAGGGAGAAGGGTTGGACATCTTAAAAGGAACTTTTGGTTGTTGGATTTAAGAACATAAGGCAAAAAACACTTCCCAACATACTCCAGTGTGGGTGTTTCACTCATGGTCTTATGCTTATTAATCCTACTAGTTCAAAAGTTTCAGAGGGAGAGCTGAGTTAGTCTGTAACAGGAAAAACTTTTAACACAACAACAGACTAGTAGCACCTTAAAGACTAACAAAACATGAAGATGGTATCATGAGCTTTCATGTATATTGGCCAAACTGGACAGTCTCTGTGGGAAAGAATGAATGGATACAAATCAGATATCCAAAAAGGCAATATCACAAAAACCTGTTGGAGAACACTTTAATCTACTTCAGGGCTACTCAACATGTGGCCCACAGTGTATTTGTTTGTAGCCCACGGAGCAGTTTGGGTTTACGCGGGGGCTCAACACACGGCCTGCGGGCAGGAGCCAAAATAGAAATATAGTCAGTATAATGGCCTCCTGTTGATATGTGTTTTAGCAGTTACATTCCTGGTCAGCCATTGCTCATTAAGAGTGCTGCCATATGGGTGGAAATCAGATAAATACTGCATTTTATTAATATCAGCAGAACTGACTTAAATGCGGCCTGTGTGTTGTGCAGTCTTGCCTTAATCTTTGTATTCATGCCCATCAGCGTGAAAGAAGCTATTTGCATATATATGCAACCACACTTAAGTTGTGGCCTTCGGCATGTGCTGTAAGTATCATTGTGGCCCCTGGAGCTTCCAGAGTTGAGTAGCCCTGATCTACCTGGATTCTCATTAATGGATCTCCAAGTCTCTGTTTTATTTCAGGCAAATTCCACAAGCCAAATACACAGAGAAGGATTAGAACTTAACTTAATTTACAAGTTGAATCCTTATGCAAATAGTATGAACAAAGACATTGGCTGGTTCGCACACTACCTTCCACATCCTATGACTTAACCTACTAACCAAACAATGGAAGTGCTAATGGTTCTTATCAGCCTCTTGTAACTATTTAGTCTTTAAGGTGCTACTAGACTATTTGTTGTTTAAGTTTTTCCTGTTACAGACTAACTCGACTATCCCTCTGAAGTTTATCTACTCACTGTCTCTCTTCTTCCTCCCCTCTTTTTTTTAATCCTCTTCTTTACCTTTTTTCCCCTTTTCCCCCCTCCCCCCATTTATTCTTGGATCTGGACTTCTAACACTGCAATCCTGCTAGTTATAGAAATGTAGCCGTGTTAAGTCTGGTGTAGCTGAGGAAGTGGGTCTGGCCCACGAAAGCTCATCACCTAATAAACCATCTTGTTAGTCTTTAAAGTGCTACATAGTCCTGTTTTTTGTTTCAATCCTGCTAGTGGCATTTTCCCACATTAATGCAATTACTTTTCCCCTTTTAATGAAGGGTTTATCTTCTACACACAGATTCTGTGCTTGCAAGTGGGGAAGTATTGTGTTTTAGAGGCAGAGAGAGGATGGTGTGTACATTTTCTAAGGTTAGTGGGAGGAAGCTCAAGCCTCTTGTGTCATTGTTACAAAGAAGCCTCCTAGATACAAAGAAGACACCTGACAGAAAGGTTACATAAAATATATTATAATATTCGCTTATAGAAATCTCAATTTGACACACTGAAAGTAACAACTCCTAAACCACAAGCAGGAATAAAACTTTCTATGGTGTAACCTCCACTTCAAATCAGCTACAGCAAATTGTATTAAAGACAACAACTTAGCACTAAGATAAAGCATCAGCTGTTGTTGAAGGTTTTGGGTATACTGAATATGCTCCAATCAATCACTCTCTGCTATCTCACAACTGTTAGAAACTGTCCCACCGCACAGAGCCTGGGTACAGCTCAGTGTGGTGCTGCTCTGAAACGCTGAGTTGTGTTTCAAAGGGGCAGTGCCACACAGAGCCTGTGCAGCACTGCCACTTTGAAGTACCCCTTCCCTCCCCCCTTTGCTGCCTCTATCTAATAGAGGCAGCAAGCGGGGGCTGGGGGGAAAAATCAACTAGTCGACTCGACTATCCAATAAGCATTTCCTTATCGGATAGTCGACTAGTCCTTAACATCCTTAATCTGTATACAACTGTGGTCACCAGGCATAAACGATGGAGCACGTCATATTTGAGTGTCCCCTTTGTTCTTTTCCAGGGAGCCTGAAGGATATTCACCACCTTATTGATGTGGAATATACTCACAATCAAATCTAGATATAAATTTGTAATTGTTGCTACCTACCAAGCCATATTAAAGAAGATGACAGAACAACTTTTCAATTGTTCATAGTAGGAATATCTTTTGGGATGGATTCTATTTACTTTTTAGAGCTTCAGATGTGCCATGTTTTCTTTCATGTGTGAAGCCAGAAGGGACGTCTGTGATTGATGGGAAATTTGGTGGCTGTGCTAAAAGAAAAGTTTCTTGAATCGAAGTACAGATGCTGTGGAGAACCAAAGAAACTGAGAAGTTCCTAGACAATCAGATCTGGGAAATATCACCACCTCAAGTTCCGGGGGGGGGGGAAGGGGGGGAAGAGCTGATTAGTAAGCAGTCAGACAGAGAGGGGAAATCAGAAAGAACACCTGGCAGTTGATAACTACCAGAGACAAAAGGTTTCAGTAACAATCTACATGATTGGAGACATACAAAGACAGGCAGGCTGCGGCCACCATAAAGAAGAGGACTAAGAGAAATTCTACATAGGTAAAAGTTCCCAAATAATGTCATGTTTTCAGTGTGGAAACTGGAAAGGACCTCTCAAAATCCATCTAGTCCTAGTAAACACAGGGGGACACACCTATGGATGGCAGTGCAAGCCAACCTGAAAGAAAATAAAGGAAAGGAAGACAGAAGCAGAAAATTCTAGAAGTAAACTGAAATATTTTAAATTGTCTAATATAGCAATGTTAGAACTCTGAGTAACAAACAAGAAGTGGAATAGCTTATTTATGAGCATGAATGTAATCTAGTTGGTATTACTGAAAACTGGTGGAATGATTCACACCAGTGACTCTCAAACTTTCTAGACAAGCATACCCTTTCCAAGAGTCTTATTTTTCTTACATACCCCCCCCCCCGTTTTACTTAAAAACTACTAATTTACAAAATCAGACAAAAATACATGTCACGGAACACTTATAAAAAATTGCTTATTTGCACATTTTTACTATATAATTTTAGAGTGCATCTATCTGTGAGTCCATTTGTTCAAGAATTCCTCCTAAAATGTAAGAGCTGAGGCTACCAAATTTGTTACGCTGCTTCCTCTTCTCCTAACTTAAAGCAAGGTCAGGATTTGTTTGTGCCAGAACTGGAAGCCCCAGGAAAGAGACTGATTTCCACAAGATGCAAAGGGAGGGGCTGCTTTTGGAGGGACACGATAGGAGAATGGCCACTAGAGACAGCAAGACTATAGGGGAGAGCTATCCTGCAGCATGTCCATTGAGGGCAGCTGCACCATCAAGGCAGTGGTTGCAGGGCTAGGACTCTGCCATCTTGCTTGCCAGCACACTGGTAAGTAGCTCCTCAGCCTCAAACTCCACCCCCCCACCCCCGCTTCCAGCTCTTGGCCGCAGTGCCAGGGGTGGGTGGGAGAGAACAGGTCCCTGGCAGCTGAGGGAGCAGCCAAGTGTGAAGAGACTAGGCCCTGGGTGGAGGAGAGAACAGGCCCCGGGCAGGTGCTGGGGAGGACTTGAGGGAAGCCCCCAGCACCCAGCCTCCTGCAATCCTTCTCCCCAACATACCCAAGGCCCTGCACCAAAGGATCCAGGCAATGCTAGGTTATCCAGCTAGTTATAAAAATCAATTAATTGGAATATAAATATTGTACTTTCAGTTCAGCATGTAGTATATAGAGCAGTAATAAACACGTCATTGTCTGTGGGGAACTTTAGTTTGTACTGACTTTGCTAGTGCTTTTTAATGTAGCTCATTGTAAAACTAGGCAAACATCTAAATGAGCTGATATACTCTTAGAAGAACTCTGCATACATGTACCCCATAGCTGAAAACCACTAATTCACATAATTGAACTGTTAACAAAATCAATGGTAATCATCTATGTAAGGATTGAGTGGGCAAAAAAGAAAAAGGGAGTGGCACTTTGTCAATAATGCCATCTGTTTCTTAGTCACTGGTAGCATTTAAGATACACCAAAGTCTATGGATCAATGTCCCACTCCATAAAGCATCAGTTGCTGTCTATTACATACCACCAAAATCATGCTAGGGAACAGGATGACATTTCCACATGCACCAGTCTATGATGTAGAGGGGAAAAAAGCTGTATGAAAGGGGTGAGGAACCTTTTTTGGGTCGGGGGCCGTTAACCCACAGAGATATCAGTTGGGAGCTGCACAGAAGTGAGAAGCACAAAAAAAAGCACACACTCACACCCAAAAATTCTACAAAACTCCCTAATGTGCTAGAAATGCTATTCCAAATGTTAAAAAAACCCAATTCTTGCAGATGCCCCAGCCAAAGCCAAACCTCTGGGGCTTGCCCAGCTGTAGCCACCCCTTCCTCCCTAGAGGCACCCCATGCAAGGAAGGGACGGGGGGGAGGCTTCCCTTCCCTCCCACACTTACAAGGAAACACCCCCTCCCCTTCCCTCAAGTCCTGCATAGGGCATGCCACAACTGGCATTGCTGGCAGTATATGGCTAGCTAGGGCTACCAGACACTGCACCTTGCTGCAGCCAACCTATTGTAGGGAAGGAGTTCTGGGGCTTGCCCTGATATGGCTACTACTTCCTCCTTAAAGGTGCCTGTGACGGGATGAGGCAACCCCGCACTAAAGGTGCCCCCCCCCCCCCCCCCCAGCGAGGCAGGTAGAAGCGGCACGGCTTTTCTCGCCGCTGCCAAGGACGCGGTCAGCGGGGTAGCCGGGACACGCCGCTCGGCAGGCGGCTTAGCTGGCGTGGCCCCGAGCAACGTGGGGGGTGACAGGGTGAGGCAACCCCGCACTGAGGGTGCCCCCCCCAGCGGGGCAGAAAGAAGCGCCGCAGCTTTCCCCGCCGCTGCTGAGGATGCGGTTGGCGGGGCAACCAGGACGCGCCGCTCGGTAGGCGGCTTCACTGACGCAGTCCCGAGCACCGCGGGGGAAGGACCCCCGCGCCGGGATCGGCAGGGGCAATGGGGGAGGAACACCACCCCACCAGCCTCAGGGCGGGCGGCCCCGCAGATGCCCCCAGTCAGCCCTATTCAAAGTAGGAATAAGATCCTCCGGAAAAGGGCGCTTTTTCCGGAGGATCGGGGCCAGTGTAGACGCTCTTTTCCGGCTTTTCTAAAAGCCGGAAAAAAGCGGCGGACATTTTTATTTAAATGCGGCGGGGGATATTTAAATCCCCCGCGCATTTCCCTACTACGATGGCTGAAATTAACATGCCCCTTCCGGAAAAGGGGCCAGTGTAGACGTAGCCTATGTGTTTACTGAAAACAGATCCCATCAAACTTTTTGATGACCTTACAAGTTTGGTTTTATGGCATTGATGTAATATACTTACACTTCTGTAAGGCATTTGAAATGATGCTATACAGTATTTTGATTAAAAAATAGGATATAAAACTAACATGGCACATTAAATGTATAAGAAGTAGGGACATAAAATCCCATGTAATTTGTTAACCAGTTAAACATATTGCTTAACTGATTAAAGGGTGGATAGGTTAATCAATTAAAGGGGGACACACTCGGGCCCGCCATAGACAGAGCAGCCCATGCCTGCAGGGTAACCAGGCCTACCACAGGCACAGGCTGCTCCAGCCTGCCCCCTGTCCTTTGGCAGGTGGGGGAGCTGCTCCAGCCCCTACAGGTTAACCTTAACACATAAGACTCGCCCATTAAGGGTGAGGTTTACCAGTTAAACATTCACATCCATAATTAGAAGTTAACTAGATCAGGGATCTCAAAATCAATTTACCTTAGAGCCATTTCCAGTCCTCAAATCCTTCTAATGGGCCAGCAGGCACCCCTCTCTGGCAGTGTTCTGGGGAGGGGGTATTCACATGTTCCCCTTATGAATCCCCCAGTCTCACCTGCCAACACCCCCCAGGAGCCTCTGGCACCACCACTGGTAGTGCAGTGGGGCTAAGCGCCTTCCAACTGCCAGCACATCCTCGCACTCCGTGGTTGGGATGTGTAGGACCATCCTGTCCAATAGTTCAACATGGCCAACTCAGGGGTTTGGGGGGCCTCGAAGTAGCTACCCAACCATCTTATGCACAGATGGTCTGCCATACTCAGGTTAGTCCAGGGGGCTCTGGACAGTCTGGGACAGATGCCCCCAATACACACACACACACACACACACACACACACTACAGCAGGAGTTGCGGGGGAGCAGAACTAACTGTAGATTCATTTTTTTTAAATTAACAAAAACAAATCATTTTTGTGAAGCATGTCATTTTTATCAAATACATTCCAGATCCAGAAGTTTTCCTGGAATAAATTCATAAACATCTGAACATTTTAAAACAAACCAATTCTCTCACCAGGCTTTGCCTTGCAGTATACAAGGGAGCTCCTGGATTCATAAAGATTTTTAAAAGTCAGATGATGGCTAGCAACAACTTTCCTCAGTTTCATTCTAATTCTCCTACTAGTTCACTTATTCATGCTTCCACATACATTTTCAATTATCTACAGCAAATGCAATTAGAAAATAACTAATTAGCAAGTGGTATGACCTTCTGCCTGCTTCAACAGCTATTTGAATATGTTCATTTCAATAGAGAACAGCAAATCAGAAATAAGACTTCATGTTTGTTTTCTCTTTATTTCTAAAATTCAAGGTGCTCTTTCAACCCTCTCATTTTCTTTTCAAGTATTTTCAGAAAATACTTACTGCTTTTCACCAGTTCTTTAACTGCTATCTTTTGTGTCTCATTACCAAATTCTTCCTAGTGCTGTTGAATAAATTTCCTTGTCTTTCACTTAATGATTTTAAATTTCTTGGATCCATTCAGACACAGTCTGTGGACATTTCTTCTCAAGTTATATTGATCTTGAAATTTGTTTCTCAGCACATTAGGAGAGTTAAGAAAGGGTCAAAAGAGTCCAGTTATTGACTTCTGATGTAGAGTAGGCAGTAGGTGCACCTGTGTCTTTTCATCTAATGTATACTGCTGAAACCAAATTGCAAAATGTAACATGAAGGAGCTAGTCAATCTGATCAAAAGTATACTCAATCAAAACATCTGCACAAAAATAGGTTTTACAGTCAAAACTTCTACTGGAGTATCTCTCAACTGATCGCTATTAATAATAGTAAAATCTAGTACTTCTATAGCACTTTCCATCATATCTCAAAAAGCATTACAAAGGAATTCACTATCATGATCCCAATTTTACAGATGGGGAAACTGAGGCACAAACTGTTGACATGATTTGCCAAGGTCAGAGCTATGAAGAAAATTCAAGCCACATTGCTTTCCCTAACCCTATACACACTCAAATTCATATTAGGTTCCTCTTAAAAGGAATGGAAAGGAAGAGAGAAAATTGTAATAAAAATACATCATACATATTGGTAGGATGCCCATTTGTGGTAGCTTCATATTTAAGCCTGAAGGGGACTTTTAGTAGTAAAAAGGGGAAAATGAAAATGCTACTTAATAGGAAATAAAGGCTTCCCTTTAGCTCATAAAGGACTTTTTAAAAATGAATGAAGCATCTTAAGAAAAACGGGTTAAATGACAGATAAAATATTTGAAAATCAATTGGAGTTTGCAAACTTCAGAAATAATTGGGTGGTCAAAAACCACTTCAAAATCCAATGAATTTTGCTAACATGTTTATGATAAATGGATATTCTAGACTTCTCAGTATGTTTTCCTTGCATCTGTCTTTTACTCTGTAGGCGTCTTATTGTAGGTAGAGTCTTAATTTTCGTGCATTGAACAACAATGACCACACAACATGGTTAATTATTTCAATGATAAGGGCATGATCTCTTAGGTTTGTATATATTTTCCTCCACGTGAAATTCCCTCTTTTAGGAAGTCAAGAGTTCTAAGAAATGATCAATGAAGATTTTAGCCTTTATTGGTGAATTACACACGCACAAAATAGTGTCTAGGCAAGGTTTCCACACCAATTCAATTCTATGGTGGAGGCAGAATATCTAGCAGATGAAATATGCATTACTTCTTAAGCAGTGCAAAGGGAGCTACTGAGGCCTGGTCTACACTAGGCCTTTACATCAATCCCAGCCCCCTCCGGTCAAATTTAAGTGATGCATCCACAATACCAAGCCTATTGTGCCATCCTTAGTGGCCGCTGATGTCAATTTTTGTACTCCTGCTTTTCACCAGGAGTAATGCTATTCACGAACTTACATGGTCAAGTTTATGATAGGGTAGATGCAACGCTACTGGAAATTCAACATTATTGGCCTCTGGAGGCCTCCTGCAGCTGTCCGCTCCTACCTCTCTGGCCACAACTTCTGCCTCAACTGCTCACCCGTCAAGCTCAAAAAGCCTTGGGAATGCTAGAATGGTCTACTCCAGGCAGCCAGCCTCGCCAGCGAGCAGCACACTGTAACAAATGAGGACATGTTCCAATGTTCCTTCGCACATTCCGATGGCTGCCAGTACTTCTGCTCTCACGGCCTACAGTTCTCAGGGACGCAGAAGAGCACCCGCCTGGAGTGTACAGGAAATACTAGACCTTATCGAGGTGTGGGGAGATAAATCCATCCTCCACTAGGCTCTGAACCAGCAAGCAGAACACTGAGATCCATGGCAGGATCTCAACAAGCCTCAGGGCAAAAGGATATGCCAGGGATGACCTGCAGTGCAGGGTAAAAATTAAAGAGCTCAGGCAGTCTTATCACAAGGCCAAAAAGGAGAGGGGAAGCTCTGGGGTGGCACCTCACACCTGCCACTACTACAAGCAGCTGGATGCCACTCTGGGGGGGGAGATGGAAGGTGGCCAGCTCCACCACTGTGGCTGTTGAATTAGGACAAGACACACCTCGTGTCAGCCTGCAGGAGAACCAGTTGGCAAAGGGTCAGGAGGAGGTGGTGGAGACTAGCCATCAGCCAATGCCCAAGAGCCAGGAGCTCATCATGATGCTGGAGTTGC
Source organism: Pelodiscus sinensis (assembly GCF_052426305.1). Classification (NCBI taxonomy): domain Eukaryota; kingdom Metazoa; phylum Chordata; order Testudines; family Trionychidae; genus Pelodiscus; species Pelodiscus sinensis. The sequence continues at coordinate 40,668,382 of NC_143059.1, forward strand.
TTCCTTCCTTCGAGGGCAACTCCCAGGCCATCAACGACTCCAAGGAGGGCACTTCTGGCGAGTTTACAAACTTAGTCTAACTACAAGCAGGTTCAGGCAATGAACTGCAAGCTACGGTATGCTCTCTGTCTACACAGCACAGGAGGCACGGAATAGTTTGTTCACATATCTGCAGATGGAGCACAAGCTTTGTCTGCACAGCTCCATGAAGCTCTCAATAGGACCTCTGATCCTTCTCACAAGGTTTTTGGGGAGGCCAACTTTATGCCGTCCTCTGCAGTAGGATGCCTACCTATGCCAAGCCATCAGTAAGTCGTCTTCCGTCATGGAACCACAAAACAGTGCAGCATAAGGCCAGGTTTATGGCCACATTCAGTCAGCATTTGCCCTACTCATTCACCGTGATTCAGAAAAGACTGATATCACCAATGGTAACCTGGAGGGAGGAGAAGGGGAACCTATTAGCGCTCTCCCTGGGAGGCCAGAAGTGCGCGCGCGTGCGCACACACACCTTCCTGCTGGCAGAAAAAGCAGCACTCTCTTCAGCAAATCGCATGTGCCAGACTCAGCGTGTGCTGCCCTGCCCCTTCCTCCCTCCTGTCTGCAGGTTGCTGCCCTAGCTGGAAAAGTAGCAGTGTCCCTGGGAGGCTGCATGTGCCAGACACAGAAGGAAACTGCCCTCCGCCATCCCACCCCTCCTGCCTGCCAGCTCTTGGCCTGGCAGGCCCCATACCATGCCTGCCTGCCTCCAGACCAAGTGTATCCTGATGCTCCCCTGAGTAGTCTGGCAACTGCTGTAAAATGCCCACTTTAAAATGAACATTCACATCTTCATTGTCTTAGTGTACAGCATAGGCCTCCATAAACAGGTTAGGGTTTGACTTCACACAATATATTTCCTGTAATATCTGCCCTCATAACTTTTCTGTCAGCTCAGTGCATCCTCCACCTCCTACAGCATCTGCCGGCCTGGCGCAGATCTGCAAGCAAAAGCAGACAAGGGAAGAGATGTTCTGCGAACAGATGGACTGCATGCACTTCCTCATGCAGGAGACCTGGGCCAAGCACCAGGATCAGACTATGGAATGGCAAGAGAGAAGAGCCGCTTGGGAGCAGCTCTCGAGACAGCACGAAACAATGTTCTCCTCTCTGACTGCTATCATGGAGCGCACAGCAACCTGATTCAAATAGGCCTCCTCCCAGAACCCCACCTGCCCTAATGATAGCCCTGGTCCCTCATCTTCCAGTCTTGTGGCTTCCACCGCCAGGGTCTAGAGGAGCTGCCGAGGCCCTAAGACACAGGGGCTGTGTCTACACTGGCATGAATTTCCGGAAATGCTTAAAACGGAATACTATTCCGTTTTCAGCTTTTCCGGAAAAGGAGCATCTACATTGGCAGGCTGCTTTTCCAGAAAAGCCCTTTTTCCGGAAAAGCATCTGTGGCCAATGTAGACGTGCTTTTCCGGAAAAGAGCCCCGATCGCCATTTTCGCAATCGGGGCTTTTTTCCGGAAAAGACTACTGGGCTGTCTACACTGGCCCTTTTCCAGAACAGTGTTCCGGAATAAGGACTTATGCCCGAGCGGGAGCAGAATAGTTTTTCCGGAATAGTGGCTGATTTTGTACAGTAGAGTGTCATTGCTTTTCCGGAAATTCAAGGGCCAGTGTAGACAGCTCGCAACTTATTCCGGAAAAGCGGCTGATTTTCCGGAATAAGTGGCCTAGTGTAGACACAGCCAGGGGGAGGAACTCAAGGGAAGCTGGAGCGTCTAAGCCCTCAGGAAGCAGTCCCACTCCCGTTCCTGAGCCTACCTCCCCACTTCCAGTCCCAAATTTATTCTGTTCCCTGTGTTTTTTCCCCCTAAATAAAACCTCTGGTTATTTGCACAATGGTCTCTTTATTGCTTGAACTTCAGGGGTGGGGTGGGGAAGGCAAACACAGGGAATGCAGGGGCACCTTGTGGAGAGCCACAGGGAAGTGTCTCAAACCTGGCCTTGCATAAAATTGTCCTTCAAAGTTTCTCTGATTCACACTGCCTCTCTGTGATCTCCTTATGGCACTGGTGTCCGGCTGTTCTAGCTCTCTCGCTAAGCCCTCTACCTTAGCTCCCCACACTGACAGAAAGTTTCCCCCTTGTTCTCACACAGGTTATGGTACACACAAAAGGGTGAAACCCTGAAGGAAATGTTCTGTTTGCTGAAGTCCAAATGGGTCAGGAGACTCCTGAACCTCCCCTTTAAGCATCCAAATCCACATTGCACCACCATTACCGAACTCCTCCTTGCTGGAATCCAGGCTGCTCATGTAGGGCTTTATGAGCCAAAGGAGCAAGGGTTTGGCTGGGTTGCCCAGGATCATTATGGGCATGTCCACCTCTCCAACCCCCATGTTCTGGTCTAGGATAAAAGTGACAGTGTGCATTTTTTTGGAAGAGGCAGGAGTTCCAAAAGATGTGTATCATTCATCTTTCCCGACCATTCCACGTTGATGTCGAAGTAGCCCTTGTGATCCACAAGTACCTGCAGCACCATGGTCGGTAGATGCACTCCGAGGCCAGAATGGGAGATGTGCGTTCTGTGTATGGTACCTCCCCCCAATTAGGGAAGCCCATGAAGGCAAAACCCTCCTCTCAGAGTCCACATTTCCCTTGAGTCACAACCCTCCACAGCAGAATGTAATTGATGGCCTTGACTACTTGTATAAGAACAGTCCCTACTGTCAATCTCCCCACTCCAAACTGATTCCTGACTGAGCGGTAGATTGGTGTGGAAAGCTTTCATAGGATAATTGCCACATTCTTCTGCACAGTCAGAGCAGGCCTCATGTGAGTATCCTGGCACCAAAGTTGTCCCACTGAAAATCTTATGCACATCATTCAACCCCAGACCTTCGTCTTGGGCATACAAAGGTATTGTGATGTAGCCCAGGAACGTTCTCGCGAGTTGGAGGATTTAATTCCTCTCAAACCTGTGGAATTCCCTACTGTGACAAAGCTCCTCAACACTTTCAGGTGGATTATTTACCTCAGAGGCTCACAGCAGCCCTCAATATAGACACCAGCTTGCTGTTTGTTGATCTACTACTATCATCACTGGCCAGCATGGGGAAGCAGGGAAACCCAACTTCTGTAGTACCTCCAAGTGACACAAAGCAGAACAAACCCCAAACTGAAATGGGAAGCGGTGTGGGAGGAGGAAACCTGGCCCTACCCTCTACTCCAGGTTCCAGCCCAGGGACCCTGAGATAGCAGTTGTCTGTGACATCTCTAGTAATAGCCACATGATATCTACAAATTCCCCAGCCACTTCCCCACAGTATTCTCCAGCACCTTCCTTACTATAGGTTCTTCCTCCTGGTACCTGCCTGCACTTTTTTTTTTTTTTCTCCAAGATGCTTCACCACACTTTCTCTCATCAGCCATTTCCTCACACAGCAAGTAAACAGAAGAGAAGCATTTTTAAACCAGTTTCAATTGGTTCTTAATTGATCCCAGTGTTCTGATTAGTCTGGCTCCCTTGAGTCTGGAAACCTTCTAATTGGTTCCAGGTGTTTTAAATGGCCTGATTGTTCTGACTGATTCTAGCAGGTTCCTGCTGGTTCGGGATCAGCCCTTGTTAGTCTGCTCTGGGAACACAGCCCTATTTAATCTGGGAGTAATAGCTTTCTGCTCCACTGCTCTCCTGTAGCTCTCTGGCCTGATCCTGTAACAACACTACACAAAGATGTAATATTTGAGGTTTTCTGAGTGGTGAATTTCACACATGGGAAGAGATCCTACTTTATTAGTAGAAGCACCCTAGTCATTTCACACTGGGTGAAAGCCAAGAGAACAACAGAACCAAGACCTCACAGGTGCACCAAGAATGCCAGCATTTACTGTCTCCTGAATTTCTCCATAAACCAACTTGTAATAAGTCTCTCTCTTTTGCTCTTTTATCTTTTAATCATTTTATAAAGGTGAGCAATATTCATTGTGCAAGGTATCATTGTTGCTTTTATCTCCACTGCAGCTGGGCCTCAGACAGAAAAAAACAGGAAACAGCTTGTCACAGCTCAAATGCTGAGAGAGATAAATGTTTTCAAAATTCAAAAATAAAGCAATCACCTACAATAGCTGGATTTACAACCTTTTCAAACCAGAGTCAGAAATATACAGGACACACTGAAGTATATCGGAAAGGCTCCAGAGTGGTCTGCTAACCATGAAAATTTACTTACTTCATGCTCAAGGGAAGCAAGCATATTGTTAAATTATGTCTCCAATCCGTGATAAAATAGGGTAAACCTTTCAATTATTGACTGTTAATTACCAAGAAAAGTTACATATTGCTAGATTAGGTATTACTTTTCTGCAATATTAAATGTATAGATACTATAATGCCACTAGTTTTTTTCAGTTTTTGAGTTAAATACCAGATAATACTATTTGCACTCAAACGTTAAATAGTTATGCAAGAGAAATGCAGCACATATTCCCTATATTAGAGAAGAAAACAGTTAAGTGTCCAGCCCTACTACCAAAGCAACTGTTTTTAAATCTGAAAAAGATGGAAATTATATGTGTCCTTTCACACATGTAGTATTTTGTATGACTATAAGGTGCCCTTGTAGTAAATATTTAATTATTGTGTAACTTTTAATTATTGCATGAGATTACTACAGAATGCTATCTACTTATCAGCAGGACTTGAATTTTTTTCTAGAGCTTCCATAAAAGTAAGTTATGAAAGAGTACATACACATTTACTGTTTTACAGAACCACTGGTTCCACATGGTAGCATAGTCAGTTCTAAAAGTGAATTTTTAAAAATAAATTTTATTCCATTAATCTTTGTTATCCATATTAAAACAAGGAAAAATCTCCACCTTTTAAAAAAAAAAAAAAAAAAAAAAAAAAAAAAAAAAGCTTTAGGTTGTTGGATTACCCCCTTCTCATCATACATATAACAGAAGCAATTTTCTGCTCAGTTCAAACTTGGCATGTAGCAAGGCCTCAATGAGAAATACTGATTTCACATATTGGTACTGTTAAATATTAGATTTGAAAGTCTCATATTGCATATTCACTGTACTTCACTTTTTACTTTAAAAAAACCCAAAATCACATAATGAGCTGGGGATTCTTACTTACAGGACCTGATCCTACTAATGGGACTTCTGCACATGAAAAGACTTGCTTTCAGGAGCCATAATTATGGAAATAAACAACAAAATTTATTTTAATGTAACAGGAGTTTCAAATGAATGTGAAGTTGTACCCATATGCCAGTAAAGTTCACAGTGTACACTGAAACAAACATACTTAATGTATTTATGTAAATGTGCAACTGGTTTGGTTTTTTTTGTTTTGTTTTTAAAGAAAGACTAATGGGAATGTGAAAGTTTTCCAGGTTCTGGGTAACTGGTGAGGGCTGGAGCAGCTCCCCACCTGCGCTACTCCAGCCCCGCAGGAGGCACACCATGGACAGGACCGGGCTGGAGCAGCCTCATTCTGCAGCAGGGGGGCCACAGGAAGGGACTTCCCTGCCCAGGCTGGAGCAGCTCTTGTCTTTTGCTGAGGAGCTGCTCTAGCCCTTCCCACAACTCTTTAATCAATTAACTGGTTAAACATAAATGTTAAACAGGATTTTACATCCCTAATTATGACTTGCAAAAAAACTCTTACTGAGATGTTAAAATTGAAACTCTCTATATATAAAAGCCAGCAAGTTCAAAGTTATGATTTCAGTACCAACAGTGTTTGCTTACATAATATATATAGGCTGTGTCTAGACTGCACCCCTTTTCCGGAAAAGGGATGCAAATTAGACACAGCGCAATTGCAAATGAAGCAGGGATTTAAATCTCCCCCGCTTCATTTGCATGAACATGGCTGCCGCTTTTTTCCGGCTCGGGGCTTTGCCAGCAAAAAGTGCCAGTCTAGACGGGGATCTTTTGGAAAATAAAGCCTTTTCCGAAAGATCCCTTATTCCTCTTAAAATCAGGAATAAGGGATCTTTCGGAAAAGGCTTTATTTTCCGAAAGATCCCCGTCTAGACTGGCGCTTTTTGCCGGCAAAGCCCCGAGCTGGAAAAAAGCGGCAGCCATGTTCATTTGCAGTTGCACTGTGTCTAATCTGCATTCCTTTTCCGCAAAAGGAGTGCAGTCTAGACACAGCCATATAGTTAATGCTTGATGTTCTTATATATAGTAATGAACACACTACATAGGTACAATAGATTAAGATTACATTTGTGTATGTTTTGTTTGAGGCACTCAAACTAAATCTCGTTTTAAAATAGAGAAGGCTGGTTTTCTACTACTTCTTGGTCCAAGAGAAAATTGATATATTTAGGATATGCTGTAAAGTTCATCTATTTGCACAAGCTTTTATTAATGGCAAGCAATTGAGGGATGTGCTGATTATGACTCTTATTTTGGCTAATCCTATGTTAATCTAGATTGATTTGTGTGGGAGAGGTCCATACATATTTTGGATTTTTATGTATGTACTTTGGTTTGGTTGTTTTTTTCAATATTTCCAAAATCACCTAAAGCTGTTACATATAGAAATTAGAGTGAGAAAGAAGAAGTTATTCACCCTGTGCAGTAATGGTAGTTGTTCGAGATATGTGTCCCTGTGGGTGCTCCACTCAGCTCTCGGTGCGTCCCTGCACCGGGGATCAGAGATTTTCAGCAGCAGTGACCCTCGTGCCGCGCCTGCGTACTCAGCACCCCCTCTCCCCAGAGGCCGTAGAGTACACGCGCAGCACCAATCCCATCTGTTCCTTTTCTACCTGAAGTCCCTGTGGACTCCAAGCAGAGGGGAGGATGGGAGGATAGTGGAGCACCCACAGGGACACACATTTCGAATAACTACCGTTACTGCACAGGGTGAGTAACTTCTTCGTCAAGTGGTGTCCCTCTGGGTGCTCCACTCAGGTGACTCCATAGCAGTATCCGCCCGATGGAAGTGGCCATTGGAGTCTCTCTAAGTGGAAGGAGGAAGGACCGTATCTGCTAGACATGTGGAGGGTATTAGCCCTTTGTGTAGGGAATAGTGCTGCATGAAAGTATGGTGTGAGGACCATGTGGCTGCTCTACAGATGTCTGCCAGTGGTACATTATTGAGGAAGGCAGTTGTAGCGGCCATCGCATGTGTGGAATGCACTCTGATGGGCTGCGGTGGCTGTCTGTTCATAAGCGGTGCATATGCAGCCTGCAATCCATTTGGATAGGCGCTCTGTGGAAACTGTTGTTCCTACGCGTGGTCCTGACCATGCAACAAAGAGCCTATTTGATTTCCTGCAAAAGCGGCGAGGAGTCCTGTGGCACCTTATAGACTAACTGAAGTGTTGGAGCATAAGCTTTCGTGGGCAAAGACCCACTTCGTCAGATGCATGTAGTGGAAATTTCCAGAGGCAGATATAAATATGCAGGCCAGAATCAGGCTGGAGATGACAAGATGGATCCAATCAGGGAGGATGAGGCCCACTTCTAGTAGCTGATCTGGAGGTGTGAATTCCAAGAGAAGAGAAGCTGCTTTTGTAGTTAGCTAGCCATTCACAGTCTTTGTTTAATCCAGAGTTGATTGTGTCAAACTTGAAGATGAACTGTAGCTCAGCAGTTACTCTTTGAAGTCTGGTCCTGAAGTTTTTTTGCTGCAGGATGGCTACCTTTAGATCTGCAATTGTGTGTCCAGGGAGATTGAAGTGTTCCTCTACAGGTTTTTGTATGTTGCCATTCCTAATATCTGATTTGTGTCCATTGATTCTTTTACATAGGGACTGTCCAGTTTGGCCGATGTATATAGCAGTGGGGCATTGTTGGCACATGATGGCATATATTACGTTAGTAGATGTGCAGGAGAATGAACCAGTGACCGTATGCCTGATCTGGTTAGGCCCTGTGATGGTGTTGCTGGTGTATATATGTGGGCAGAGTTGGCACCGAGGTTTGTTGCATGGATTGGTTCCTGAGTTAGAGTTATTATGGTGCGGTGTGTAGTTGCTGGTGAGAATATGCTTCAGGTTGGCGGGTTGTCTGTGGGCAAGGACTGGCCTGCCTCCCAAGGCCTGTGAAAGCGAGGGATCATTGCCCAGGATGGCAATGATGATAGACCCATAGTCTCCTATAGACAACCACCTAACCTCAAGATGATTCTTACCAACAACCACAGGACATACCACACTAATACCAACCCTGGTACCTTCCCTTGCAACAAACCCCGTTGCCAGCTTTGTCCACATATTCACTCTGCTGATACCATTATTGGACCCAACCAAGTGAGTTATAAGATCAAGAACACATATTCCTGCTCATCCAGAAATATAATTTATGCAATCGTGTGCCGAAAGTGTCCGTCCACTATGTACATTGGACAAATGTCTCAGACACTTCGCCAAAGGATCAATGCCCACAAAACAGATCAGACAGGATCACAAAGAAAAAACAGTTTCTTGCCATTTCAACCAGAAAGGACATTGTGTCAACGACTTGATTACCTGCATCCTGCTTCAAAGACCTTTTAAGACTTCACTTCAAAGAGAATCCTCTGAACTGTCATTCATGCTTAAATTTGACACTTTACACTCAAATTTGAATAAAGACGCTAATTATCTTACCCATTACAAAGATAGCTTCCCCAATTATCACCTCTAATATCATTAGCTCACAGACATTTACCTCCCTCCTTTCCCCCCTGCATCCCACTTCTGTTCTGAAATTTGATTTGTCCTTTTCATATGTGTTCATTTTTTTTTAATTGTATCCTTTGGTATATATGGTTGTGACAATTTTCTTCCACTATTTGATCTGAGGAAGTGGGTCTGGCCCACAAAATCTCATCACCTATTAAACCATCTTGTTAGTCTTTAAAGTGCCACACAGTCCTGTTTTTTGTTTCTGCTGATCTATAGTTCATCTTCAAGTTTGACACAATCAACTCTGGATTAAACAAAGACTGTGAATGGCTTGCTAACTACAAAAGCAGCTTCTCCTCTCTTGGAATTCACACCTCCAGATCAGCTACTAGAAGTGGGCCTCATCCTCCCTGATTGGATCCACCTTGTCATCTCCAGCCTGATTCTGGCCTGCATATTTATACCTGCCTCTGGAAATTTCCACTACATGCATCTGACGAAGTGGGACTTTGCCCACAAAATCTTATGCTCCAACACTTCAGTTAGTCTATAAGGTGCCACAGGACTCCTTGCTGCTTTTGCAGATTCAGACTAACACGGCTACCCTCTGATATTTGATTTCCTGGTCGCTCTAGTTCTATCAAGGTAGAATGCCACTGTCCTTCTTGCATCCAACATATGTAATATAGTGTGCTTAGGGGAGGCGTGGTTTAGGAAAATAGGTCGGTAAGTAAATGGATTCATTTACATGAAACTTGGATATGACCTTAGGGAGAAAAAAATGGTTGCTTACCTTGTGACTTGTTCTTCAAGACGTGTTACTTATGTCTATTCTGTTTAGGTGTGTGCGCACGCCCTGTGAACAAGTTACGGAAGCTTTTTACCATTCGCAGCACCCGTTGGGTCAGCCAGGGAGCCGCCTGGAGTGGCACCGGTATAGCCACGCATATAACCCCCTGCTGGTCCTCTCCCCCTTTGGTTCCTTCTTATGCATTACTTCCAGCGAAGCGGAGGCAGGTGGGTTCGGAATGGACATAAGCAACACATCTCGAAGAACAAGAGTTACAAGATAAGCAACGGTTTTTTCTTCTTCGAGTGCTTGCTTATATCCATTCCATTTAGGTGATTCCAAGCTAACTCCCCCATCCCCACAGGTGGGGTCGGAAGCCCAAGAAGAAACCAACTGCAGCACCGCCATGCCGACGGCTGCAGCCTGTCTAGCCTGCTGTGTGATGACATAGTGGTTGGTGAACATGCAGACCGAGGACTAAGTAGCCACCCTGCAGATATCCACAATAGGTACCCATGCTACGAAGGCCACCAAAGTAGCCTGCACTCACGTAGAATGTGCCTTAAGGGGTGGGGCCATAGTACACCTGACCTCATAACATGTTCTGATACATGACGTAATCCAAGATGAGAGCCACTGCGCCAATACCGGAATACCCTTCATCCTATCTGCCACCGAGACAAAGAGCTAGGCGGACTTACGAAATTGCTTTGTCCTATCTAAATAAAATGCTAAAGCTCTCTTGACATCTAGAGTGTGGGGTGCTCTCTCCATCTCATTTGCGTGTGTTTTCAGGTAAAATACCGGAAGAAAAATTTCCTGAGACATATGGAACACAGAAACTACTTTGGGCAGAAAGGCTGGGTGAGGCCTCAGTATCACCCTATCCCTGGACATCACCAGGTATGGTGGTTCTGAGGATAGAGCTCTCAACTCGGACACCCTCCTTGCCGAGGTGATGGCAACTAGAAAAGCCACCTTCCATGATAGGTAAGACAGGGAACACTTGGCCAGCAGTTCAAATGGATGTCTAGTGAGCCCCCAGAGAACCAAGCTGAAGTCCCACTGGGGGACGGGTTGCCTAACCTGGGGGTATAACCACACCCTTTAGGAATTGCTTCACCATATCATGAGCGAAAACCGACCTACCTCCTTCCCCCTCATGGAAAGCTGCTAAGGTGGCCAGGTGCACCCTAAACAATAAGGTAGGCAACCCTGCTGCCTGAGCTTGAGTAGGTAGTCTAGGATTAACAGGATAGAGGCCCTGGTAGGGGCCACCCCTTTGCCAGAGGCCCATATCGAAAATCTATTCCATTTGGCACGATACGTCGCCCTGGTTAAGGGCTTCCTACTTTCCACTAGCACTTGTTTCACCGAGTCCAAGCAAAGGAGTTCCCCGCCCCTCAGCCACTGATTCTCCAGGCTGTCAGGTAGAGGGCTTGCAGATTTGGGTGGCAGAGCCAACCCTGGTCAAGCCTCTGAGTCAACAGATCCGGAGATATCGGGAGGGGAACGGGATCCTCCACCAACAGGGACACTAGGGTTGTGTACCAGTATTGGCGGGACCACGCTGGGGCTATGAGTATCAGCAATGCCCCGAACCTCTTGATCCTCGTGAGCACTTCGTGCACCACAGCAAAGGGGGGGAAGGTGTAGAGAAGGCCCACCGGCCACCTCCCTACCAGGGCATCCACCACTGAACCCTTGCCCAGACCCCTGTACAAGCAGAATTTGGGACATTTACTGTTGGTTTGAGATGCAAACAGGACCAGTTATGGAGTTCCCCACTTCCGGAAGAGATGTGCTACCTCTTCCTTGAGGGACCACTCGTATGGCAAAAAAGCTCTGCTGAAGAGTCCAGAAGGGCCACTGAGGCTGTGGGTGCCACTGTGGGGGCCAAGTTTGCACCATGGCCTGGTCTTGGTCTCTCTGTTGATGCCGGGAGTGGGATCTATGCCCAGATCGGGAACAGTACTGCTGCCCCAAAGCCTGTGAGGACTGTGACCTTCTGGAGTCCACGGTACAGCAGGAGGATGCCCTGGACACCGGGGATTCTCCACCCAACTCTGAAGAGAGTTCAGATGCAGACCAGGGTGGTGCCGCGGAAGGGGCGTGCTCAACTTTTCTTGCATGCTGTGCCATTGCTGATGGCTGACCCCTGTGCGGCGGCGGTGCTGGTGACAGCACGTCTAGTGCTGGAGCCGGCGAGGCTGTCAGTTCAATCAACTCCCAGGCCACGTTAAAGGTGTCTAGGGTGGATGGCTGCGTGACCTCCTCCAAAGGCAGGTCCTGGGCCTCTGGGGTGCTGGCCCTCACCAGACTTCACTGTCTGCGTGATGAAGGGGAAGCCCCCTGGCGCTCCACCTGGTCACACCTGGCAGGCGATATCCCTCTATGCGACTTTTTCAAAGTCACCAGCACCGGGGACTGGGACCTGTGCCTCGATGTCGACTGGTGCCCCAGTGCCGCTGAGTGCCTGGAACCATGATCAGTCTCTCTCGTTGACCCCAGTGCGCTCCTAATTGACAGCTCCGACTCCATTAAAGTCTGATTAACTCTGGAGTTTCTCTCTCGCTTAGTTCGAGGCTTAAACGACTTACAGATTCTGCATGAATCTGTCAGGTGGCCTTCCCCCAGGCACTTGAGACAATCTTTATGCAGGTCCCCTCTTTATGCAGGTCCCCGAGTGGCATCGGCTTAGAGCATCGGCGGCAGGGCTTGAAGCCGTGGGGCCCTGGTATGTCCCCCCTGCCTAACTGGAGCCGGAGCAGAACCACTAACTCTACTTAGAACAAACACCTAACAATTAACTGTGAACTACTCTATTTACACACCAAAAGAAACACTAAGATAAGCTAAGGGAGCACTTGCGATCACAAGTCCGAGCATTCCAGAAACCGACACAGGCGGAAAGAAGAAACTGAATGGGGAGAGAGCCAGCAGGGGGTTATATATGTGGCTATACCTGCACCACTCCAGGGGGCTCCCTGGCTGGCCCAAGAGGTGCTGCTAATGGTAAAAAGCTTCCGGAACTTGTGCACGGGGTGCACACACACCTAAACAGAATGGACATAAGCAAGCACTCAAAGAAGAACCTGGGATGGGGTCTAAGTATGACTTTATCCCTGATAAATGTAGTAAAGGGAGGGTCTGCCATGAGGGCTGTGATTTTTCCTATCCTTCTTGCTGATGTTATTGCCACTATGAATGCCACCTTCATAGACAGGTATTGTGGTGGTATAGTGGCTCAAAAGGTGGCCTAGTGAGCATGTCAAGGACCAGATTCAGGTCCCATGGTGGCACCGGAGGGGGAGGAGGGGCAGATGTTTGGATGCATTTTCTGTAAGTCTGTGAGAAAACATTTCACCATTGGATGTGTGAAGAGGGAGAAGCCATCTACCGGATCATGGAAGGCCGTGATTGTGGACAGGTGGACCCGGATGGAGCTGATGGAGAGGCCAGCATCACTGAGGTCCATGAGGTAGTTTAGTAAGGCAGGTATGGGGACTGTGGTGGGATGCAAGTTGCGCATCATGCACTATTGATGAAAATGCGTCCATTTGTTCTGGTAGGTGCTTTTCTTAGAGGGACGACAGCTGTTTAGAAGAGCTTGTTTGACCCTGTCCGAGCAGGTAAGTTCTTCATTCTGGAACCATTGAGAAGCCAAGCCGTGAGTTTCATCATACAGAGTCCTTCCCTTTGATATATATCAAAGGGAAGGACTCTGTACTGGTAATGATTTTGTCCTACAACAAATCTGAGGAATTTTCTGTGGGATGGGTGAATAGTCACATGAAAATATGCATCTTATAGGTCGAGGGCTGAGAACGAGTCCCCCTCATCCAGAGAAGATACTATTGTTGCTAGAGTCACCATTCTGAATTTTGAGTTTTGAATAAACTTGTTGAGTCTTCTGAGATCTAGTATCCATCTCCACCCCCTGATTTTTTGGCTGTGAGGAAATAATTGGAGTAGAACCCCTTTTTGCAATGTTGTTTGGGCACAGGTTCTACAGCTCTTAGGGTAAGTAGCTTCAGGACCTCTGCCCGTAACAGGGGTTCATGAGAAGGGTCCCTGAAGAGGGATGGGGTGGGGAGAATGGGAAGGGGACCTGGAAGTAAAGGGGATTGCATAGCCCAATCTTATAACTTCTAGGACCCATTTGTCTGTGGTAATTAGGGCCCACTGATGGTAGAAAGGTCTCAGGCAGTGACCGAAGATCACATTGGACTGCACTGGGTTTGTGGGGTGGTCGCTCAGACCCCCAACCAAAACTTCAAATTTGTTGCTTGTTAGTCATGAACTGGTTTTGGTGGTTCCTCCTCCTATTACGGCATTGCTTGGGCCTGTTATCATATGGCCTCTGCTGCTGCCTATAGTAGTTGTAATTGTAATCCCTTGGTTTCTGATAAGGAGTGTATTTGTGCTTCTTATTAGGAGGGGTGTACATCCCTAGGGTACGTAAAGTCTTGCGAGAGTCCTTCATGGAGTGACAGATCTCATCTACATTCATAGCAAATAGCTATTTTCTATCAAAGGGGAGAGCCTCAACCCCCTTGGGACTCCAGATGACTGCAGCCACGAAGCCCTACATGTTACTATGGCTGTGGCTGTGGTTCTGGCCACGGTGTCAGCAACATCCATTGCGGCCTGAAGAGCCATTTTTGCTATTGATAAACCCTCCCTCATGATGGACTGGAGGTGAGGCCGTTTGTTTTCAGGGAGGTCCTGAAGCAAATCTTGTAATTTGGCATAACTAGCGTGATCGTAGTTGGCCAACAATGCTGTGTCATTAGATATGCGGAATTGGAGTGTGGCCAAAGAATACACTTTGTGGCCGAAGATGTCTAGCCATTTGTGTTCTTTGTCACGGAGCGTAGATTTAAATTGTGGGTTCTTAGCCCTGTGATTCACAGAGTCCAGCACCAGTGAATTTGGCTGTGGGTGGGCAAGTAGAAAGTGTGAGAGGACCAAGGTTGGTACCCCTGCCATGTATCCCAAGGACTCCACTGAGGTGGGAGCTGATGTACATCCACAGTTGGCTGGGCCAAATAGAGTGTTGCTGGAGGAAGTAATCCCTGCATGAATACCAGGAAGTTAGTGAGGAAGCAGGGGAGGAATGGTGTGATGAGAACCTGCTCCCAGGGCCAGCTTTAGGCAAATTTGGCTGATTCCCCGGAATGGGGCTCCACGCCTAAGGGCGCCCCACTCCCAGGTGCGCGACGAATGCACAGTGCTGCCCCAGATACGCGATGCCCTGGGCACGCGATGCATGCGCAGTAGCATCCGGGATGCATGACGCATGCGTGGGGCCCCGGGCATGCAGCGCACGCGCAGTGCCCCCTTGGATACACAACGCTCCAGGCGCAGGGCGCATGCGCAGTGCCATCCCAGGTGCATGACGCATGTGCAGTGCCCCGGGCACACAACTCATGCACGGGGCCCTGGGCGCATGATGGAATCGGGCCCCGTGCTTGCTAAAGCCGGTCCTGGCTGCTCCTATGTCCGCTACCATGGTCAGACCTTGGGGAGAGCGCTTGTGGCTTGAAAGCTTTTGCAGGGAGATGAAGCTGCCCTACAGGAGGACTTTTGCTGCACCCACATGTCCTCTGGTTTGTCCTTTGGTGACTGAAGAGACTTTTCCCAGATAATTGCTTTGAGCCACGATTCGCGGTCCTTTCTCGTCTTTGCCAATATGTTCAGGCAATGCAGGCATTTCAGTGCCATGTGAGACTCCCCCAGGCATTTGATACAGGAGGCATAGCCATCTGAGGTAGGCATTGAGTCTGTGCAGAAATCACATCTTTTGAAGCCAGAGGAACCCGGTATTGTAGCGGAGAAGAAAAGCCGCCGTGTCCGTGGCTGCCGCTTTTTTTTTTCTTTGAAGTTAATGTCAAGAAGATTAAACTAACAAACTATGAGGTAAAGGGACAGACATAACTAAGGGATTCAATTTTTCTCTCAGGAGGAAGAGCGCTGCTGAGTTCCATCTTCAGCCAGGGACAATTGAAAAGGAACTGATGGGACTTGCACCATGCACACACACCACAGCCTCCAGGGGGGTGGTGGAAGGGAGGAAACGCTGAGTGCGCAGGTGCGGCGCAAGGGGCACTGCTACCGAAAACCTCTGGTTCTTCGTTGAGTGGTGTCTCTGTGGGTGCTCCACTCTGGGTTCAGTGCGTCAGCGCAGGGACGCACTGAACCCAGAGTGGAGCACCCACAGAGACACTACTCAACGAAGAACCATTATTATTTCACGAATAGACTTAGATTGTAAGATATCAGGGGCAGGGACCATCTTTTTGTTCTGTGTTTGTATGGTGCATTCTGTGTGTCCCTAGTCCTTGGTGAAAACTTCTAGGTGCTCTGGTAATATGAATGAAGAAAAATAAGAAATAATACACGTATCAACCGAAGAAAAGACTTTTACCTTTTCCATAACTGGTGTTCTTTGAGATGCATTGCTCATGTCCATTCCATTTTAGGAATGTGAGCTTGGCAATGCATTGATACCAGAAGCTTTACCTTCAGTGATATACATAGAACAGTGTTTCTCTACAAGTGGTATGCATACCCTTAGGGGTAAGCGAGAGAAGTCTGGGAGGTACATGAACACAAGTGAAATTTGGCAAAAAATGTCTGGAATTTTCCCCTGCAAAGGGGATCGGGGAGGGGGTAGCAGCACATGCCTCTCAAATTGAATGTTCGGATCTGTGCACCCAAACATTAACAGCCACTCTGTGCACACACCCAGCGCTGGTGTGAAAAGCACATGGCTGCAGCGGTAGCAGCTCTGGTGAGACCCAGGGCAGTTCCAAGTAGGGGGACAGGTTTGGGTGGGGAGAAAAAAAAATCACTTCTACGGCCACCTCTCCTAGTTAGTTGCTCTCCAGCAGCCTCCCCAGGGTGCTCCAGCGAGGACGGCAGCTGAAACTGGAGACGCACATTACCCCAACCAGCAGCTCAGTACAACGCACCCTCATCGCTCCTTTCCCATGGCACCACAGAGAGGAGCTAAAAGGCCGTGAAGCAGCACAATAAGCTTTGCCCTAAAGCACACACCCCTCACATCAGTGACATAGCAAGGGGGAGGCCAGTTGTCCCCAGGCACCATGCTACGGGGATGCCAGACTGAGGTAGGTGCACACCACCCCATGCAGCTAGCCCGGCGGCTGGCAGGCCACTTGCTCCTTGCAGACAAGCCACCGAGGCAGGGCCAGGCGGCGGGAGCAGGCACTTCAAAGGTAGGGTTACCATACGTCCGGTTCCTGGCTCTAGTGGGGGGAGAAGCACTGGATTAGAGTGGGGCGGGGAGGGGGAAGGCTGTGAGCACTTTTTTTTTTTAAAGGAGTACTTTATTTAAAAAAAAAGGTTAAGAAACGCTGATGTAGAGGACCAAACGCTGACATAGAGGACCAGCTCTTGTGCCCTCTGGAGTGGTACACATGTCACAGAATAAGGGGCACTGCTGCCCGCGACCCACCCACAATTTCTTTTTGCCAGGAACTCCAACAGTGAGGAAGGAGGAGAGTCATAGAATATACATGAGCAACACATCTCAAAGAACACCAATTATGGAAAAAGGTAACTTGTCTTTTCTTCTTCAAATGCTTGCTCATATTCATTCAATTTTAGGTGATTTTCGAGTAGTACCACTGAAGGCAGATAAGAGTTTTACTTCCTGGAGAACTCTGCAAAAAAATTAAAATAAAAATTCTGCACACATTTTCAAATTCTGTACAATTCTGCATATTTTATTTGTCAAAAATAACACAATATAATTCCTCCAGTTTCAATTATTTTTGGTCATTTATTTCAAAATACCTCTCAGCAAACATATCAGTAACAATAAAGATAACAAAATCAGATTTTTTCCAATAAATAGACTTCTTACAAGGCATATTAATACACAACTCAGAGTAATCATTCATTTAAACTACAATACAGAACCATATCTCCAGCACCTGTCAGAAGCAGTGCAAAGGCTTGAGGGAGTCACGCGTAACACAAGAGCTGAAGGAGAAAGAGTAATTATTAGGAAGGAGTCTGGGTGTAACTTGGAGAATTGTTGGGCTGAGTGGGAAAACTACAGAACAGTTTTTTTGGGGAGAGGGAGCAAGGTTGATAGGGAGCTTTCCCCATGCAGACCCTGGCTGATCCCTAGCCTCTTCCATTTAGTCAGGGACATCTGCTCTGTTCACATGTGATTTTCTACCCCCTCAGGTACCCACTCTCCTCAATCCCCTTTTGGGTCCTGTATCCTCTTGCTCTTTCCTCATGTGCCTCTATCCCCCACTCCCATTCAGCCCCTAATCTAGTCTGCCATCTCCCCCAACTTTTATGAGCCCCAAACTAGTATCCCATGCTGTCTGAGACCTCATAGCCCATCTCCTGACCTGGCCCAACAGCTAAGGGCCAGCTGCTGTGTTCTACTGCCACACTGTCCTCTGGTGGGCAAAACTGCAGCAGCATTCCAGCAGAAGCTTTTTCTGCCCCAAAAGTTAAAAATGTGCATGCATCATTAATTATGTGTGCATGCAGTAGTGCAGTATTCTCCCAGTAATGACAACAGTTCACAGATGTGTAGACAGCAACACAGCACTGTCAAAACCAGCTTTGTCTCTGTCTTGCTGGATGATAGCGTAATTCATCATGAACACGTGTACCGAAGGCTGTCATGTCCCTGCAGATGTCCTGGATAGGGATATGTGCTAGGAAGGCCACTGATGATGCTTGATATCTGGCCAAGTGCTACCTGTGCCAGCTCATAAAATATAGAAGCAAGAGATGATCCACTCAAGATCTTCTGAGAAGGCACCAGAAAGCCCCTTGATCTGGTCTACAGTCATGATAAAGAGCTAGGTTGACCCGCAGAAGGTGCTATGAATGTTAAAATGTATTTATTTAGGTAAATGTGTAACCACTGACATTTTCAGTAGTTACACATTTACATTTGGGGGGGGGGAGAGCGGCTCCCCAGGAGCTGGTGTTTGTGAGAAGCCAGTTGAAAAGCCGGCTCTCCGTGAGCACCAGCTCCTGCCTGCCCCCTCGCACTGTTGCCTCTGATACAGAAGCAGCAACGTGGGGGAGAAGTGGCTGTGCGTAACCATGTACATGTTTACACTTTCACATCCCTACTTGGTGTGCTCCAAGTAGAGCACAAGGGCACATTGAACATCCTAAGCGCCCAGTTGCCTCTCCTCATTGGTCAAGTGTGGCTTCACACAGAATACTGGGAAGAAAATGTTTTGGTTAACATGAAAAGTGGACATCACCTTAGGCAGGAAGGCCAGATGTGGTTGCAGCTGGACCTTATCCTTGTAGAATACTGCATACAGAGGCTCCAAAGTTAAGCAAGATGAGATTCAGATGCAGGAGCTTACCGTAGTCCTGCGAGAATAGATCTGAACATGTGGGTAATGGCCACAGAGCAGCCAAGGCTAGATCCATAAGGGTGCCAAACTGAGCACTGAAAGACACAGGGTAAAGCCTCCACAAGGCTTGGCTAGGCACATCCGACCCCCAAGGAACCCGGTATCTCCAAATAGGAGGAGAAGGAAAGGTCTTGCCTTGGGGACCACCGAGGTGCCAATGAGACCTCAAAGTCCTGTTCATGGCTGGTTCATGGCAGGGGACCAATACTGGAGTTCTAGGTTCTACAGCCATCTGCTCAGGTCCTGGTGGCAGAGTTTGGCAGATCATGGGCATCTGGTGATCGATGCCTATAGCTCAAGGATCAATGCTATGATTCCGGTGATCAAGAGTGGGATGGGGAGAAGTGTCACCTGGACCCAAGTGACAGATGTCATATGTCTAGTGATCTGTGATTTGGTGGTCTTCTACAGGTTCAGTGTTCTGCTAATAGGTCTGTCAGGCTTTTTCACTTTTAAGTTAACTAGATCCTCTCCTGAGGAAGCAGAGTCACAGAACAGGGATAGGGAAGAGGTGGGTGGGTGGACCTTAAGACCCAGTGGTGCCTCAAGTTATCAGGTGCCCTAGACAGCTGTATATTCTGTGTATCCCTGCCTGCCAGTCAAATGAATCAGCTAAATGATATGGGAGCATCCATAACAAGATAATAGTGAATTTCTTATACAGCTACTGTTTCAGACGTTGAGAAATGAGTTTGGCAAAAAGATTCTCTCAGTCACTCCTATTGTTGGATGACTTTATGTGGCCTCTCTATTAGGCTTTATTTTTTCTTCTCCTATAAAGCATTAGCCATCATCATGAAAAAACTAACATTGAAAATGCATTTATATACTCTTAATCTAGAGACAATTAAATTTGTTTTTTTTTAATAAATTACAGATTGTATTAAATTTTATCTGTCTTTTTAGAAAACTTCACATTAACATTGCTAAACCTTCCTGCATGTAGAGGGAGTAAGAAACACTGTATCTATCACAAGGCTTAAAATAGGATAATCTAACTCATCATAAATATTATTGGGGGATCTTAAACCTGATTAAACTAACCAAAAAGACACTGCCATGTTATTCTGAGCACAAACACTTCTTAACCTTCCTTAAATCATAAATATATAAATATATATTATTTACTGGATGCAGAGCAGCACAGTATTTTTAGAGATTGAGACTGAATGTCAGAAACCTAGATTCCAATCCCATGGTTGTTATTAATGAGCTTTCTTTATTATATGCATCATTTAATCCATTTTTTCTCTTTACGAGTGCCCACTTATTTTTATTGTCAAGTTTCTGGATGCCTAATTCAAGAAGTGGAAGTACATTTGCAGCTTATGTGAAATTTTACTAGAGCAGTAATGCTAAGCATCTCTAAAAAATTAGGCCCTTGGTCTTTCAAGAACAGCATCCAAAATTAACTAAACACTTGAAAATTTTGACCAAACCTCATCTGTAACTTTGCTTCTTTGAAATTAGCATTCAAGAGCACATTTGGTGTATCTCATGTTCCCCACACAAGACAGGAAAAGAAATTCTTACCTCACAATACTTTGACCATCTGAGGTAGCATTAAGTCATTATGATAAATACCGAGGTTACAGATCATTAACTGGCACTACTAAGCCCTCTAGTCAATTTTACATGTAACATCCAAAATATTTTACGTAATCCTAAAGGATGTATAATTTTTTAAACCTTCTGTTATACCAGCTCATTGATATGTTTATGAAACACTCATAACAGTCTAATTTATGATATAGACTAGAATCCTGTTTATATTAGCAGGTTTGGGGACAAATAAGCAAATGAACCTGAAAAATTAATAGTGCATGATCTAGTAATTAAAGTCTGTATCTTAGTAAGTGGACAGAGTTAAATGTGCCAGCAGGGTTCTTGCTCCTTCGAAAGTTCCAAAATACTGACATCACAAGTTTTGGACTATATATTGAAAAGAGTACTGACATATTCAAAGCAACTTTAATCGTGAACTTGAATATAAGTAGTAATTCCATATTATGCACTGCAACCCGCATTGCAACATGGAGATCTCCAAATACTGCTTCGGTGTTGAGAAGTGTATCCAGAGGCTTTAATATGGAACAGTTCAAACTCAAAGGCTATGTCTAGACTGGAACGATTTTCCGCAAATGCTTTTAACAGAAAAGTTTTCCGTTAAATGCATTTGCGGAAAAGAGCGTCTAGATTGGCACGGATGCTTTTCCGCAAAAGCACTTTTTGCGGAAAAGCGTCCATGCCAATCTAGACGCGCTTTTGCCCAAAAAAGCCCCAATCGCCATTTTCACAACCGGGGCTTTTTTGCGCAAAACATATCTGAGCTGTCTACACTGGCCCTTTTGCGCAAAAGCTTTGCACAAAAGGACTTTTGCCCCAACCGGAGCAGCACAGTATTTCCGCAAGAAGCACTGATTTCAGACAGTAGAAAGTCAGTGTTCTTGCGGAAATTCAAGCGGCCAGTGTAGACAGCTGGCAAGTTTTTCTGCAAAAGCAGCTGCTTTTGCGGAAAAACTTGCCAGTCTAGACACAGCCAAATACTTTGGCAGTAGTATTGGCTCCAACTTGTGCTTCATGCTTTCAGCAATTCTACAGAAGCAATGCCTCATAAGAAGAGGAGTTACAGGCAGACTACAATACCACTGACTTAACATAGGGGCACAGAAGTTTCAGTGTAGTCTAGAGGCTCCAGCTTTGATAGCAACACAGACAGCTTATGAGAAGCATTTCTGTTTGTCCAAGAAAATGGATGGGCTTGTGCAAAGCTAAGCCCGAAGTCCTGATATTCCACTTAGTTTCTGTTTTTAGGACAAATTTCTCAAAGCAGTTTGCTCTGCATCTGGCTTCTCGCAGAAGTCTCTCAAGAATACTTCTTGGAGGATGAGGCAGCATATACCAGGCCTTCTCTGCCCCCTGCTGGAGGTATCAGTATACTGATATACTTTGCTTGAAGGAAAAGAATTACCCCAAGGAAAGATTTAGAGACATCCAAAGCACCACCCAAAGAAATCACTCAGGCTCTTATACAGGCAAACCAACAAGACTTGGTACTCAAGAGGCTGAAAGGTTTGGGAGGAGGTGGTAGCCAGTTAACACCAAAAAGCAAGAAAAGGCTTTACTGCTTTTTTATTAATATTGGGAGGTGCTGTATGAAACTGGGATAGGAGAGGCGCTCTTCTAGACCTAACCCAGAGGCCCAAGTTATGGTCTGGCCATCCAACTGCCTTTTCAGAGAAGCACTGTAACAAATCTGTTACTTTGTTCTGAAGTTTAAAAGTTCGTGTGGCCAATTTTTTAGTTTAACTTTAACTGCTAAAATACTACTGATGAGCTCGCTTCAAGAGATGCATGCTCCTCTGAAACAGACATCAATCTTTTACACTTGTATTTCTTAAAGAAGCAGAAGAGCTTTCATCTTTTTGTGGGGCTAAAGAAAAGAATTATATCTTAAAAGAGGAATAAAAAAAGAGCTATGGAGAGTAGGTATGTAAGCAACTAGTCAACTATCTGATAAGCATAAGCTTATCTGATAGTCGAGTAGTGACTCAACTAGTACTTCCCTCCCACCTTTCTGTCTCTATCAACTATACAATTAGCTAGGTAACCACAATTTAACATCCTTAGTGGAGAATACCAAAATTGTGTTGTGGATCAAAGCAGTATCAATGTGATACTAAACTTCTGTATAGGTCCTGGGACTCCTGGCCACACTTCTAAACTAAAAACAAGTTGTTTGTCAAGCCCAGGAAAGGGTAAAGAAAAGGTTCCTCACCCCTCCTGGGCTCAACTTCAGCTCCTTCCCTCATCCCATTACTAATCTCCAGGGCTTCTCCCTGCTGGGATTCCACATACTATTCAACAAGCCTTCTTTTACCCCTTACGTTTTTGTATATCATCCCCTGGTTCTTAGAGACCTTAGCTTGGAACTCTTCTCTGCTCTAGAGTCCAACCAGAGAAGATGACACTCACTAGAAAGAAAAACTACAGGAGCAGCTAATCACAACTAGTGGCCTTAGTCCTCTGCCTAGCTCCTCTTTCCTGGGTCTTCCATTATCAATGGAGCTCTCTCTGCTCCTTATGCAGCTTGTGCAGCCCTGATCCTGCATCTTCAGTACCTGACCAGTCCTGAACCAGGGAATTTGCTGGCCTAGGGGAGGTCAATGCCAGCCACTCTGCATTGACTGAGCAGGAACTAGAGAAGCATTTGGAGGAAGAGGCAGGGTGGTTGCAGAGCCACCCTGACTCTTCCTCCAAGTGTCCCCCGCATCTCTGCTTCTTGTGTAAATGAGCTATCTGTAGCACTCTGGAAGTTATGGGAGGGCAGAGGAAAAGTTGCTGGGCATGAGTCTCCAGCTTTTTCCCATGGGTGTTCCAGCCTGGGATCACTCACTGGGATGCCAGCCCACACATGCTGCCAGATGAGGGAAATCCAGATTATAGACCTGTATCACCTAACTCCTCCTTCTTTGGCCAGGAATCAATCAATCAATCACTCCCAAGTGTAGAGAATAGCTATTTAGGTTATATCCCTTGCCTGACAGGTGATGGGGATCAAGCTATTCTTGCACCAAGCCAGATGCAGTGTTTTCAAAATTTTAAAACTCCCTTCTCAAGCATAGCCACTAGCAATATTTCCAATTCTCACAAAAAGCTGATCTTTTTCTTAAAGCCCTACATCCTGGAGTCATGTGTTATGCAAGAATCTCAGTCTTCATTTGAAAAAATTCTAGTCTTCACGGCTGTGAAGAAAAACTTAAATATTTGAACAAACTGTATGTTGAAGGGTGGTGTTGTTTTTTAAATTAAAATGCGATGTTTTGAAAAGAAAAGTTGGGGTTATCCTGAAACCAATGTAAAGATTTCTGGAGTCTGACTCAGGATTGTTTAACTCTTGGAGCTGGTAATACTGCAATGTCCCTCTCTAGTTGTCTTCAGAATTGGGTACAAGTTCTTTATATACAAGCTGGTATTACAATGACCATTTTGGCCTCCAATTTTCACTAGCTTTTCCTTTTTCGACCTTTTAGGTTTTGCATTGAGGAAAAGCATTGCGTCTAGTTGTTTAAGGAATTGTTCCTTCAAAAAGATGAGCATTCTGACCCCAAATCAACAAATCATTTAGGTCTATGATTAACTTGAAAGTCAATTGGAGTATTTGTGTGCTTAAAAATAAGCAAATGCTTATGTACTTTGCTGCCTCGGGGCTAGGCTGCTAAGATTCCTGTAGATTCAGCATCTTGTCAGCTTGAGCATCACAAAAAATGTGAGGGGGAAAAGCACCACTTATTTTACAACATTCATTGACTTAACATATCACCATCCAAAATGTATAAAATGTGTTGTCTAGAACAACAGGATTTAATATTATCCAAGATGCTGTGATAAGTAGACTATGACTTAGACCACAGAGAGCACTATGCTGAGTGGTACAGTTATGCTACTGTGACAAAGCCCTTTTTCTGGTGTGGATAAGTGCACTGATTTTCTTAATCAAAAGACCGTACTAATGTTCACTAATGTTCCAACAAAACATGCATACTCAGAGTTAACCAGGGGGAAAAAGCACACTATAAAAAATACCACATTCATATTGGCTACTATTTCCCTCCAAAACTGATTTTAAAAAATTAACTCAGTGAATATATTAATATTTGGCTAGTACATTTCATATCTGCAGGTATATGAAAACATCTATCAAGACACTATAATCAAAAAACTATCATGAGTGATATTACAGAACAACATTTCAAATACAAAACAATTTTTACAACATTTTTATAAAAAATTTGAATGCGTGAGGAATGCTGTATGTAATATGTCAATTTCAGGATATGACAGAAAAGAAAATACCCAAAACCATTATGTGAAAGATGACGTTTTAGAAATGAGCTGAAATTTGCAAATTTAGATCACCCAATGTGTCTAAATCCTAGGGTGAAAAAGCTACTCACTTTGCAATAAGTATTCTGAAATTTCAAGAAGATTTTCTTTTGCCTTATTTCATCTATATTTAAATTAGGGATGTAAGAGTGTAGCTATTTAAATGAGTAACCAATACGCATTATTAGCTTATTGGTTACCCAAATGATAACACACAGCTGCCAGTCTGGCTCCTGGGGAACCAGCTACTGTCCCATGCTGCTGCCTCTGTACCATAGGCAGCAGTGGCTTCCTGGGAGCAGGGTGGCAGGCAGGAGCCAGTGCATATTAGCTCTTGACCCAGCTGCTGTCCCATGCTCCTGCCTCTGATACGGAGGCAGCAGCGCAGGATGGCAGCTGGTGCACAGCAGGAGCTGGCTTTTCATTGGCTCCCAGGGAGCTGCCTGCTTCCCCACATGTAACTGCTGAAATTTTCAGTGGTTACATGGTTAGCCAGTTACATACTTTTAACAACCCTAATTTAAACTACTTTTATATGACAGTTTTATGTACTTGCGGATACAAACTCAAGCAAAGTAGATTTGACCAAAAATTAAAATTAAATATGCACAATCAAAATGTATACATTGGCAGTGGTGGAAAGGTCAAGGAAAGCCATGTGTCTGTAAAAGCTGATGTACTCCAATAACTGAAGGCAGAAATACCAACAAGTATCTTACAATACAAGTGAGAATTGATCTGATCTTAGCTACTCTTTAAAGAAAAGATACACACACCCAGTGAGTGGATGTCATGTTATGTAAATATGTGGTTCAAATTCATTCCTTCATTGGAGTGTGGCCCATCTACCAAGTCATACACAAATACAGCCATCTGCGCACTTTCACTATTTATGACTGGGGACATCACATTAGTGAATCTTAACACAGCGCAACACTGTATGGTACAGAAAGTGAGGTCATTTTACATATTTTTAAAAAGGAAAAGTACTAACCTCTAGTAGTTGAGAAGTTTCAGTAGAGAAGACTGATCTCTGATTTCTCTAATTTCTATTCCTAACTACATACATTTCATATTTTTTAAATCTGAAGATTCTATCCATCTGACATAAAATAACTTATTTTTCTTTTAAGGAATACACTGATTTATAAATTACTGTTTTAAAGTATGGGAAATGAGATTTCTCACAATTATTATGAAGCGTTTTTAAAAAGATATAAAACACCAAGTGGGGCCAAATTGTAATCTATAAAAAGGCATCCACCAGAAAGGTAGAAGAACTCCATGAGATCACTTTCCTTCAATAAAGAGAGGGCTTTTGGTTACCAAGCATAGACAGTGACAAAGTTCTTCCACACCTGTACAGTATGAATTTCCCAGAAATGTTAAATGCTTGTTGAAACAACACTCCCCTTTAGGGTCACCTATCTTTTGCCCCCGGCGTGGAAGTCAGACTAAAGTGGGCCTACCTGTCCTTCTGACAACCTGACTATACAAAAATACTTTCTGTTATTATGGAATCAGCCCAGAGGCAAGATGAGTCTGTCACAAAGAGAGGTTACTCACCTTATGCAATAACTGGTATACTTCAAGATGGGTATCCCTGTGGGCAATAACTGGTATACTTCAAGATGGGTATCCCTGTGGGCAATAACTGGTATACTTCAAGATGGGTATCCCTGTGGGTCTAGGTGCCCCTGTGCTTATAATAGGAACTTTTTAGCAGTAGTATTCCCCCCCGGGTGCCAGCAAGCAAGTGTGCCAACTCATGCACGCGGTAAACCATCCCCTAAGTTCCTTCTCTACCACAGAGAGACTTTATACCTACGAAGCAGGGGGGAGGAGAATGGGCCATGGAGTGCCCACAGGGACAACCATCTCAAAGAACACCAGTTACCAGGGAAAGTAACTTCTCTTTTCTTCTTCAAGGAGTGTCCCTGTGGGCGCTCCACTGTAGGTGACTGTGGAGCGGTACTCTTAGCCTTTAGGAAGGTAGGGCTTCAGACCTTATTGGTGGACCACCGAAAGGACTGCCATCCCAAAGGTGGTACACTGTGAAGGGTAAGTATCTATTGCATAATGTTTTGTAAAGGTATGCGTGGAAGCCAATGTTGCTGCCAATGAGTGGAGCAAATGTCTTTGAGGGGCACATTGTGTAAAAAGGCCATTGATGTAGCCATCACTCTTGTGGAATGTGCCCGCAAGGGTTCAGGAAATGCATCTTTGTTAATGTTATAGTATTCTTGAATGCAGTTCACAATCCATTTGGAAAGTCTCTGTTTGGATACTGCTTGTCCTCTAGAGCCGTCTGCTATTGATACAAATAGCCTATGTGATTGTCTAAATTATCTTGTTCTGTCCAGGTAAAAGGCAATAGCATGCCTAACATCCAAGGTGTGGAGCTTCGCCACATTGATGTCCAGATGAGGCATCAGGTGGAAGACTGGTAAGTATATAAAAGCTCACTGATGTGGAAGCATGAGACTACTTTTTGAAGGAATTTCGGATGTGGTCTTAGTATGACTTTGTCTTTATAGAAAGTTGTAAACGGTGGATCGGCCATGAGGGCAGCTAGCTCACTGACCCTTCTGGCTATTGTAACTGCTATCAAGAATGCCATCTTCATGGGAAGGTGTGCCAGGGAGCATGTCGCCATGGACTCAAATGGAGAGCGAGTCAATGTGTTTAGGACTAAGTTGAGATCCTAAGATGGAATTATTGGCTTTATTGGAGGAAAGGTATTGTTAAGTCCTTTCGGCTACATCTAGACTACATCCCCCTGTCAGCAGAGGGATGTAAATGAGGCACTTCAAAAGTGCAAATGAAGCGGGGATTTAAATATCCTGTGTCTCATTTGCATAATCGTGTCATGGCACTCTTTCAAACAAGTGCCATTTCGAAAGTAAAACCACAGTCTAGACACAGTTCTTTCGAAAACGGGGTGCTTTTTCGAAAGATCCTGTAAACCTGTAAAACCTGTAAAAAAAAACCCTCATTTTTTGAGGTTTATGGGATCTTTCAAAAAAGCGCCCTATTTTCAAAAGAACCACGTCTAGATCGCAGTTTTACTTTTGAAATGGCGCTTGTTCGAAAGAGCACCATGAGGCGTGGGATATTTGAATTCCCGCTTCATTTGCACTTTCAAAGTGCCTCATTTACATCCCTCTGCCAACAGAGGGATGTAGTCTAGACGTAGCCTTCATGAATTTCTTGGTGGCCAGGTTTGTCCATCCACCATGTCACGCTCACTTGATATGGCTGCAAGATGAGCCTTAATAGATGCATTAGACTGGTTTTGCGTTTTGAGTGCAAGGAGTATTCTAAGAACATTGTGAGCTGTGTTGACCATGACTGAAATGCTCTGTGGTTAGCCCATTAGGAGAAACGCTGCCATTTGTAAAGGTAAGTTTTCCTTGTGCTCTGTTTGCAACAGCTTAGCTTTTGTACTTCATCCAAACAGGTGAAAGGTTTCACTGTTAACCCTGAAGGAGCCATGTGGTAAGATAAAGCCTGTGAGCCTCTGGATGCAGAACTCGGTCCTGGTCCTGGTCTATTATGTTCAGCCATGGAGAAAGAGGAATCGGAAGAGCAACTGACATCTGCGACAGGTAAGGGAACCACGTTTGTCTGGGCCACGCAGGTACTATCATGATCACCCTGGCCTAGTTGTATTTTATCTTGTAAATGATATCCTATCTTTCTAGGAGGGGAAGGAGCGCAAAGATGTACAATAGGCTGTGAGGCCAGTTGCTCAGCATGGTGTCGCCCATGGAGTTCTTGCCCAGGCCTGCCCTGAAATACTACTATGGGAATTTGGAATTGAGTGATGCTGCAAATAAGTCTATTTCCACAAAGCCCCACCTGCAGAAAACGGAATTCAGGGCGAGAGGGTGTATCTCCCATTTGTGTTTCTCATGGAAATAATGATTTAGTTGGTCCACTGTGACATTTGTTCTCCTGGGAGATATACCACAGATAGGCTGATATGATGAAGGATGCACCACATCCATAGTGCAGTGGCTTCGTTGCAAAGATGGTGAAAAGGGTATGTTCTGGACATCCTATCACTGGAGAAGAGAGGTATTGAGCTTGCTGGTGTCACCAATCTACTCGTTCCCACTGATGAAGGAGTAGCCTAACGCTGATGCTACCGCTAACTCCTGTTGTGTGTTAAGCAGTCTAGGAGGCAGGAAGGCTGGTACTGTTAGTGTGGAGGCCTGTGATCGCTGCAGCACTGGCTCATTGTATGCCTTGGATATCAATGGTGGAGGGGAGCCCTTGGTACGTAGCATCTGTACGAATTTAATGGGTGTCTCCATGGCTAGTTCCGGCAACCCTTTAGCCAGAGTCTGCGATAGCAGTTTGGGCACTGATTTCATCAGTACCTGAGCCATAAGTACCAATGGCGCAGAGGAAGTCTCCTTTGTTTTTGGCACTGAGACCGGAGTGCGTGCAGCCTTAGAAGTCACTGCCCCTCGGGGTTTGCCTATACCGGACTTCCCCAGTACCTGCACTTCCCCTGAAGCTCTTGCCCTGGGTGAAGGGGGCTTGTACTAAGGGGATGATTTCTTTGGCATGTCTGTCACCGGATGGCGAAGAGTGCTTCCTTTTTGGTGCGGGTCCTTGGTCCAAGACTGCTGTCGGTGAGATATGGGGCAATGAAGTGGCCAAAACCAGTTCCGAGGCAGGTCTCTCTACCTTCTCCATGGTCACAGAATCATAGAGCTGGAAGAGACCTCAGGAGGTCATCAAGTCCAGCTCCCTGCCCAAGGCAGGACCAATCCCAACTAAATCAACCCAGCCAGGGCTTTGTCAAGCCGAGACTTAAACACCTCTAGAGATGGAGATTCCACCACCTCTGTAGGTAACCCATTCCAGTGCTTCACCACCTTCCTAGTGAAATAGTTTTTCTTAATATACAACCTAGACTGCTCCCACTGTAACTTGTGATCATTGCTCCTTGTTCTGCCATCCCTCACGACTGTGAACAGCCTTTCTCCGTCCTCTTTGGAACCTCCATTCAGGAAGTTGAAGGCTGCTATCAAATCTCCCCTCACTCTTCTCTTCTGCAGACTAAACAAACTCAGATCCCTCAGCCTCTCCTCATAGGTCATGCATTCCAGCCCCCTAATCATTTTGTTCACTCTCCGCTGGACCCTCTCCAATGCGTCCACATCCTTTTTATAGTGCGGGGCCCAGAACTGGACACAATACTCCAGATGTGACCTCACCAGAGCCGAATAAAGAGGAATAATCACTTCTCTGGATCTGCTGGTAATGGTCCTCCTAATGCACCCTAATATGCCATTAGCCCACTCATCTACAAGGGAACACTGTTGAGTCATATCCAACTTCTCATCCACTGTAATCCCCAGATCCTTTTCTGCAGAACTGCTACTTAGCCATTCGGTCCCAAGCCTGTAACAATGCTTGGGATTCTTTCATCCCAAGTGCAGGACTCTACACTTGTCCTTGTTGAACCTCATCAGATTTCTTTTTGCCCAATCCTCTAATCGATCCAGGTCACTCTGGACCCTATCCTTCCAGTGTATCTATCTCTCCCCCTAGCTTAGTGTCATCTGCGAACTTGCTGAGAGTGCAATCCATCGCCTCATCCAGGTCATTAATAAAGATATTCAACAAAACTGGTCCTAGAACAGATTCCCGGGGCACTCCGCTAGAAACCTACCACCAACTTGACAATCAAGCCGTTGATCACTACTGGTTGGGCCCAACAGTCTAGCCAGCTTTCTATCCATCTTACAGTCAATGAATCCAATTCATATTCCCTTAACTTGCTGGCAAGAATATTGTAGGAGACCGTATCAAAAACTTTGCTAAAGTCAAGGTATACCACATCCACTGATTTTCCCATATCCACAGAGCCGGTTACCTCATCATAGAAGCTAATCAGATTGGTCAGGCACAACTTGCCCTTCGTGAATCCATGTTGACTATACCTGATCACTTTCCCCTCTTCAAAGTGCTTCAAAATGGATTCCTTGAGGATCTCTTCCATGGTTTTTCTGGCGACTGAGGTAAGGCTGACTGGTCCGTAGTTCCCTGGATTGTCCTTCTTCCTTTTTTAATAATGGGCACTACATTTGCCTTTTTCCAATCAGCCAGGATCTCTCCCGATCTCCATGACTTTTCAAAGATAATGGCCAAAGGCTCCGCAACGACATTTGCCAACTCCCTCAGTATCCTCAGATGCATTAAATCAGGGCTCATGGATTTGTGTATGTTTAGCTTTTCTAACTAGTTCTTTCCCCATCAAGGGCTGTCCACTTCCTTCCCATACTGCGCTGCCTAGTGCATTAGTCTGGGAGCTGACCTTGACCGTGAAGACAGAGGTAAAGAAAGCACTGAGTACTTCAGCTTTTCCCACATCATCTATCACTAGGTTACCTCCCTCATCCAATAAGGGTCCCACACCCTCTCTGGTCATCCTCTTATTGCTAACATGCCTGTAGAAACCGTTCTTGTTATCCTTCACATCCCTTGCTAGCTGCAATTCCAATTGCGCTTTCACCTTCCTGATAAGTCCCTTGTATTCTTGAGCAATATATTTATTCTCCTCCCTAGTCATCCATATCCAAGTTTCCACTTCTTGTAAGCTTCCTTTTTGTGTTTAAGCTCACCAAGGATGTCCCCGATAAGCCAATCTGGTCGCCTACCATATTTGCTTTTCTTGCTGTGCATCAGGATGGTTTCTTCCTGTGCCTTTAATAAGGCTTCTTTAAAATACTGCCAGCTCTCCTGGACTCCTTTCCCCTTCGTGTAAGCATCCCAAGGAATCCTGCCCATCAGTTCTCTGAGGAAGTCAAACTCTGCTTTTCTGAAGTCCAGTGTGTGTATTTTGCTATTCTCCCTTCTTCCTTTGGTCAGGATCCTGAAATCTGCCACCTCTTCCCAGGTTGTCACCCACCTCTACTTCCCCTACTAGTTCCTCCCTGTTTGTGAGCAGCAGGTCAAGCTGCGCATGGCCCCTGGTCAGTTCCTTCAGCACTTGTACCAAGAAATTGTCCCCAACGGTCTCCAAAAACTTCCTGGATTGTCTGTGTACTGCTGTATTGGTCTCCCAAAAGATGTCAGGGTGATTAAAGTCCCGCACGAGAACCAGAGCTTGCAATCTGGAAGCGTCTCTCAGCTGTCTGAAGAAAGCCTCGTCTACCTCATCCACCTGATCCGGCAGCCTATAGTGGACACCAACCACAACATCAACTCTGTTGCTTCCATCTCTAAATTTAACCCATAGACTTTCAACAGTCTTTTCTCCCTCTAAATACTGGAGCTCCGAGCAATCATACTGCTCTCTTACTTACAATGCAACTACTCCTCCTTTTCTCTCCCACCTGTTCTTCCTGAACAGTTTATACCCTTCCATGACAGTGTTCCAGTCATGCAAGTCATCCCAACAAATCTCCATTATTCCAATCAAATCATAGTTTTTTGACTGGGCCAAGGCTTCTAATTCTTCCTGTTTATTTCCCAGGCTTCTTGCATTTGTGTACAAACACCTTAGATAGCCAGTGGATTGCCCTACCTTCTCCATTCGAGTCAGGGGTCCTCCTTTGTTGCTCATTCCTCGTGTTTCTTCCCTGTATCTGAATTCCTCAATTAACTAAGGGCTTTGGTCACCATCCCCCAACGAACCTAGTTTAAAGCCCTCCTCATTAGGTTTGCAAGCCTGCCTGCGAAGATGCTCTTTCCTCTCTTGGTTAGATGGATCCCATCTCTTCCTAACAACCCTTGTGCCTGGAACAGAATCTCGTGGTCAAAGAAACCAAAACCCTCTCTCCGACACCACCTGCGCAACCACGCATTTACTTCCTCAATTAGATGATCGCTACCTGGACCTTTGCCTTCAACCGGAAGGATGGACAAGAACACCACGTGCACTTCAAATTCCTCAATCTTTCTTCACAGCGCTACATAATCTGCTGTAACCCCCTCAAGGTCATTTTTGGCCATATCGTTAGTTCCTACATGGAGAAGCAGGAAGGGGTAGCGAGCCGAAGGTTTAAACACTTTTGAAAGACTCTCGGTCACATCCTGAATGCGAGCTTCTGGTAAGCAGCACACTTCTTGAGATTGCAGGTCTGGACAGCAGATGGATGACTCAGTTCCTCTTAGGAGGGAGTCCCTGACCACCACCACCCGTCTTCTTCTGGGGGGGGTGGAACCCCCCCATCTCTAGGACAACACATCCCATGTCTTCCAGTAGAGAGTGTTCTCTTCTGATTTCTTCCCTGAGAGGACCCTGCCAGCGCAATGCCTGTGGAGAGCGCCTGAATGCGGTTACTTACCTCTACATGAATGGGGGAGACCTGAGTTGGCCTTCTTCCTCTTCTAAAGGTTACATGCTGCCAGTTTTCTTCCTTGTCCTGCAGGAGACAAGGTGAGGAGCTTCAGCTGGAGTTCCTTCGCTTTCAATGATCTAGCCAACATTTTCTTACAATGGTGGCAGTTTTGGGGCGAGTGATTCTGGCCCAGCCACCTAAAGCAATGGGCATGCCCATCTGAAATGGGCATGCCCATCTGAAATGAGCAGGGCTCGACAAATAATGTAATCTACTCGCCCATGGCGAGTAGATTACAACCCGGAAGAGCAGGCATAGAGCGATCTGCGCATGCGCAGAATCGCGCGAAACCACGCGGCTGGCCAGTGGGGCTCGCTGCCGCTTGGTGAGCCCTGGAAATGGGTATAGACATCCTGAATGTCAGGCACCATTCAAATCCTGGTGAGGCTGGCATGCCTTTGCTAACACTGTAATAACTAGAGAAAAAAATATTTAAACTAACACTAACGGGGGCGGCAGGAGGAGTCCATGAATAAAATATTTAAACTCCAAACTAATTACTAAGCACTAACAAGTAAAACTAACTAAATTTTAGCGTGGAGCACTGCTGTTTTCCAACCAAGCCAGGATCGATTGAGAAGGAACTGAGGGGATAGTTGATATGGAGAGCAGCCCTGTGCATGCGTGCTGGCACCCAGGGAGAATACTGCTGCTAAAAAGTTCCTATTATAAGTGCAGAGGCACCTAGACACCTACTGTGGAGTGCTCACTGGGACACTCCTTGTTTTTTGTTTTTTTTTATAATGGAGATTGCCTATCTCCTAGAACTGGAAGGGACCTTGAAAGGTCATTGAGTCCAGTCCCCTGCCTTCGCAGCAGGACCAAGTACCATCCCTGACAAATTTTTGCCCCAAATCCCTAAATGGCCTCTGCAAGGATTGAACTCACAACCCTGGGTTTAGCAGGCCAATGCTCAAACCACTGAGCTATCCCTCCCCCCTTGAAGAAAAGCTTTCTAATACATATAATCTGTGGACAACCACAATCTGCAGGACATAAGACAAGAAATACAGGCCAATAAGCAACACTGTGATGTTGGAGAATCAAAGCTGCAAGGAATTTCTGAAAGTGAAATGGTATCTTCACAGCTAAGGCTAAAGCATTAGAATGTTAGATCACTTTAGAGCACAGCTAGACTCACAAGTTATGAAATAAATGAAAATATTTGCCTGGGTATACTTGGGCTGAATGAGAGGAGGTGGACTGAACATGGGAAATTAACGAAAGGCATGAATACTTTATATTCTGGAAAACAATATGACAAATGCTGGGATGCTTTAGATTTATTTTTCAGCAAGGAAGCTAAAGCACTGAAGGAATGGGAAACTTGTAAACTCAAGAATATTGACTGCTTACTATATGATGAACCATGCAAAAGTGATAGTTACTTGGTGTTATTTTCCAAAACCAACAGTGATAAAAAGGTCAAAGAGTGTTTCTATGAAAAATTGCAGCATGTCCTTTAACCAAATCAATAAATATGACGTTGTTATCCTCACTGGGATATTTAAAAGCACAGAATGATGGTTATAATACTGAATGGAAAACATTTATTTAAAATCCATGCAATCCTGGTGTTGGAGATGCACTATTTCCACATGAGTAGAGACAAACTAATATGGAAATCTAAAGTTGGCCTCACCCACAAATAGCTTGAGCGTGTTGTTAGTAGAAACTGGTGAAGATCGCTTTTGGACACCTGAGTATATACGAGTGCTGATGTTGGAAGTGATCACCATCTTGAGAGAGTTTGTGTATTCAAGAACTCCTCCTAAATGGTAAGAACTAGGACCACCAAATTCAGTATATACCTTCCTCTTATCATAACTTAAAACAAGGTAAGGATTTGGTTGTGCCAGGGAAATGAGATGTGCCTGGAATGGGACTGCTTCTCAGAAAACCATACAGAAAAGTCACAATCACCAGGCAAATGAAAGTGGCTTGCTGGGGGCATGCCCCCTCCCCAGGACTGTCCCAGCTGCATGCCTCCCACCCCCCAGGCACCTTTTAGGGAGGGTGGAGAGCCTGAAACTCTCTCTCTCCCCCCCCCCCCCCCGGCCGCCATTCATATGAGAACATTGCTGCTGTTCCCCTTTGTAAGGGAGTGAGGGGAAAGTGCAGAGTTTGCTCCAGTCCTCACTATGGCTAGGGTGAACCTAGACCTGCCCCAGCTGGGGAACATGCACCCCTTCCCAGCTGTGCCCTCTGGAGCTGCAGTAGCCATGGAGAGGCACTTCTCACCTGCCCTCAAGCTGCTGAAGTGAGAGAGGGCTGGAGTAGGAACGTTAGTGTCTAGTCAAACAGTTGACTAATCAATAAGCAGGAGCTTATCGATTAGCACTATCTAGTTGCTTCCCCGCCCACTGCGGCTCTGTATTGTATACCCTAGGGAAGCAGATGTACGAAGTTGTTAGCTCGCCCCTGCTTTGTGGGTGTTTTTCAATTCCTCCCTCCCCCCTCTCTTACACGCCCACCCACACTGTGGCTCTGCACTGTGAAACCCAGAGAAGTCTTTGAGCAAAGTCACTAGCTGGGACCTTGCTCCTCGGGTGTCTTTATTCATCACAGTGTGTGTCAAGTGTGATGAATGAAAAGACACCCACAGAGCAGGGGCCAAGCTAGCAACTTCACGTGCCAGCTTCCCTGGTCTTTACAATGCAGAGCTGCAGCTGTAGAGGTTTTGCTGTGAACTGGCATGAGCCAAACTGAGCATCACAACTGCTTACCATTGTCGACTAACTGAATAGTCGACAGAAAATCTACTGACTATTCGATTAGGGAATCGCATTTTAACATCCACAGGCTGGAGTAGTCCTCTGCCCCCTGAACAGCCTGCATACTGAACCTCTCATCTACAGCCCCATCCCAAAGCAGTAATATAAATGAAACATTTAAAAACAAAAATTAAACTTAAGGATCTAAGGGATGCCAGGTAAATCTTCTAGTTAGGATTATAAAACTAAAGAAGTGCAAGGCAAATGGCATCTCTGATACTAGAAAGTTAGTACAGTACACTATCGCCATTTGTGGTGGATGCATTCCAGAAACCACCACAAATGGTGAAATCCACAAATACTGGGGGGAGGGAAGTGGAGCAAGTGCTCTGTTTCCCCGTGGCTCCCAACCATCATGGTGAGTTCCCTGCAGCTCCCATATGCAGCAACGAGTGAGGGGGTGGGGTCCTGACCACTGCTGCTGTACCACAACAGGACTGCCATGGGCCATGTCCCCCTGGGGTGGAGGGATACAATAGGAGGGATAGGAGAGACCCATGAATATGCCAAATCGCAAATAGTGAATCTGCAATCATGAGAGTCTCCAGTATATCCAGAAGCAAAGGCACATTTAAAATTGAAACTTAGAAACACATTTGAAAAGTTAAAAGACACACTCATGGATGATGTAATCAAACAATGGCAGTTTCTCAAAGAAGCAAGTGTGGATACAGCCTGGACTACACTTGGGATGAGAAAATCTAAGAAAAAAGAATGGCATCAACCAAATACAGGGAGGCTTGTTGAAGATAAATACTGAAGAAGAAGGAAACAGCAGTAAAAAAGGGAGTAACAAAAGGTATGTGGACAAAAACCAAGATATATAAAAGATCAGCCAGTAGAGATGAGAGAAAATGAATGGGAAAATAAAGCAAGATAAGCTGAGGAGACATACAAGAGAGGGGATTCTACAAAGGTTTAACTAATGTCTGTAAAGCTGACCTAATAATTTTCATGGCATTTTGAAGACTTGAAATGTTATAATTTTAACCATAGAAAAGAGATAAGCGAGCCCATTAGATAAAACCTTTCCAGCTGCCTTTAATGAGCCAGAACACTAAACACAGTGTTGTTAAAAAATAACAGGCAATTTATATCACTAAAAGTAATTGCTTAAAGCCTAAAGTCATAAATCATCAGACTCTGATAAGATAAATTCTGAAACATTAAAAGATGGAGAGGAAGTGATGATTAACTTGATCCAGACAGATAGCAGTGGGAAAAATATCAGAGGGGTAACCGTGTTAGTCTGAATCTGCAAAAGCAGCGAGGAGTCCTGTGGCACCTTATAGACTAACTGAAGTGTTGGAGCATAAGCTTTCGTGGGCAAAGACCCACTTCATCAATTGCATCTGATGAAGCGGGTCTTTGCCCACGAAAGCTTATGCTCCAGCACTTCGGTTAGTCTATAAGGTGCCACAGGACTCCTCGCCGCTTTTAGTGGGAAAAATGGTTCACTTCATGTGCCATCAGTCACAGGATACTCTTAGACTAAGTGGCTATGTTTAGACTGGCCAGTTTTTCCAGAAAATCAGCCACTTTTCCGGAAAAACTTGTCAGCTATCTACACTGGCCACTTGAATTTCCGCAAAAGCACTGACTTCCTACTATAAGAAATCAGTGCTTTTTGCGGAAATACTATGCTGCTCCCATTTGAGCAAAAGTCCCTTTTGCGCAAAACGTTTGCGCAAAAGGGCCAGTGTAGACAGCCCAGATTTTGCGCAAAAGGCCCCGATCGTGAAAATGGAGATTTTGGGGAAAGGAGCACAAGTGGATTTGTGTCCACAATTTTGATTTTCCCTCAAAGAGTGTGGTAAGCCTTCCTGTCACCATCCCTTGGCTGAAAAGGGCAGGAAAAGGAAATGTGGGAAAAGTGGGGTCACCTGACCCTATTCTGCCCAGCATCAAGAGGGCTTATAAGTGGCGGTCACCTGTATGCCTTCTGCAACTCTGCAGTGCTGGAGCGGCAGCTCAACTATAACCCCTTCAGGCAGTTGGTAGGCTGTTGGATCAATAGGCCATCAGAGGAATGAGCCTGGCTCCTTGCCTTCTTCTGAGAGATTGGGAATCTCCAGCCAGACAGAGTCTGGTACAGTACTCAGTGTTGGAGCAACCCTGTTTCCCCAATCCCAGTAGCTGTTGCTGGCAGAGAGCATATTTATTCTAGATCAGGGTAACAGTATTTCAAAATAACTCCCCTAATTTCAAAACAACAAGTGCAGCATCCACACTACCAAGCCCATTATTTCAAAATAATGTGCTGCTTATTTCAAAATCTACTCCTGCCTTCCACGAGGAATAATGCTTATTTCAAAAAATTGTTATTTTGAAATAGCATTAGTGTGGATGCTCAACTGCTGC
Organism: Pelodiscus sinensis; assembly: GCF_052426305.1. Classification (NCBI taxonomy): domain Eukaryota; kingdom Metazoa; phylum Chordata; order Testudines; family Trionychidae; genus Pelodiscus; species Pelodiscus sinensis. The sequence goes on from NC_143059.1 coordinate 40,706,612, forward strand.
TATTTCAAAATAATTGGCCTCCAGGGGCTTCTCACAGCTGGATTTCTGGTAGCTCTGGCCACATCTGTCAGCACCACTGCTCCCCGTCGCCTGTGGAGCTTTTAAAGCATCAGGCTGCAAGAAAAGGGCTTGTGGCACGAGGACAGCCTTGCCAGCCCTGTTCCACACTGCAATAGCACAGGAGACATGGCTGACCCCAGTGCTCCCTCTGAGCCCTCCACGGCTGCCAGCACTCCCGCAGCACCCTCGGCTGCAAGTAGCCAGGGACGCAAGAGAGCACCAGCCTGGACTGGTGCGGAGATCCTGGTTCTCATCGAGGTTTGTGGCGAGGAGTCAACCTCCAAGATCTCCACACGAGAAGGCACAACGTGTATGTCTACAGCCGGATGGCTGCCAGCCTGGCTGAGAAGGGACAAGCATGGACCCTCAACAAGGTCCGCATGAAAACATTTGACAGCATCAGTTTAGGATTAAACAAAGACTGGAAATGGCTAACCAAGTACAAAAGTAGTTTCTCCTCTCTTGGTGTTCACACCTCCACATCAGCTGCTAGAAGTGGGCCTCACCCTCCTGGATTGAATTAACCTCGTTATCTCTAGTCTTATTCTGGCCTGCATATTTATACCTGCCTCTGAAAATTTCCACTACATGCATCTGACGAAGCGGGTCTTTGCCCACGAAAGCTTTATGCTTCAATACATCTGTTAGTCTATAAGGTGCCACAGGACTCCTTGTCACTTATGAAGACATAGGAGCTCCAGCAGGCCTACAATAAGGCTAGGGAGCAGAGTGGATGCTCTGGAGTGGCACTGCACACATGCTGGTACTACCACCAGCTCAATGCCATCCTGGGAGAGGGGACAGTCACCCCTCCCCCCCCATTGGTGGCGAGTTCGGCCAGGACACACCCGCTATCAGCCTCCACAAGGGCAGGGTTGTGGAAGACAAGAAGGAGGTGAAGCAGGCCAGCCAGGAGACCATGCCCGCCTGCCAGGAGCTGCTCCTCACCTTGGAGCCATTCCCCCAGGATGTTTCTCAGGCGTTGGAAAAACCCAAGAAAGGCACTTCAGGTGAGTTTTATAACGGTCCCTATGCACACGCAGGAACAGGCAGCGGGCTCCTCACTCAGCCTACTTGGTCTGTGGGGGGGTCGCACAACAGCCTGTGCACATGGGTGCACATGGAGCACCAATCTGGAGCACTCAGCGCCATGACGCTCATATACACAAAACCCTCGGTCCTTCTCACAAGGTTCCTGGACAGGCCTGCCTTACTCCAGCCTCTGTGGTGGGACACTTTCCCATGACAAGCCACCAAGAAGGAGGCCTGGGTCATGGAACAACACAGCAGTGCCACATACAGCACAGGCTTATGCCTGCACTTGGGCAGCATCTGCTCCCAGCCAATCTCAGGGATGTGGAGGAGATTGAACCCCTGCATGGGAACCTGCCAAGGGGAGGAAGAAGAGGGAACCCCAAGAGCACTCTCTCCAACAAGTGGCCTCTGCCACTCACACACACCTCCCTCAAATCCCCCTCCCCCAGTGGGCAGGGTTAGAAATTCTCTCTCTGCGGGACACCACCAGTTCCGGACCTGGAGTGTGTGGGACACAGAAGGAGGCCAAGCCACCCCTTCCCATGCCTCCTTGTCCCCAGGCCAGGGGAGTTGTGGTGCTTCCCTGGGATGTTGGTGCCCCTACAGGAAACTGCTGTCATGGCAACAGATGGCCTTGCTCGAAGCACATCACCATCATCTGAACTGAGACCTTCAGTATTATTTAAGAGATTAGGGCTAGGGCACAATGTCTCCTGAAATGACCGCCCTTATAACTTTTCTTTGCCAGCTGCAAGTGTGGTGTGTACACCACCTCCCATGCCATCCTCCTGAATCTGCGGGATCCATGAGAGGAAATGCACCTGGGAAGACATGCAGAGGGAGCAGATGGCCTGTCTCCAGTCCATCCAGGAGCTCGCTGACAAGCCCCAGGAGCAGGCCACTACCCAAGAGCAACACCAGGCTGACAAGGAGCAATGGAAGACTACCTGGGACCAGCTGGCAAACCAGCATGTGGCTACATGTTCCTCCCTCACCTCAGTGAGTGAACACATGGCCTTGTGCATTAAGTGGGCCACCAGCCTCCTCCTGCCCCCGTGGCTTCCCCTCCTAGCTCCTAAACATAGGGCAGTGAGACCTCAAGGGCAGCTGAAGTTTCCAGAGCTGACCAAGACAGGCACCAGCCCCATCCCTGAGCTCCCCTCCCACCTTCTCCTCCTTTCCCCACTCCCACCCATTTTATATCCCCCAAATAAGGACATTTGCTTGTTAAAAAAGCCTATATTTGCTCTATAGGGGAGGGGAGAAGGTGGAAAGGGAGGACAGGGGAAAGGAGGAGTAGGGAAAGAAAGGCACAAAGGGGCAATACAGGGACCTCTTGTGGAGAGGCTCAGAGGAGAGAATCTCACAGCTGACATTGGCTGAAACTATCCCTCAAGGCCTCCCAGATGTGCTCGCTGAATTGCACTGGTGTCCAGCTGCTCGTAAGCCCTGGCCAGCCGATCTGCCTCTGTCCCCCAACCCTGGCAGGAAAGTCTCCTCCTTGCTCTCCCAAAGGTTGTGGAGTATGCAGCAGGCGGCCACTACCACGAAGGGGATGTTTCACTCGCTGAGGTCCAGGCAAGTGAGGAGGCTCCTGAATCTCCCATTCAAGTGACCAAATGCACACTCCATGACTATGCGGCACCTGGCTCAGTCAGGCACTGAAGATCTCCTTGGTGAGGTCCAGGCTGCCAATGTGGGGCTACAACAGCCAGAGGAGCAAGAACAAGGCAGTGTTGCCCAGGATTCACATGGAAGTGTCCTGTTGGTGCAGCCGTGGAAAAAGGTACCAGATTGAATCCTTTGGAACAGGCAGGAGTTCTGGAAGATGCAGGCATCATACGCTTATGTTTATCAGATAGCCAACTAGTTGACTAGTTGCTTACATCCCTAGTATGATCCCCTATTTATTGTATTGTTCCAGTTTTGTTATTTGTATTTTAGGTTCTGGCTTTATGCCACTATCTTGTTTGTGACAATCGTTTTTTTGTTTTTGTTCTTGGGCCTAAGGTGTCCTATTAGTTAAGTTTGGTATAGTGTTAAATAAAGCTGATTGTTGGACCAGCAACCCTGTGTCATTCTTGACTGATAACCATGATAGAGATATGGTACAGGTGCAGAGCCTGAACTTGGGCCCTTTTGACCCAAATGCCCTAGACTAACATTGATAATATCCATTCCTTGCTTAACAAGACAGACAAAAAGCTAAAAAAAGTATTTTATTTCTGGGTTTCCTTTTTAAAAATTAAAATACCTTATTTAGAGAAATTTTTCAGCACAATAGTGCATTGGAATTTACTCCACACCCCAAATCAGCAAAATACTTAAATCCTGTTGAGTACTCACATGCTTAAGTACTTAAATCAGAGACAAAAAGAAAGAGTGCTCATTCTCTCCCAAATGATTTATGTGAAACAAAATCAGAAGTCCCTATAACAGTATTTCACAATTATTTTTTCTTCAGCACTTCAAAAAAGTTAGAAAAAGTAAAATGAAAATACATGTGTGAAAATTATACCAGGAAAATATGACTGAATAACGAATGCATATAAATACAGGTTGAACCTCTCTAGTCCAGAACAATCTGGTCCAGAAACATGCATAATCTGGCATGATTTTAGTTAGCCAGATGTCCACTTTTCATGAATGTGACCAAGTTTCTTGTGGTCCCATAAAGTTTGTTTATAGCCACTCAGTCCTAGCTCTCAGTGTTCTCTGCTGTTATTTAACTCTAGTTTACCCTAATATGTCTTATAAGAGCTCAGTAAGCAGTGGGAGTGTTGGTAATACTGCTAGACAATACTGACCTACCGTAGTCTGGAAAATTCTCTGGTCAGGTCCCAAGGGTTCTGGACTAGAGAGGTTCAACCTATAATACGTAAACATGGACTACTACGGGAAAATTGCTTACACACATTAGAGGAGATTTTCAAAGCCACATGCCTTTGAAAACTTCTTCCACTTTTTCTGAATGTAGAGGTTTTTTAAAAATGAGAATAAAACACTTTATTTTAACAACAAGCAGTCACATGGCCTTTTCTCAGATCTAACAATAGCAACTATAGCCTTCAAGTAGCGATGTTTCTGTCACTACTGCATGTGACTGATTCCTGCATTCCATGATTAATGAACACTTCCTGTTCTTCAGTCATAGTGTTTACTGAGATTCTGCCCCAATCACAGGAATCCAAAGTGAATGTTAAAATGACAGGCTAACTAGACAAGCTGTAAAATCAGGAACCACTTCAAAACTAGAGAATGGATTTGATATCAATATTTAGGTGACTGCCCAGTCATAAAATAGTACATCATTTACACATATTAGTGACATAAAATAACAGGATGATTAAATAATAATCCTATGATTAATAAAATCAGAGTTAATTCGAAATTCAGTTGTAATAAGGTAAAATAAAATGATTTCAAATGTCATGACACCATATGGTTGGCAAAGTGAAGTCAAATACCCACACTGACTAGATGCTACCTGAACTTGATTCCAAAGAAAAGCACTGTAATCTTCCATTCTAAAATGCCATTTTGTTAGCAATACTGTAGGGGGAAAACCCTTCTTTTTATAAATTCCACTGCCAATCACAGTTTCTTGTTTCCAGTTTTATAGCCCTGGAACTGCAGAAAACTGAACAGCATGATCTAAAAGTAATTCACAATTCTACTGCTTTTGGGAAGTGCCATATCATTTCCACAACATTTTATGAATTAATAAATTCATAATAAATTAATAATTGTGAATGAAGGCTTAGAATGATATTTAATTGATAGAACATAGATTAAAACAACCGTATCAATACACAGTATGCAACAGTCTTATAAATTATAGTTATTTATACGTGCAGAAGTCATGTTCAAACATGATAATTCATATAAAATATTTAGGTTTTTTAATACCTATTATGTAACCTGTATTTTTCACTATACTACAATAATTTTACATCAATCCATATCATGGAATATTAATATATTTGGTATTTCATACAATTTTCATATTAATTTTGAAACATTAAGAATGCCACACTTCATTTTTAGAAAGTCTGTAAAAATGGATGATTTATTTTTTCCATGTTTGATTTCAAAGTCCTCTGCCAATTTTTAGATAAAATGGGTTTTAAAGGATGAGATATAAACCCTTTTGAAAAGGAGAGTTCAACAAGAAGAATGGAAGACTTAACATATTACTAGCTGATACCAATGGACATATCATAAAATCTTAAATGTTACTCATGGTACTCATAGTAAAAGCTTGTTTTTGCATAGTTCTTGCAACTTTATTAAGTCTTATTATTTAGGTCATGCAGTTTCTGATGCTCTCTTTAAGAATTTCATCAATAAACCATGACATAATTTTGTTAAATCCAAAGATCACCAGTTCAGTACACATTAACAGGACAAAAAAAAAAGATGAAAAACTTACCGCACACCACATGGATTTCACAAGATCAGAATTTAATTCCTGACTCAAGGCTTGAATTGTTAGATGTTCTGCTATAATCCTACAATGCTTTAAGTCACTCTGGTTTCTCATATGCTCCACATAATTCCAAGCAACAGCTCCAATATGTCCTGCAGGTAAAGTCTTAACAATTGCCCTTGTTCCAGTATAAACTGATTTTTTAACCTCCTTATCATTTTTACAAAAACGCCTGATTAGTAAAGTGGAACGTTCTTTTTTGTTTCTAAAAAACTCTTCCTCCATCCCTTCTTCACAGTTATCACTGCAATCTTCAAAATGGCTCAGAAAGGGCTTTGAGGGCATTCTTCCAGTAAAATTACTGCCACAGAAGCTGTGACCTGAGCATGCCACTCTAACCTTTTGTGCTTCTCTTTCCAAACATAAATATTTATCCCTTAAAGTGTCACAGCTATCACAAAAATGTTGTCCATTTTTAGTGTCACAATTATTTGTCAATTCCATTAATTTACAAGTGCAGGCTGTTGAATCGCTGGTGTGATCATTGCCAACATTTACACACTGTAAACAGTCATCCAAAATGAAGCTCTTGGGTAGTGCACACAAAGCTTTCGATATATTTCTTTCACTAGCATAGCTCAAGTGAAACATTGCTACATTATCAGCATCACTTGTGCCACATTTATTTATTGCTGACTGGTTTCTTAAGGACTTCATGTTTACTGATGGTCCATCCATCTTCAACTGAATTTCAGCAAACATGGTCGTTTCCAGTGAAGTAGAAATTCCAGTTTCTAAGTATGTATGTTCTTCTGCTAAAGAATCATGTGATTTATGTAACTGGTTATGCTGATCACTGCTCTTGCGTTTTTTCTTTAGAATGTTACAATTAATGTTAAGAAACTCCACTGAACCAGGGATGCATGTGCTTTTATCTCTGAAGTTTTCATTACTCCTGTTACCTGTCATTTCTTCTTCATTTGCCAAAGAGAAAATTTTGGGCAGTGAACCCTGACGATGTTCTTCTTTAAGCCCGTGTAAGTAGGAAAAAGTATGCATAGTCTGCTTTCCTTGACTAGCAATGTGTCTTTTTATAACACTGGTGTCCAAAGCATTTTCACTATTTTCATCTCCAGCTGACTGAGCAGGTATCACTTTACCCTGTGTCAGAGACACAAGTACAGAAGCTGCCATTTCCTCAGAGGTCATTTTGACACAGTCTTTAGATAATGTTCTGTTGTATCTCACTGATAATCATACCATGATTTCAATGTATGAACATTTTGTGCCAAATTATCAGTGCATACACACTGTAAAAGCATGTTGAATCCTTTATTATTACTTTTAAAAGCACATGCATTACTAACTACAAATCTTTACCAGATGTGGATTACTGATGTGAACTGCAGATTTTCTTAAAGCAATTTTTTAATGTGATATTGCTAGTTGACAATTTTCTTTCCACTGTCAGCATTTCTGTCATACGCTGGGCATTGTCTGTTGATACCATTTGTAGAAAAAGAGCATATTTGAACATATAATCCATTACAAAAATGCATTTCACCATATAACATCCAATTAGTTTCCTGCAAGAAAAAGACAGCATGTTAAATTCCATGGCATGAAATGCATAGTCACATTAACAACAAGACATGGTTAGTATGTAAAGGTGGTTCAGAGAGTGTTAAGGACAGTCAACTTGAGATTTAATTAAAAAAAATAATTAGAAAATAATTTTAGGAACTGTATTGTCTACACAACCAGCAGCAGCAAGGCTCAGAGCCTAGGTCAAATGCCTCAAGATTGCAGGGCTTGCTAAAGCAATAAAAATAACAGTGTGGATGTCTACGCTCAGAGCCTAGGTTCCAGCCCCACAGCATGAGTTGTAGGAGCTCAAATCAGTTTACCTGGGCTCTGAGATTCACTGCTGCAGGTCTTTTTGCTGTATAGACATCCCCTAAGATTTCTTCTGTCAATATTTGCAGTTTTACAATTACATTTTCTTATTATAAATTTTTTGCTCTCTGCTACTATATGGAAAAACAAACAACAGGAAACTCTGACTATATGGGGGTGAAACTTAATATACATAATATGAACAATGTAAAAAATAATTGTTTTTACATGATCTCTTCCAGAGTTATTCTAAGGTTTTTATCACTAAAGTCAATAAAATAATTTTCAGAAAGAAGTTTACTTATTATTGATGTCCAGTGAAAAACAATTGATTATTTTCATAATCAAAATTATAGACATACAATCACATAGAGTAGGGCAAAAGTAAAGTGGTCAAGAGGATGAATGGTCATGCCTTAGCTGTAGGAGCACCATTTCAGATTTGATAGGAGGTAACTTTATCCATGATTCCAGAGGCTACTTAGGCACGTAAACTCTAGGGCTGTGTCTAGACTGGCTGCGAGTATTTGCGCAAGAACACTGACTTTGTACTGTACAAAATCAGTGGTTCTTGTGCAAATACTCCGACGCTCCCGCTCAGGGATAAGCCCTCTTGAGCAAGTATTCTTGCGTAAGAAGGCCAGTGTAGACAGACAAGTTAATTTCTTGCACAAGAAAGCCCGATGGCTAAAATGGCCATCAGAGCTTTCTTGCGCAAGAGAGCATCTACACTGGCACAGATGCTTTTGCGCAAAAGCAAGTCTTTTGCACAAAGGCACATGCCAGTATAGACACTCTCTTGTGCAAATACTTTTAACGGAAAAACATTTCCGTTAAAAGTATTTGCGCAAAATCATGCCAGTCTAGACTCAGCCTAGTTTTTCAGTAGATAATTTAGCCATTTTAGCTGACAAACGCACTGTATCTAATTCCTATATAAAAGAAAGAAAATTAAATAAATATCAGACTGTTTCAGTTCTAACAACAACATGTTCTTAAATCTTGTGGCAAGTCACTTAAGGGACACTGTTATGTTTAAAATACTCCATCAGGACTCCTGGGTTCTATTTCAGTTGTGGAAGGGAACTGCGGTTTAGTGGGAGAGGAAGGATGGCAGACACATTTGGGTTCTATACAAGAACATTAGAATGGCTATACTGGTCAAACCATAGGTCTATCTAGCTCTTCCAGCAATGGCTAATGACAGGTGCTTCAGAGGAATAAACAGGCAATCAAGTGATTAATTCTTGTCACCCATTCCCCGCTTCTGGAAAATATGCGAGGAACACGCCGAACATGGGACTGGATTTCTGCCCACCCTGGCTAATAGTCAGAGGGACCTATGCTCCCTAAACTTATCTAGTTCTTTTTTAAAACCTGTAATAGATTTGGCCTTCAGAACATCCCCAGCAAAGGGTTCCAAAGGTTGACTGTGAAGAAATACTTTGTTTTAAATCTGCTGCCTATTAATATAATTGAGTCTTGTGTTATGTGAAGGAATAAACAGCACTTCCTTATTCAGTTTTTTCACACAATTTATGATTTGATAGATCTCTATCCTAGCCCCTTAGTCATCTTTTTACAAGCTGCAAAATTCCAGTCTTTTTAATCTTTCCCCATATAGGAGGTGTTCAATATACCTATCATTTCTTTTGCCCTTCTCTGTACCTTTTCAAATCCAATAGATCTTTTATGAGATGAGCTGACCAAATCTGCATTCAGCATTCAATATGTGGTTTTCATGATTCTTTTCCTCTCCTCTTCCCATTTTTCATATCCAGCTCCATGTATTTTGTTAACTAAAGATATTGTAATTGTGTGGCATTAGGATCACACATTATCAGAGCTACAAGCGGTCCATTAAAGATCCTCTCCTGAAGCCCAAATACAAATCCAGAAAACACAACCACAAAAATGCACCTGTCCAGATATCTATGTAATTAAATCTGTAGAAACAGGTGTATTCATATGTACACATCTAGCATGCTTTAATACAAATATTTCCACATTATTTATTATTGAAGTTGTTCTTTAGTGCCTAGAGAACCCAACTAAGATTAGGGCTCCAGGGTGGTAGGTTCTGGACATACACATAAAAAGCAAGCCTGTAACAAAGACATAGGGGCTATGTCTATACTGGCCCCTTTTTCGAAAGGGGCATGCTAATTTTCAACTTCAGAATAGGGAAATCCCGCGGGGGATTTAAATATCCCCCGCGGGATTTAAATAAAGATGTCCGCCGCTTTTTTCCGGCTTGGGGAAAAGCCGGAAAAAAGTGTCTAGACTGGCGCGATCCTCCGGAATAAAACCCTTTTCCGGAGAATCTCTTTGAAGTAGGAATAAGAGATCCTCCGGAAAAGGGCTTTATTCCGAAGGATCGCACCAGTCTAGATGCTTTTTTCCGGCTTTTCCCCAAGCCGGAAAAAAAGCGGCGGCCATGTTTATTTAAATCCCGCGGGGGATATTTAAATCCCCCGCGGATTTCCCTATTCCCAAGTTCTAAATTAGCATGCCCCTTCCGAAGAAGGGGCCAGTGTAGACGTAGCCTTAAAGTGAGCTGAGTGCTGACTGTGATAGCCATGCGCTCCCTCTGCATCTAAAATGCTGCGATGGTTCAATCAACACACCCAGCAAATTCTAGGTACATAAGCACAGTTAGCTAACCTATTCTGGGAGACCATCTTACTTATGACAATATCAGGCCCACTGGCATGAAGGCAAACCACTCATGTGACCCACTCACTAACCTAGGTTGCCCCTCATCGTTTCAAGTTATAAACAATAGGACACCGAAACCAAAGGAAATTTTTCATCTATGTTCACTTAGCTTCGTTACTTGTACAGTGTTTTAAATTTAAAATGCCAGCCAGTACTGACTACTATTTAGTAACTTCTAGAAATAGATTTTTAAAAAGCTACCAACCTAAGAAAATTGTAGGAGAGAGTGCAGGGTCTGAGAGGGAGTTATGACCTCGGGGAGGAGGATGCAGAGGGTTTGGGGTGGTGACCTGGGGCAAGAGGTGTGAGGTGCCAGAAGCAATCTCTGGCTGGGAAGTGTTTACCTAGACAGCTTCAGATAATACCCCAGTGAGACCCTCAAGCAGGCTTTCTGCCTGCCACACAGCCCCATGGCACAGAGAGGCTGGCTGCTCCATGCGGCTTTCGGCTTTCTGCAGGGGCAGGTGAAGCCTTCACGCACTGCCCCAGCACAATCTCTCAGCTCCTGCTGGCTGATCCTATCTCCAACACAATCCGTCAGCTCCCATTGGCTGGTTCTGTCCAATGAGAGCTGAGAGATTGTATTGGGGATGGGAGAAGCAAATGAGAAGAGGACGTTACTCACCTTAGTGCAGTAACAATGGTTCTTCAAGATGTGTGTCCCCGTGGGTACTTGTAGACTGTTTTCTATGAACTCCTTCACCCATACTCCAAGAGCCCTACAGTCACTTCTGATCTGCTGAGAGTATCATTAGTGCCTACATAGATGAGTAGCATAGGGTAGTAGTCAGAGGGTCTGATGATACTCAACAATCCCTCCATAACATCTCAGATACAGACTCCAGCAGGCAGTATACCTCCCACAAAGCCATGTCACTGCAACAGATGAGTGCCCCGACTGCCTCAGAGGAGAATCTCCAATTATCACTACCCTACATTTCCTCTTTGGGGTACATGGTTTCTCTCTCTCCATCTTAGTGGACAATGAGAGGTGAAGGCAACATAACAGTTCTCCATCACTATGGTGGGTAGGTTTGGAGCAGTGGTGGAGCACTGCCTCCTGTCAGAAGTAACCAGCTGTCAGCTTCCTCTATGTGACAGAGTCACCTCTTCTCTCCCATTGGTGTGCCAGCAATCCTCTGTAGCTGTAGAGCTTTCTCAACCTGGGACATCTCCACATGAATACTCTCAAGGAATTCCTCAACTTAGCTACCATGAATGCTCCTCAACTTAGCTACCTTTTCTGACAGCTCTCCTACCTGCTTCCTAAGAGATTCCACAAGCAGGAATCTTTCACCCTGGATGGTCCACCCAGTATGGTTTTCTGTTAGAGGGAAATGTAGGCAACAGTCTCTGGAAACTCAGGATTTGGGTAGAGGCATTCACAGTCAGGTTACAGGCTAGATACAGGCAGACGTGAAGGAGAAAGGAGAAGTGCTGGTAATGGCAATGCAGCCCTTCCTAACCATAATGGCTATATTAGTTCTCCCTCTTAAAAGCTACGGATTTTAGCAATTTAAACAATTAACCAATAAGCCTACACATATCAGGTAATCCAAACTACATGCAACCCCTTGCTGCCTCTCTATCAAGAGGCAGCAAGGGCGGGGAGGTGGGAGCAGCTCCCCACAAGCACCTGATCCTACGGAGCCGCCCCCCCTCTCTGCTCCATGCTGCTGTCTCTGACAATGAATCAGCAGTATGGAGGGTGAGGGAGAACTGCCTGCTATCAGTTGACATGGGAAGTCAGCTTTCAAGCAAGCTCCCTACCTGTACTGACTCCTGTGAAGCCACCTGCTCCCTCCCACCACACAAACACATTGCTGCCTCTCTATCAGTGGGAACAGCGCAGGGGGGTGGGGCAGGCAGGAGCCGATACATATGCAGCAGTCAGGGGGTAGGAGGAAGAGAAGGGGATGGCAGGCAGGATGCCTGAGCAGCCTCCATCTGTAGGGAGTTCGGGCTCCCTGTGGACAGGGGTATTTCGAAAAAGCGGCCAGC